>NW_017803888.1:51723-167082 GCF_001625305.1 Branchiostoma belcheri
CGTGCGCCGACGATACACATTACGTACCGTTGTTTACAGTACTCGCGGGGCGCAGGTCATTGACCTCCCGCTTGCGTTGTTCCAACAGAGAAGAGCAAAATATCTGCCAGTTTTTGCGTCAGATTTTCAGTGTTTGTTAAAATCATATACAGGCATCCATGCAGCTATAATTCTTCCAACTAGTTCGTAGTTAGGTGAAATGTTTATAGGAATCACACGAATCGGTATCCAATATCAGAGTATCAAATAGTAATGGCCCACGGCCGAGACCGCGTGGACCAGCCGATGGCCCACGGCCGAGACCGCGTTGACCAGCCGCGCTGGTAATCCCCCTATTGTACGTGAAAATGGTAGTAAATTAATTAATTAGCCAACAGCCAATCAACAGCCACATCTGCAAACATGACCCCACCTGCTTGTATGCCCATATTTGGGCCTTCCCCCGAATTCCTTTCTTATTACGTCACGCGCATACGCCCCAACAGTACTTTCCTATGGGGACCACTAAAAAGCAAATAAAACGATTGTAAAAGCTTGTATCAAAAAAATTTAAAAAACGCCTAAGGGTATTTACCCACTCTACCTCTATACGAAATTACAGGTAATTTCGCCCAAAAATGAAGGAGTTGAATCAATGTAAAGAAGTGGCAGGAGAAGAAGAAGAAGGAGAAGAAACATCAGAAAAAGCAATATGGGTTCACCACCACTTCGTGGTGTGGTGAACCCATAACCAGATATAATAGCCACATGTACGGACACCCAGCTAGCAAGTGGACACTGCAAAGGGCTGACTGATTGATTGGTTGATTGATTGATTAATTGATCGATTGGTATGACTTACATCTCTGACAGCATTAGGGTCGGCCACACAGCCAAAGGTGATGTCACACGCTGCTACCACCTCGTTCACAGTACCACCCACGCTTGCACCAGCCTGTACTAAGTCTCGGCACTGAAACAAACAAGCAAACAAATGGTTAGCTTGAAAGTTCATCTGTGTTGATAGAAGTCATTCTGAATCAAGCTTAATAAAACTGTAAAAAGCTGCTCATTCCTTGACAAAGACCAAAGGAGTTGGTTGCGAGTCTAAATTTTTTGTGTTGGAAATTGCAGTCAACTTTTACTACTAAGGCCTATGAAAAAATGTTCTGTTTCCTGTTTCCTGACCGACCCTAGAATAAGTTGCTAATGCTAGCCATGTTTGGGACACTAGCCATGTTTGGGAATCATTGTGTTCTCGCCGCAAAAGCGTCACCTCCTTTGGCTACATGTATGTATGGTGGCAAGAAGCAGCACATGTACTCCAGTCAGAAGCCCTGAAGAAGGTGTCTGATAGACATGAAAACGTAAGCAAGGTAAGAGAAGCACTGGTTGTGTATAAGAAAATCCCAAGAATCCAATTATAGAATGTTTACGATTACTTAACGTTACTCCTTCAAACGAAAGAGATGCAAATTGTGTTGACTTTTAATAGGCAAAGTGTAAAATTGGCAAAAACTGTCATTTCTCATTATTCCACGTTGGCAGGAAAAAAGGCTGAGGATTTTTGTTCCTTGAAGGCATATGAGTTATTTAAAGCACACGGATGCTTTACATGTAGATTAGAAATCACTTCCAAATGGGGGGAGGAGGTACAATGTAAAAGATGGTTTCACTTCCTCAAAGTAACTTAAGGAAGTACACATAGCAAAAAATCCTGACAACACTACGCTCCTCACGGACAAAAATTTTGCTCAATTTGTCATCTTTGACAGACAAAAATCAGTCTGTAAAGATATGGAAAGAAATGTCATTGAATACATTAAAGCTTAGTCTACCAGCAAAAATTTGCCCCTAAAATGCAGGCAATAGCATTTCAGATGGTCTAGATTTCAACATTTTCCCAGGGGACCATGCCCTGACCCAGCTAGAATTGTCAACAAAAAGTCATGAATCAATGTTAAATTTCAGGTTGGCTAGAACACTGATTCCAGCACACTATTCAAAACAACAGGAAATATCAGGGCAAAAACTTCTCCACACACAAGTTTTAAGTTAGCAGGCTAGGCAGCAGTATATTACTTCAAAGAATGTTTAGGCCTTGAAAATGATACTTAATATTCAACATGTTGATTTTATCTATGAAAATAGTAGTAGTTGTTTGTACTAATTGTATCCACTTGTTTGTTTGTTTATTTGTGTGATACAACTTTACGAAAGTTACTGTCCTTTTGTTGTGCCAAGACTTCACGTACGCAATACCAAACCACAAGTTTATTTCCTGGAGGTCTTGCTGCATTTGAGCATGTAAGCCAGGAAGATTTGTTACCGACTTGCCCCCATTATGTATCAGCTTGATTGTATGCAGGTAAGAGGATTTCTGAGTTATAGCCTGTTACTGTAAGTGCTATAATTTTTGCGGACATCAAAAACCTTGCAAAGTGTACAGTGTGGTTTCTACAACTATAGAGTCAATTTCTTTCCACCATACTTTACTTGCAATGCAGTTTGTCAATTTTACCTAAATTTGCATGAAAAAAGTTGCATTTTTGGTAGGAGAAGTTTAGGAGAACTACAGTAGTGGTGTAAGGCAGTACCAGGCTGGAGCTTTGCCAAGTCGTGTCAGTAGCCGCTGGCCACAGAAAGGTGAGCTCTGCAGCCACAATCACAAGTGAGTTCTGTTACCTGCGCATGTAAGCTTTGTGTCAAATGCTACTATCTGTGCCCTACGTTTTGCTTTATCATAACACACTTACTCTCTAGTAAGCAAGGTGGACTTGTGGTTAAGGTCTTTGACCTAGAATCTGAAAGTTCTGAGTTCAAAAGTTTGTATCAGCAGTGTTGTGCCCTTGGGAAAGAAACTCTTCATAACATGTATGTCCTAACTTGACTCAGGTATAAATGAGTATTATGGAGCTTCAGTTAGGGATGTCTTCTTGAATGGGATGTAAAGCTGGAGGTCCATGTTTGAGGGGAGCTATTCGTCAAGTATGTTGGAGAACCCGCCACACTTAATGAAAAAGAGTAAGGGTCCTTCCCAGTGTGAGTGGCTCAAACCTTACAGTCTGGTCTATACATGTAGGTTGAAAAGGTGATAGTCACCTGTTATGTCAACCTTTCCACAAATGTGGTAAATCTCAATCTTATCATATAAGGTTCAGTGTAGACTCTTAAAGAACCTGAAATGTAATTTTCTTTTTTTCTTCTTTAATTTATAAATCTAGCAACTTACAATGTTTTATGACATGTATTTTCTAGAAGAAAATTGGGGATAATATACACTCTCACAGTTTCTCAAAATCTTACTTTGGTTCATTACAGCAATGCCTTTTCTGTTCTTATCATATTCTGAATCAGAAAACTTGCATTCCTATTGTTTTTGCTTTAAATTCTGCTGTTCCAATGTTATGACAGGCAACAGCTGGGACGCATAGAAACCTAACTAGGCCACGGGACAAGGTAAGGACCAGGCACAGAAATATTGCATGGTCATAGAAAGATACAGAATTGAGCTCCAATTGTATGCTACATAATACATGTACTAGTATTTATTAGCTGTATACAACTTCCAGATTCAAAGGGCAGTTTTGACTGTAAATAATAACTGATAGCTACATAATCAGTCTATAGCTTTTAAACAAATATAAAAAAAGGTTTCAAGCATCCTTGAAACAGTTTGATAAACAGATATACCGATAATATAAACAAACCACCTGTCCAGATGATTTTGATTTTTCAGAAGTTCCTGACAGGTAAGTATGTTTACGTACATGTTTACTGTCAATGTCATACGTAAGTCTCCCTTCTAAAGTAAAATTTCTGCAAGATGACTACTATAAAGATATACAAAATAGAGGGCTAGAGAAGTCTCCTAACACTCCCTAAAACTGTGTGTTCCAAAAGGCTTAGGTTCTTTGTTTTCAATAGTTGTTTTCAATAGTTGTTGGCAATACTTATTTGAGATCCGACAACCAGGATATTACAATGATGTGGCCCAAAGGTATATCGCTGTAACAGGTGGAAGAGGTAACTATGACAATGGAACCAGAATGTTGGCCTTTCACCCAGTAACCTCCCATATACACTCATATTTGACAATGTCAGGCCACACCAATGCAATCAATTATTGGTTCTCGGATTTGCCCTTTTTTATTTAGAGACTTTTCCAAGTAATTGCCTGTGAGATTGGGTACTAAGATACAGTGTCATATGGATTTCCTGAAATCCCCTTTAAAGCTTTCTAAAGCCTATTACAAACCAGTGGCATGCCTGTTGCTAATATTGTACAATGTACATGTACATGTAACCCACAAGTCTTACTTTCAAAGTCTGATATGCAAATTTATTGCAACCTCCAAAGGCAGAGGTCTGAAAGACACACCTCTTATAAACAATAGGCATTATGTTACAGGTATGTATTGTACACTTCCAGAATGATCAAAAGGCAACTTTGTTGTACAGGTATTTCTTTGGAAATGATCAACCATGCACTTAAGCTTAATGGCATACATCCTATCCCATAGCATACTAATATCTGTAAGGCAAAAATGTGATGTCGCTGATGGAAAATGATTGCTTGTTTGGCTATTTATTGGCGGTACCCAAAAAATGTAGCTTGTTTTGAGGCTATTTGAGGCTATTTGTGAAAAAATGGCATAAATGTCAATATCTGACAGATTTTGTCATACTTTTTTGTTTAGCCGCAAATGACTGCCTTTAAATCAGTGTGGCCTGAAGAGGTAAAATGCTGACACCTGATCAGACCTTGGCTGAGGGATGTGCAACTCAACACCCACACGGAAACATGACCTGGCACCACCTGCTACAGAAAAAAAAGTCCCCTTCAAATTTCCTCTCAAACCTGTTTATGTTATCCTCTTTACTTTAAAGCTGCATTATGTAACATTCGGATGATACAAGAAGTCAATTTTCTGGTCACTTACAAAGTAAGTTGAATGAAGCATTTTCGAGTTGATCCAGAACCTACCGGTAAATACACGACGTCATGTACATTTGTTGACAAATCAGAAAAAAAATGAAGCAAATCCAAGAACAAATTGATTAAATTAGTGTGGCCTAATGTCCTTTTTTGTTCGGTGATAACCAAAGAAAGTAATTGGTATGGCCCAACACCTGAGGAGTCCCCAGGCCGAGAAGTGGGTAACCTGATCTGCAGGTGGGTAGGAACAATACCACGCACCGCCCGGTACAGTAAACAGCCTAGTGCCAGCCCCGCATTAATGATTTACCCACAAGCCTATTTGCACACTGACGAATCACCTGGCACCGTTGGTACTACGCCTGCGGGCATATCGTTACCGCGCAGGTCACGGACACACACACACCTCACACACACAGGTACAGTTGTCGTCAGACAGGTTACCAGGAATGTTGGGAAGCATGCTAGCAAACCTGGGCAGACACATTTCCACGGACCTCCACGAACTTTGGACTACTACAGATCACAGAACAGGAAGGTAAGGACTTTAGGTCATCGGGATTTGAAATTAGGACAACGACAGGGCCATACAAACACAGACAAGGATTACCAACCAACGGCACACTACACCAAGTGTGGAAATATTGTCAGATTCACAAGGGAACTAGAGCTGTGATTTGGTTCCTTCCTACATGGAGAGTAGTGAGTAAAAAGGGGACATCCTTGACGTAAAAGAGCTGGGCGACCGGAAAAGGGGTCTTTTGTTAAGTGGGGTTGTGACACATATGGCGTGAGTCACCTATACTACAAGCATGCCTTGTGGGGACTAAATACTACGTTGTACAAAAGACTTCTTAATTTAAACCATTTTAAACACAGAAGGAACACCTATTAGCCAATATACAGGTAAGAAATGGCTTCTGATATCATAATAAAATGTAGCTAGAGGGCAAAAAGGTGACAACAATGTGCCTTTAGTTGGTAGTCTCGAATGTTAGCAGCATTATACAATCCAGCGCTGTTTTTGTTGGCAAAAAAACACACTCCCAACTACATTTTGTAGTAAATTTGGACCAATTTTTGGAAGGGAAATATACACCGTTCGGTAACGTGTGCGTACTTTCTGATATTAAGACAGAATACAGCCAACAAGGATGTTTGTATAGTGCACTCAACTGTTATCACTATTGTTCTGTCTGTGAGTGTGAAAAAAATACTCTATACAACACAGTTCTGACTAAGATTTGTAGCATTATTGGCCAATATATACGATGGACATACGTTTAGATCGGATGTGTACATGTACAAATCCCATGTAGCCAGAGGGCAGGTAAGTGGCCAGTGTGTTTGGTTATCACTCCTAACGTCACTCAGGTGTCATCATGGCAACAAAAAATTACAGCTCTGACGAAATTTTACCTTTCTTGGCCAATACACATGGTACCCAGTAAATACATTTGTATTTATTGGGTCAAACTAGAGCTAGAACTTCAGTAGAAGGCAGTGGATTGAAATGCTTGGTAAGCAGTCCTGACGTCACACTCACAGCAAAATGTAGACAAATTGACCAGAAAAACAATCTGTATCATTTGTTAAATGTTAGCTGGTCAAAGTAGGTTTTTCTTGTACCACATTCTAACCCTTTGAACATGTCAATACATGACATGTACCCATCTAATAATTCAGTCAATAATTGGTACATTTCTAAAAGCATAGGGTTCTTAATTTTGGAAAAAAAACGTTCTATACAGTATATTACTCCTTTGCCCCCCTCCCCCTTCACTGCACAGTCACTTTGTGTCAGAATTTATTTGTTCCGATAGATACATGTACATGTACATTGTGTAGCTTTGCTATCCTGATTTTAAAGTCACACTAGTCTCATCTGAAAAGCTAAATCCTTTTCTGTGTTGTATTGTCATACCAAAGACTAGATCAGCTAAAAATATCAACTAGAATGACCCAGACTCCACAATGACGTAAATGTATCAACAAGTTCTCATTGACTGCGTGTCTGTATTATCTTGATTCCAAAATGACAAGTCTCATCAGATTCTAATAGCTTAAAATCCACACCAGGACCAAGAACCAGATCGGCTAAAGATAAGAACTACATGTAGAATGAGTACATGACTTTTGAGCACCCACATTTGACGTCACAACAAGCCCACTAGCCCATTGTTCAAAAGGCGTTCTGCTTCTGGCTGTTTTTCTGGCCTAATCGACTTGATCATTTCCACCTACTGTTTTGAATCCTGGATAAGTGAAGATTTACTTGTTGTTGTTGCGTTTAAAGTTTTGTCCTTAACATAATCGTAACTGACTAACCCTTTAATATCTCCCCAAACTCAAATACGATAATGTGGTCACACAATGAATACATATCTTGCTGCTGCTGCTGCTACTGCTGGTCAGACACACTGCAGCCGCACTCGTTTTTACTTGCTGACTGTGTGCTTTCATGTACCTCCCTTTACAGGTTCAAGTTCATCTGAAATCAATGCAGAAGACAGGATGAGGAAGGGAAGGCCACAGACGACACTGCTGCTCCTGGCTGCGTTCTTACACATCTCTGTGCACGGGTGCCCTACGAACTGTACATGCCGGCCAGACGATCGGGTGGACTGCCAACACGGACACCTGACAAACATTCCCACAGACATCCCAAGGGGAACCGCACATTTGCAACTTCAGTACAACAGAATACACTCCCTTGGCCCGGATGCCTTCCAGTTCTCCATCTTCAGAAGACTTAGGACATTAGAGCTGAGCCACAACGAACTTGTTTCGATTCATCCTGACGCATTTAGGCAGCAAGACAGCGCTCTGGAACTCCTAGACCTAAGCAACAACAACCTTTCCTCGCTCCTCCCCTACACCTTCGACATGCTGTACCAGCTCAAACACCTCCATCTACAGGGCAACAACCTCCCCATCATCGACCAAAACACGTTCAACGGTCTCCGGTCGCTGCAGGTACTGAATCTTCAGGATAACGACATATCTATGGTAGCACCGAACTTGTTTCAGCATCTTCCCACCCTTGTTGACCTGTCTCTACGGAGTAACCAGCTCGGGTATCTGCACGACCGGACATTTGAAGGTCTCTCCAGCCTGCGAACGCTAGACTTGAGTAGAAACAGGATTATCGGTTTGGAGAACGATGTGTTCTTTGGACTGGATAATCTGAACAATTTGCGTTTGGATTTCAACAGACTGACCATGATTCCTGACCTCCCCGAGACTTGGTTTCCAAGGAACTGTCTCAAAAGGCTAAACCTGAGCCACAACCCGATAGAAACCATCACAGACCACGCGCTAGGCCTAGCTATTGAGCTGGAAGAGCTGTACGTTCACGACCTACCCGAGTTGTCGACTGTAGAAAACTTTGCGTTCCGTGGCCTACCGAAGCTGCAGCAGTTACACATGTGCAACAACCCCGGCCTGCAGACGCTGCCCGAACACGTGTTTTTTGGGTTAACACGGATACGACACATCAACGTGCGCAACAACTCCTTCAACGCCATAGGCTCCATCGTCCCCAAAAGCTTGGAGTTACACGAGGTGGACATGTCTGACAATCCGTGGGACTGTTCCTGTGAAAACGATGATTTCCGCGAATGGCTCAAGCGGTTCGACAGCCACGGTGACATACTGAATGACGACAGGTTGCTGTGCAGGTACCCTGCTGAGCTGGAGGGGGAGGAACTGCTGTCCATCCCAGAGGACTACTGTAACGATGGCCATGACAGCGAAGAGGAAAAAGACGGCGAGCGGGAGGAGGAGGAATATCGTGAAGAGGGTTCCGAAGAGGACGGACCGTCCAGGGGTAACCCAGAACCGGAACCTGAACCAGATGAGCCTGAAGTTCCGTGTTCTCACGACGCGTGCCTGATGCAGGGGCAATGTAGCATGCGTGGAGACCTGGCGTACTGCAGGTGCCCCCGCCCTTACCGGGGAAGCTACTGCGAGAAGTATGGAGAGAAGGGGAAGCTTAAAGACATTTCTGCCGAATCTAAAACCGAAACAACCATCGACGTCTCGTGGACGGTGAAACAGAATGACAACAACACGACTTTTCTGGTGTACTGGAGCGTGAACGGACCGATGCAGTACAAAGTAACTGGGGATCTTCATCACTCCACAAACAGATACAGGATAACAGGTCTGGACCCTGGCTCCTTCCACCGAGTCTGCATCTATTCCAACAGGTACAACTTTGAGATCTCCCACAAATGCAAGGACCTGGGCACACTGGGGTATTCTGGTGAGAACCCATGGCAGGGCGACGACAGCTCCATGTTTCCACCACCACCACCAAGAGATCCGTTCAAAATAGTTAACATCGGCAAAGCTATAGGCATAGGAGGAGGGGTGGTTATCCTAATAGGCATCATGATAGGGGTGGCGTGTCGAATAAGGTACCTTCGCAGGACTGCAAACACGGAACCAGAGGCGCCTCCAGAGTACAACGGGACTCAGTCACGCGAGCCACAGTTTCAACTTCAGGATCTCCCCCCGCCGTACCACGAGGTGGTGAACCAGGGATTTGCTAATCCCGCTGTTAATCCAGGATCTGTTAATCCAGGATTTGTTCATCCTGACCATCAGCAGAGGGATAACACTAACAGGTCGAGTAACAACATGTTAAATAGCGCCCCTTCCCTACCGACCATTTCAGAGGAGAACGAAGGGGGACCAGACATGGAGCAACACAGAAAGTAGTTTCTACCTTGGACATTGCAGAAAACATACTTAGTTTGAAAGTTTGTCTGTGTTTGGTAGAAATCATTTTGAAGTCACTGTAATTTCTGACCCAAATTTTTGACTGTCCAATTCTGGCCTTTGCCAAAACAATACCTGACTTCTGCGATGTCACATTCTGCGATCACTCAGTGAGCAGTGGATCATAGGATGAAAAAAGGCTATGGCTGTATCTTCTATCCGGAATCACTCTCCAAGCAGAGGTATTAGTTGGATTTATTTTTTAGGCATTTTTAACGATTTCTATTTGGCTTTTTTTATACTTGCATCTTTTTTCTCGTGGCATGTAGGATACTGCCCTGCTGCTCACCAATATTTTGATAATCTTCTAGCTACCAAAAGATTTGCTTGGAGATTAATCCTGCACAGCACAGAAGCAGTAGATTGCTCATCAGTTGGACAGTCAAAAATTTGATGTCCAATTCTTGTGTTGGAAACTACAGTACAACTTTTAAGCTGAAAACAGTAACTGTTGCAGTAACAATTCCTCTCATGTTTGTGAGGAAAATGGGACAAAATGTTCCACATAAAGACATTGTGAACTTGTATCAAATACAAACATGTTTTTTATAGTGACACTACAGTTGTTCATAGTAATGGAAGTTATTAAAATGGCCATTGGTAAAAAAAAAACAAAGGGTCATGGAATTCATTTAGGCAGTGAAAAGAAAACTATTTAGGTTTATGGATGGCAGCATTTTTTCAAACACATGCAAAAGAGCTGAGAAAAAGCAACAAAAAATGCCACAATTTGATCTTTAAAACAAGTGTGTCCTCATGTGAACCCTCCATGGTCAATTTCTATGCTTACAATACTTAATATACATTTTTGAGCGTTTTCATGACTACACTAGGTCTGAAACTAATCTATGCAAGAATGCCAGTGTACATTGCTACCTCTCAGTTGCATTTCATTGGTCTGTGTATTTTTGCAGCAACTGTTTAAAGTTGTCAGGATACATGTATGTGCTGAAAGAATAATTTTGCTAATATAAGATTTGCTGAGTTTAAGCCAAAGACTTTATTGTTATGTTTTAAGTTGGTAAAAGTGTGACGTTCAAATATGAGGAATCTAATTCATGCAATCAGAAATGTCTAAATTAACCAGAATGTTGACGTCAAGAGTTGAATGTGATTTTGTCAAACAAAATGATTAAATCCTTTTTGCATCAGATATTGTACCTTGGTTCTTCAGTCACAATGCTGTGCACAGTATCTAATATTATTCATAGGAATAATACGTGTAATACAAAATCAACACAATACATGCAGAACTAACTCACCACACATTCCTACCCCATTGGCATTAGTGTAAAATAGCAACAATCAAACATACATTGTACAAATGATGGTAGGAAAGGAGACATCTACATAGATTTGTGCATTTTCAGTGAAAGTGTCATGTACATGCAAATGTGTATGTACAATCAGTGGGTATTGCTCACTATAGCACATTATATTTAAAAAAAAAGATCTCAAACTTCTTACTGGTACCTTCAAATGTATGCAATGAACCATTAAGCTATGGCCAAATGGCTAGGCTAGTGGATCAAGAGGTTGTGGGTTCGATTCTTTGCATTCCTAGCCAGACATTGTGTCCTTGGGAAAGGCACTACACACAACTTTCTTCACTCCACCCAGGTGTAAAATGGGTACTAGGATTCAAACTCAAGCCAAGGCCTCTTGGTCCACAGGCAGGGCCACTAACCTAAACTGTGAGTTAAGTGTACAAAACTCTATAAGATCAAAAGAGGGAATCTAGAATTAGTAGAAACTCTCTCTCTGATCAAAAGAAGGAATCTTGAACTGCCAGTTAGAATGATTACAATCTCACACGTACACAAACACTCAGGGGGTGCTTGGAAGTACCATAGTGCTCTGGTGCCAGGTAGTGCCAGTAATAACAAGGTAGCAAGATGGTCTTGCGGTTAGAGTTGTTGACTTTATTAGGATCTAAAGATTCTGGGTTTTGAAAATGCTTGTAACTGGAAAATGTAAGTAAAACACTCAAGTCTTTCATCTGTTGATTTAGAAGATGAAGTACAGCAAGCTTAGTAGAGTAGCGCTTTCACAGTATGACATAAAGCCTCCACCCACACCCCCTCAAAAACCTGACAATGGTTTATCCCATGACCAGTTTCCATGGTAACCAGGGTTGAGTGTTTGCTTCTACCACCTTGCACAGTCTACAATCGACAGCTACCTCCCACATGTATGTTACCTTTTGATTTGATTTGACTCTGTACCGTTTCGTATCATGATGTTTTTTTCTCTTGGTGTCTTATATATTATAAGCCCATTTGGGCTGCGTGGTGTGTAGTCGCAAGACACAGTAATAAACTTCCATTCATTCATTTGCTACCTGGCCATATCAGTAACACTGCTCTCCATTGTGACACACACACATGCACATGCAAACACACGCACGCACATGCACACACAAAGACACACATACATACAAACACACACACACACACACACACAAACATTCCCATATAAATCAGACTTCTATGTGATGTACCTTCATAGGAGTCCTGTTCCACACCATCACACTGTGGCCAGTCTTGATCAGGTTTCTCACCATCCCAGAACCCATGATGCCCAGACCTAGGAACCCAATCCTAACAAACAAACAAACAAATAAACACAATGTCACTCTGTATGTTTGTCCATCCCAGACACCATGATTACCAGGCCTAGGAAAAGAATCCTAACAAATTAACAAAAGAAGCACAACATCAGTTCAACATACATGTACATGTAAAATGTACAAATTCTGATTTACGGATACTAGTCTGGCTTCCAGAATAATTTGCATGAACATGGAGAGAAAAGGGAGCTCTTACTTCAAGCACGTGGGCGTGATGTCGTCCTTTGAGGTCACAATGTCCGACTCTGTCTCGTGCTGCAAAACAAAATATTGCAGAACTTTTAGAACACTAAGATAGCTGTTTGGCTACCAGTTCTCTATAGGTGATGAGGCTCGGCAGAAGGGAGAAGGTTTAAAGAAAATAGAGGAGGAACACATTGTACTGAGCTCTATCAAGACTAGAAAGGTAATCATTACAGTCATGTATTTCCAAAGCAAAATAAAAATGTTAACCTTCACAATAGTCTAGCCTAACAAACTACTGTCTGCTCTGTTTATTCTTACTTAAACACATTCATATGGTGACCAGCCCCTTCAGCTCTGCCCTGCTACATAATGTAACCCAACACCACAGGGTGTATGTTACAGCACCAGTTACCATGGTGACAGATGTTTGGTCCAGGTCATTGACCTTAATGTGCTTGAAGAAGAAGAAGAATCAAAGCAAAAAAAACAGCATGTTTTCTGTAGCTGCCTCAAGGTAAACATAAAATACATGATTTCTGTGACATGTTTATAGCAGATGATTGTACCTCTGACTCATCAAAGTTGTACAGGTCACTCTCGTTGTCTTCCCTGGGTCTCTTCAGGATTATGGAGGCTTCTGCACCCAAACTCTGTCAGGGGAAGGTAACACATTAAAGTGTTCATGACACCAAAATACAACCTTATCTGATTGCAGTTGACATAGCTAATATTACCTGGTTAACAAACACGTTTACAATAAATATACACGGTTCTCCTGTTACATTCAAAATTTCAAGGCCCCGTCTCGGAAAGGTCAGCACAAGTCACTACTGAAGTCAGTCCCGGCAGACTATTTGCATCTTTACATGACGTACATTTTATTTTTGCATTTCTGTATTTCTTCTTGAGCTGACATAAAAAACATCACCCTGTGATGTCGGCTCCAGAAAAATCAAAGAAATGCAAAAATGAAACATAGAGATGCAAAAATCTCTTACCCAGATAAGAGGTCTGTATAGCCGTGCAAATACTATTATACGCAAATTCGCTTATTGTTCTTCATATGTTAAAAAGACGTTGTTTACAGCTCATTGCTCCCAACTTTTTGCTGCACAGTTGTGGGACAGAGCTAGTTCTAGAATTGTATCAAAGTGTCGAGTTGCTTACAATAACTGTCTTCGCATCATAATGTCACTACCCAGATTTTGTAGTGCAAGTGAAATGTTTGTATACAATAGGATTGACACATTTGATGCTACATGGCGTAAACAATGTTACTCATTTATATCCCGTCTATACAAGTCATCAAACAACATTATCCAATCTGTTCTTAAATCTGAAGTGATATTCCGTAGCAGATTCTTTCGCAATAACTGGGCCCGTCTGTACATATAGTTATATTATTATTTTACTGATGTTATTGTGTGTGTATTTTATATGTATGTTGTGTATGGGCGACTTATGCCTGAAATAAAGAAATAAAGTAAAAAGAGATGACCAAGGCAGGCAATTGCGAAGCTTGCCGGAGCATCTCCAAAAATTCACTTTTGGAAGGCCTTACAAACTCAACTTCTCAGTCATCATGATTAAAACCAACTTCAAGTGAGACATTTGGCTACCAGTTCCCTATTGCTTACAGAGTTAGGCAGCAGGAAGAAGGTTAACTTAAAGAATATCTTAGCAAGTCTGTATGAGTCACAGCCTCAAAATGGAATCTGTGATGTTGACAAATTTGACAAATGTTCATGTATTTATTTCCTGATGAAAATATGAATGACATCTGCCCAGTTACCTCTGGTGGCCTCTTCAGTCCAATGGATGTGGACGGACTCTGAAAATCAGATCACAATTAATCATAAGACGTAACTATCATGAAAGTTTATCTGAGTTAGTAAATTACAAAATGAAAGTTTAACTGTTCTCTAACTCAAAAAGAATTTGACTCAACAGAATTTCCACCGAATCTCTAACTTGGCCGTCATCTCTTCGGTCAAATAGCAGATAAAGACCGAGAGATTCACTCAAAAATTCCAGTGAGACAAATTGGTGAGTTGTACAACAGCTTAATTTTCATAAATATATAAATCAAAAGATGTCTCATCTAAGTATCACTGTTAAACACTCAAAATATGCAGGCATCTATGAATAACTAAGATTAAAAAGATGAAGCCACAAGAAGTCAATCAATTGGTTCTCGGATTTGCCTGCTTCTGCCTGGATTTGCCCACTTCTGATTTGCATTTAAATGTTTTCTTCGTTATTTTCACACACTAGACATGTCAAAGACAATGACAGGAAGTTAGATCAAAGGTACCATAAAGGTCATTTCACTTCCTGTCTTCAAGTTCTTAACATCTCAACTCTTCCTGCAGAAAAAAGGTGTTATAAATGCTGCTATTACCACAGTTTTGCCGAGAAGTGGTTCTCTGGAGTAGGTTTTCTGCACAGGTTTGGAGCTGGGCACAACCTCCTCATGGTCAATGTCATCTGTGTCCTGCAAGAGCAACAGACAGGGTTCACATATAGTACTAGTACTTTCTTTAAGGCATGCATCATAGGTCGCCATACGATTTGGATGTCATAGGATCATGAAGTTAGCTGTGACAACACTAACAGAGTCTACAACATCCAAACTTTAACCTATCCAGTCTTTGTATGCTTAAGTGCAAACGCAGTTTTGGTACTGTAAGGTTTTTGCCCACATGTAAATCGAGTCTTGAGGTACATTGTATAATATCTCTCTTGCGTCTTCAATGACTAGTGTTCACTTTCCAAGTTTCCCTGCTACAGGTCCATCTTGTTTTACACTTTATAGATGATAAAGGACATCTGTAATACTTAGAACACAACAATCTGAAGCTATGAATAATCTAAAGGTATGAAAAATAGTGTAAGCATAAACTCTAGTTTAAGCACTAGGTTTATAAGGGAACAAAAAAGGGTGTTAGAAAAGCAAGAACAATTATTATCAACAAACTAGGACAAGCAGCTGAAATGAGCTTGTGAGAAATGAGTTGCAAAACAATGACATCTGCAAAATGAGAACAAACATGCATGTCAAAAAAAACAAAATGATTTAAAAAAAAAGGATTTCAAGATACATAATATGCAGGGAAACATATAAAACATGGTTAGTAGATGGAGCAGGGACTTTATCATGCCTTTGGATTGAGACAAACTATAGGCTTAGACAGGGCTTCAGATCTGCATATGCAGGTTTGTGCAGGTAAAATGGGAGCTGTTCAGGTGCATAATTTGTGATGTCTACCTGTGCCTAAATAAAACAATTAGGTGCCCAGTTCTGATTCTCGGTGCACAAAATGGAAAAGTATAATTTTTATCAGAGTATTTTCCACTCTGATACACCTGCAAATTTATAGCTCTTCCAGCTTCTTCAACTGACCAACATGACAACTGTGTGACATTACATGCAAACACCCTACAGCTACATGTTAGCAGAGTGCACTGTGCCTGTGGTGAAACTCGGATTTTCCATTATTTCTGTTGGATGTTTGGTCAACGTTACATCAGAAATTTGTCCGTTGCAGACAATATCTTTTCTGACACACCATTTTAAAACTACAGATGGGACACGAACACGACCTTAAACAAGACGTTCTGCCAAAGTGCTATGCACAATACATGCATGCTTCTGCACAGGCATAGTGCGTTCTGCCAATATGCTCCCTACAGGTTGCTGGGACTAGAACCCAGGACCCTCACCCTGTACGGCCCTGACTTGGGTGACGCAGAGTGCTTGGGTGGCCGGCCTCGCTAGAGTAGGAAAGAAATTGAGAAGAGAAGAGGGAGGAAAAAAGGAGAGAGAGTCAGAGTTACATCAATGCAGAAATATAAAGCAAAAGTGGAGAATCCAGAAATGTTGACAAGGTTTTACAAGACTAGTAATGTGCAAGTATTACCTTCTTGGTCTGTAGATTGAGATGAAATGTCCAGAATAGTTCAGACATGAGGATTGATAGATATTTTACAAGAACTCTCTTAAAAGACGAGGATAAAAAAAATCATATTGTACTTAGTGACACTGAACCTAAAACATCCAACAAGTTTATCTTTTGAACCAAGGAAAGCACCACCATATGTGATGTTATCAATAACTAAAACTGGAGGCATTTTGTTGGCCACCTTTTTACAGTTATATACTTGAGGGGTGGGTAGGGCAAATGGACCACAAATTGTTCAGGTACAGGAACAGGTCTGGGACTGTACCTGGACCTCTCTACCTAATGTTACGTTTAGGTACGCATCACTAGTTCTGTACCTATAGACTGATGAAATATAGTGGATGTCAGCATGTTGGCAGAACGTAGTGTTTTAAGGTCATAATCGAGTATCTAAGGATGACAGTGAAAAACCATGAAAAATGCGGGTTTTGCACAGACACAGTACATTCTGCCAACATATTGTGGATGTCTAACCTTCATGGATATAGACTAGGTCTAGGACAAAAATGTTGTCCTACCAACCCTAGAAAAAAACTGCTGACCCTAGCCCTTTTTGTGTCCCCTGCAAGGACTGTATGATAATTAGTTGCTGTGTTCTGTACCTTGGCTCCGCCCCCTTTCCTGAGCACGGCCTCCACAGCCTCCACTGCCTGGTGGAAACGTTTCCCCTTGTTAGCCTTGATCATCTGGTCCTTGTACTCCTCAAAGGGCTTCAGGTTCTCAGCCTTTACCCAGGCACTGTAAGAGCATACAACAATGCACAATGGCATCAGGGATTTATGTTACAGTAGAGATATATCAATGGCTAAGTACTGTGTTCTATGTTCTGGAAACCAGACTCCAGAGGGTAAGAGGAAAAGGGCAGACCAAAGCTAACATGGCAACGCACTTTCCATAAAGACCTGGAAAATAGGGAATTTGGCCAAAGATCGAACAGAGTGGAGGAAACTTGCTGCCCAATATGATATGCACGGGAGAAACTAAGTATAACTAATCGATAGTTGGGAACCAAACTATTGTACAGTATGTCATCGTTAAAAACACAAATTGAATGACAATGCAAAAGTCCACTCACTGGTCTTCCGTGCCATAGAAGAAGACGAAGTACACAGGCTTCTTCCCTTTAGGTTTCTTAATGTCCTTCTTGGGCCGAACAATCTGTGGAGAGCGGAGAAGGAAAAATAAGTAGTCAAGTGACTAGTAGACATGACTGTAGACACATCCTATATGACCTTACAGAGCCGTAAAGTGTGTTACTGGGAGATCAGACAAAGCTTCATGTACCCATGTATGTAGCAAAGAGTTCTTGTTGAAATTGGTGTTGCAGGTACTACAAAAAAAAGAGAACTTGATTTTAGGTGATTGAAAAAGAATGAATTACTACTAAATGAATGAATTTGCACCACAATTTTAGAAGGTACAAAGTCTGACATTACACATATCAAATAACAACGGTGGAAGCCTTCTCTCCTATATCGTGTATGATACTGTATCAATGTGTCAACAATACTACAAAACTAATCTATGACTGTAGTATGGGGGGTTAGGGGTTAAAATTTATTGACATATTGTGATGATTTGGTGCTGTTGAAGATAAGTGACCTACATAGAAAATGACATATATAGGCAGATATGTGAGCTGCTTGTTATTGAATATTTTACTTAATTATCTTATTTATTTACATGTATTTATGTATGAATATTCTGAGTAGTCTTTCAGTTATGAAATATCAATATCAATCCCTGATATGCTCGGGATGATGAAAGTTGAAGGAATCTTGTTGAAAAAACAACAACAGGAAAGTGGAATTTAAATATTTGTCACACGAACGCAGACAATCAAATTATTTCTGATAATTTCTTGCATACGGTTGACTGTTGAGTAAGGCCTCTGCCGGCTGCCCAACGAAAATGCGCAACAACAGAAAATCTATTCAAGTGATTTGCATGTAGGCATCTGCATCAAAGAAGATTCTTGTTAACCTCTTCTACAAAACAATCAGCAACCACAGAGCCGACTTTTGTTTACCACAACATGCCCTTTTCTGACCCGCTCATAATTTACCATGTCGGAAGCGTCACGTGCGGACACCAGATGATATGACAGCTAGCTTAAAACGTCTAGCGCTTTTACATAGCAGCGCTGGCGCTTACACGACCTATAATGCTCGCCGAGGCGGCTTCACGAGAAGAATTAAGAACATTTAGCGTACACAGGAGGCGGAGATTTGGTACAGAGAAGAGTTTAAAGCCACGCTAAATAGCGGGTATTGTCTGCAGCACGGGACGCGTCAGTGGGGGGAGCTACCACAACCCACACAAAGATCCACCCACCTTACTCGGCCAGGGCGGGAAACTGCTCAGCTTGGCCCTGAAACAAAACAACAGGGAAACTCTTCAGACATTTTTCTCAAGGATCGCGTGGAAATCGAAGAGGTATGGAGAGGATTTAGCGAGACAGGACGGAAGGAAAACCTACCAAACGATGTCACCGATGTTAAACTGTGCCGCCATGTTTACTACAGGGGACGCTGGGAAATCTCAGCGGGGAGGACGAGTCTATACAATAAGAGGGGACTTGGCCCTAAAAGTATAAAATCATAAAATAGCTAACTATGATATGCTTTAATGCCTTTTATGTATTCAAAATATAAGAATATACTGAAAAATATAATAGATTATATTTAATAAGTTGTGTATTTGTCGTATGAAAAATCAAGCTTCTTACGGCCCCCAATTACAAATCGTCTAGTCCCTATACCCGGAAGTGAATAGGTTGTTGAGATTTCTCTTGTTGGAGGGGGAAATTTACCCTGACTTTCCTGGCCAGTTATTTCCATTTTTTCATCGAATTTTACTAGTATCCGTACACTGTCTTGAGTAATTCTCTAGTTAGTGCCATGTGCATGTGCTCGTGTTGAAGAGCCACACCGCACGTATCGAAACCCGTTGTCATGACAGAGACCCCATGAACGGTGTTCAACAGTTGATAAAGTAAAAACTATATATATAACGTTATATATATACTGTATATTTTTGATAACCCTAGCGGGAATGAGGTGCTATTCATTTTCATTATAGAATGAGGAAAAATAACTATGCGATAGGCATGGAGAGATCGAAAGGGATGGAATGGAATTCAATATATAGACGAATGAATGATTGGTGGTTATAATTATATGTTATATATGTCTATACAATGATACTTATTCCAACTATACGTTCGTGGGGTTGTGTGGCGTAGCGGCAGAGTGCGCGACTCTGAACCCGAGTTCGAGTCCTGACATGCCACCGATCTTGTGCCCTTGGGAAGGCACTTTACACGGCTTTCCTCACTTAGCTCAGGTGTAAATGAGTATTGTCCTGTCATGTATTTGTCCCCTGTGTTGGTGGCGGCATTAATATAAGTTGAAAAAACTTGAGTGTGTCGTCACCACGTCTGGTGATTACATGATGGAATTTAAAAAAAAAACTATACGTTCCTATTATTCCAGATCAGTCCATGCACATGTCGTGACAAGCTACCCTATCATCTGTAATCTAGGAAAATCTTCAACCATTGTTGGGAGTGGCTTTTCCCATCCGTATTTCAAATTTCATCAGCGGCATGCCCACAGATATTTTGTCACATGTGCGTTCACCTGCTTTCTCTCTTGTTCTCCCGCTTTCTTCCATGATCTCCTATTTTCTCCTTTTTTTCAACGTGTTCTCATAGTATAATACTAATTTGCATTGACTTAATTTGCATACATAGGAGGTCAACATGCTCACATATTACCAATTGATTTATCAGATGATCCATCTCGTTTTCTTATATAACAGTGACAATGTAATCCACCAGTTGACTCAGCAAAACGCTGACTTTGGCTATTATAGGCCAGGTGTAGACGGGATGATTTTTATTTGTTTGTTACAACAGTAACGTTACATCGTTAACTTTCGGGTACCAAATCAATCTTGGAGGTAAGGTAGTCGAACATTTGTGGCATCAGAGTCCCGAATTTTGTGAGAGGCCAGATGGAGAACGGATAGTAGACCTCCCGGGCCCGAGTCGCCCCTCCGCGGATGATGGCCATGGCTGTCTGGTTCACCGGGGCCACGATGTCCAGCATCTCTGGTGTATTCTGGAACAAAACGATGAGCATGATTGTTGTAACATGAAATGCTTACAAAGGATGGAGGGGGCCAAGATGACAATAGCTGGTATTTATAGATGGTAAAGTATAAATATAAAGAAATGCCTCGCGTAGCTTGTTTTGGGGGCTATTTGAAACAACACAAGTATGAAATGATGACGAAAATGTACTGAGAAATGGCAGTGGCAGATTTTCTGATCTAGAACCTATTTTTGTCGCCATGAAATTGCCTTGGATGCCTTCAAAAGGCGGCATTTCCACTGACCTGTAAGCTGTGAACGACGTTTGGAGTCCCGATGTATCCCAGCACGGCCAGAGTAACGGACACGTCCTGTCCAGCCTTCATCAGTTCCACACGGAGGGAGCTGAAGAACCCGTCAAGGGCAAACTTTGAAGCACAGTAATAGCTAAGGTTTGGCCACGGTATCTTACCTGCAGACACAAACAATCATTTTTAATAGCTAGACAGGGGCCAAGATGGGACTAGGATGACGATGTGTGACTCAAATTACGTTCTGCCGACGTACTCATAAACAGACGGAAATAATCTTACCGAATCCAGAAGACACCGCCACGATACGGCCGCTACTCTCCTTCAGCAGGGGCAGGGCCAGTGAGGCCAGCCGGACATAGCTCACCAGGTTGATGTTTAAGAAGTCCACGAAGAAGTCCATATTCGGATCCTGGTCCCAAGACTTGCCCTCATGAAATTTGTCTTGAAGAGATTTAAAATTGGATCCCATGTGGTTCAGCACCAGGTAGTCCAACCGACCTGAAGACGATATAAAATTTTCCTCATACATTTGCCATTCAGTCGCGATAATACAATAAAGATCAAGACTGCTGCCTTCTTACATTTTGGGTTATCTGTTGAGATGTATCAACCGTAAACAAGGTGGCGCATGCATAATCCAATATGGCGCGGTGCCCATGAACGCCGACGAAAACAAAATAGGTTCGCGATAAAAGAGCAACCGTTCCTACCAAATTTCTCCCTGGCTGCTTGAATGGTTCTCTCACAGTCCTCCGCCTTCCCCATGTCCCCGGCCACGTAGTGCGCCTCCTGGGCACCCAAAGATTTCGCCTTTGCTACCACCTATGTGAAAACAAAACGCCAAGATTATTTTGTAATTTGTGATTTGTAAGCTAAAATGTCTGTCATTTATGAACAGATAAGTGCAGAGTAAGGAAAGGAAAAAGGCAGATTTCTTCGGGGACAAGACACCATTGTTAGGTAACCAGTTGGCCAACATTTCCGAAGATATCTGCTTGGAGATTATGATGAGACTAGCCAGAATCATCGGCAAGGAACAGTCCATTGAGGAAGGAAAAGAGGAGTAGACAGAAGATATGGGAGGATGATATCAGAGAATAGACTGGCACAACACTAAGTCAAACATCAAAAAGAACAGAAAACTCAGAAGATTTCAGAAGAGTGGAGAAAGCTGGTTGTCCGATCTTCAGTGTTGCCTCGGCGTTCCAATGAACAGACTAGGGGATAGATGATGATGTGAAGATTTCAAAAAACTTTCTGACACTTTATAGTGAAATAAGGAGACCTAAAAGTCGTCCTGAAGTGGAATATAAAAATATATCCTCACACCTCCTTCAGTCTGTTCTCCCTCCTGGCTGTGATGAGGATCTTTGCTCCCAGCCGGGCGTACTGGTACGCCATCTCTTCGCCGATGCCGGTACTGCAGCCGGTGATGACGACTGTCGCACCGCGTACAGACTCTATGGACAATATCAATCATGTCACGAGGAAGCTTTTGTAACCTCATAACCCAACTAAAAATGTCATAAAAACTAATAATAATAAGGTGGGCTTGTGGTTAGGGTTGTTGACTCAGAATCCTAGGGTTCTCCGGCAGGCAACATGGAAATATAAAATTGAAATTTAACTTATCAAACAATAAGGACTAACATCTATAAGTAACCAGACATATTAGCCTATTGGAATGAGGGGGCCAAGGGTTTCAAGTATCTTTTCTAACAACAAAACAGCCTCTTCAATACTTTTAAAAAATCCAAAAGAGACTTGAACAAAATGGGAAGGCCTGTCAATGGGAGTGTATATTTAATGGTGATGACCGTTGCACAACCAATATTTGCATGAATCGGGGCAATTGTAGATCTAGTACTACATGTAGTACATTCTGATGACTACGCTACATATCACTGACAAACTAAACTAACCCACGTTGTAATATTTCGCGACACATAACACTTCATCGAAGAAGAAAAAACGCCAAGGAAGCATTATAAATCATACATCTGGTCTTCTGAGGACACAGAAAAGGCCACGCCCACCAAATAAAAAGTTTACCTAAATCTATGCCAACATCGGACAGTTGTCTTATCATGGATAGGTCCCAAGCGTTTTGGATTTGCTGTCAACACTTATTTTTTGTCGTTTTTAGGGCTTTCTTTTTGTACTGGTATCTGTTTTTATTGGTGTCCTCAGTAGTATTGGATGCTGCTTGGCTAATTTGATACTGTATGGCAGCCGCCGAAAGATTCTTGGAGATGAACGCAGGATCCGCAGCGAGACTATAATAGAAGCAGTCGACTACAATGATCTATGATAGCATTTTCCGAGCGCGACACCAAACGAACTGTGTACCCCAACGACTGGTCTCAAGATTGCTCTCAGTTCGCTGTCTTAAGCAGGTCGTACGACCCGGGTCTTTAAACTTTAGCTAAGATAAACGATAAGATAGATATGAGAGAATAAGAGACTTACCTGGGTTGAAGCCATCGTAGTTTCAGTAGATCCCGACGGCCACAGAGCAGAGTAACACCGTCAAACTAACCCGCACTGGGACCGACATCGTGTGGGCTTGTTTACACAAAGAAGGATGCAGGTAGGGGAAAGGTCACTTAAAAGTGACTAGCAAACACCATGGTAAACTAGAAAGGCCGACATTTGCCCGTGGGCAAATACAGCATATTTCACTCCCCATTCCAAACTGGACTGTTCCATATCAACCTTTTCCATCAAGTATGAAATATTTTAATACCCGCATGTTCGGAACAATTGTTCTCAAAACGTTTAACCCCCATACAGTGCTCTATAGTAACAAACATACTCTTTTTACACAACCAAGTGTTTTACTCACTCACTCACTCACTCACTCACTCACTCACTCACTCACTCACTCACTCACTCACTCACTCACTCACTCACTAGTCACTCACTCACTCACTCACTCACTAGTCACTCACTCACTCACTCACTAGTCACTCACTAGTCACTCACTCACTCACTAGTCACTCACTCACTAGTCACTCACTCACTCACACACTCACTCACACACACACACACACACACACTATCGATCGATATCAACAAGTATGTATTTAATTTTTCTTTAAGACACACATCATAATATTCAAAAGGCAGCATCCAAATGTTAAACACCCATCAGTACACTAAAATCCCCAATGTATGTAATGTATGACTCAGCTCCATTAAAACCTATTGATACTTATAAAAATCCCTAAATGTACGTGTTTGACTCTCCATGACACCCCACACATGTTAACACCTATTGCTACACATAAAAAATCCCTCACTACGTGCATGTTTGACTCAGATCCATGATGTCCCACCCACATTAAACACCTATTGGTACATATAAAAATCCCTAAATGTACGTGTTTGGCTCAGCTCCATGACGTCCCACACATATTAAACACCTATCAATGCATATAAAATCCATAACTGTACGACACCACTTCCATTGCAAATCATTAACTTTCATGTAAAAAAAAGTCATGGTTAACTTTGAGGTAACCAAATCATTACCTTTCCAGTAACCAAAGCGTTAAATTCTAGGTAACCAAATTATTAACTTCTAGGTTACCAAATAATTCACTTACGGATAACCAAGCCATTAGCTTTTAGCACACAAATTAACCACAGGCTTTCAGCTATCCAAGTTCCAAGTGACCAAACCAGATCATTAACTTTCCGGTAACATGTTAACCCTTGCTGCAATAAAGTCCACAACCTGAGGCGCGAGCCCGCTGAGTCTTGCCATGACCCAGGTGTAGAAGGGATAGTAGACCTCCCGTGTGCGGGTCGCTCCTCCCCGTATAACGGCCTGGGCGGTCTCCCTTATCGGGGCGGCACCTTCCAGCACCTTGGCACCGTCCGGTACGTCCTGAAACATATCAAAACCAGAAATGTAATATTTGTAAAGCAAATGCATGCACGGTGTTTACCTTCACATAGCCTAGCCTTAATCTCCAAGCAGACCTTGTATACTATATCCATCGGACAGTATCCATCGGATACTCTATGCGGCCACCCCAAGATCTGCTTGGAGATTAGATGACATCAGCGCGTGCATTAATTTCGCCTGATTTTGACAAAAAATGTGTTGCCCTCCAATTGCGACAGTGGTCAACATGCCAAAATGGGCGGGCAAATACATTGTATGTCGTGAACCTCTAGACTTGATCACGAGTTTGATGGCAGGTGTGACATTGACAACTCTATGTTGTTTCATCGCAAAATCAATACCCACTTGTAGTAGCCCCATGGTGGTACCACAAGCCGTTTTGCTCGAACTTGACCTTTGTCTCCCCAACACCAACTTACCTACCAAAAATCATGTATATCCATCCATGGCTTCAAGAGCTTTACCGCCTACGACCACCCACAGTCTCTCCACTAAAGGCAAACCAATCTTGCGAAGGTAATTTTATGAATGTACAGACACTTTAATTGTGAGAATAAGAATAAGTGATAAGAGATAAGAGACTGTTAGGGCATAGTTCCTAATTTCTGACTTACTTGCAACTTTTCCGATATCCTCGGTGTCAAGATCAATCCCAGCACGGCCAGGGTAACGGACACGTCCTGTTCAGCCTTCATCAGTTCCACACGGAGGGAGCTGAAGAACCCGTCAAGGGCGAACTTCGCAGAGCTGTAGAAGGTCAAGTTGGGCCAGTACATTTTTCCTGTGAACAAACAAGATCAATATTTAATTAAGTGTTCGTGTTCAAAACCGTTTATGGCTTGAGGTTCTTTGTTCATTCATATACTCTTTCTTTTCTCCTTTCGTTTCTTTCTCATTGTTTTCCTGATGTTTCCCTTTTTCTTTTTCTTTCCTTCTTTTCTTTCTTTTGTTTACCTACTGTTTTCTTTCTTCCTTCTCTTTCTTTCTTTTTCTTGTCTCTTGCTGTTTCCTAATGTTTCTTTCTTCTTTCTCCCTCTTTCTTCTTTTTTTCGTTGCCTTCTTATTCTATTCCCCCTCTCCTTCTCTCTCCCTCTTCCCCGTTCTGAATGACCATACCTAAAAGCATTCACAATAGATTAATAAAATAATCTTACCGAAAGCAGAGGACACCACCACGATGTGCCCGCTACTCTCCTTCAGCAGAGGCAGGGCCAGTGAGGCCAGCCGGACGTAGCTCACCAGGTTGATGTTTAAGAAGTCCACGAAGAAGTCCATATTCGGGTCCTGGTCCCAAGACCTAGCCTTGAAGAACCTGTCTTGTATGGATCCGAAACTGGACCCAAGGTGGTTCAGCACCAGGTAGTCCAACCGACCTGAGGTGGGTTTAAAATGATGACCTTTTGTATAAGTGGTCATTATCTCTATGAAAAATGGACGTATTTCTGTTGGTGTATCTCTCTCTCTCTCTCTCTCTCTCTCTTTCTGTGTGTGTGTGTGCGTGTGTGTGTGTGTGTGTGTGTGTGTGTGTGTGTGTGTGTGTGTGTGTGTATTATAACTGCATGTCTTCAACGTGTGTCGAAGAATGTTTGTACTTAATCGCCGTACCAAATTTCTCCTTGGCTGCTTGAATGGTTCTCTCACAGTCCTCCGCCTTCCCCATGTCCCCGGCCACGTAGTGCGCCTCCTGGGCACCCAGGGACTTCGCCTTCGCTACCACCTGAAGAGAGGGGGAGCGAGGGGGCGTACACACGTCAGTTATGCATAACTCAAGCTAGAATTCAATATCCAGTGTATCGCACGCAATGTATTCTAAATCGTTTTCAAATAAATAGACGTCTTTTCACCTCCTTCAGCCTGTTCTCCCTCCTGGCTGTGATGAGAATCTTTGCTCCCAGCCGGGCGTACTGGTACGCCATCTCTTCGCCGATGCCGGTACTGCAGCCCGTGATGACGACGGTGGCCCCCCGCAGAGACTCTGTCAGACCAGGGTGGTCAGACAAGACATGTCAGACAATGCAAAAGAAATCGTCCTTATATCTAGAGGTGAACAGTAGTGAAGGATTTACTGTATGCATACACGCACGACTGCCATCAGTTGCCCACAACAAACGTTTCCGGGCAAGGATGCATCAATGGATTCTACCACGGACATTAAAGAAAATGTGTGTAGGTCCGTAGGTCCTATCGACATTATATTATATAATTCATAAATGTCGATAGGACCTACATTCTTCTGAGCACCAGATGTCATCTATGAGCAGAACTTTTGGTGGTTAAAAGAATTGGCCAGGCGGTATCAGCGCGCCCTATTTACCTGGATCGAAGCCATCGTAGTTCCAGAGGATCCCGGCGGCCCCAACAACGAGTAACACCGTCAAACTAGCCCACGACACCCGCCGCATTGTCGGTACAGGAAAAAAATGAAATACCGCCGCGACTGGTCAAGGCATTAGCATTACAATCCAGTGGCTCTTTACGGGTCACTGACCTGTGGCCCAGTGGCCTGGAAAGCGCTGATCCCATCGGTTAACATGATTGTGTTGAAAAGGCACCTGCCACACATAGCCAAATATGGAACACTCCCGAACTCCCCTCAATCATGGTTGGGAGTAAGTCGGGAGCAAGGTCGGCTGTGGTTGGCTGGTGTTCGACAGGGTCGGCTACTGTTCGGCTGCGCCAGCCGAATGTTTGAGGTGTGGGCGGGAGGTTCGACCATGGTTGACTGGTGTTCGGGAGTAGGTCAGCAATGTAGTGTTCGGGACGTGTTCGGGGGTCAAATTTAGCTCAAATTTAACTCAAATTCCTATATAGAAAGGAGGAATACATCTGGTCTGGTTGCTCCCAAACTTAAGGCAGCCTTGGTTAGTTGGTAATCGGGGGAAGGTTCCTCTTTGGAGGGTGAATGATGATGATGATGATGTAGAGAGTAACGTTACAAACCACCTGCTCCATGTTTACCGGTACCAGAAAAACATAAGAAATGTACACCTTTTCTTGCCAGATTCGACCTGTAATATGTCCCCTAATTTTGAACACGAATTCTCCAACAACACAGAAAAACAAGATGTATAACGTTTTAGTATATCCCCCTGCTACAATATTCCAAACCCCTAGCGCTATGCATCCTGGGAATAGGAAAGGGCGATTTGAGTATTAGTATGTCATGAATAAACAAAGCTCAAACAAACAAACAAACAAACGGTAAATAGAAAGCGCACTGCGCATGGGTGCCAGGCATTGGGCACGCCCCCAACTTCTACCGGTACTTCGTCTGTCCGAGTCGCCAGTGTTGTAACCATGTCGCGCCTTGTCTGGGGCAGTCTTGCGGCGGTCTTAGCTGCAGTGGCGCTCGGGGTCTTCGGGAGCTACTGTAAGTTTCAATCAGGGTATACAGTCAAAACTGCTGTAGAAGACTACTCAGGCGATAGGTGGTCACTATAGACAGAATTCTTAATACTTGTGTCAATTGGAAACTATCTGAAGGACCTCTGCACCTGGCCGTTATGTAGAGGTGGTCACTAGTACAAGTTTGACTGTATGTCAGTGGCCAGGTGGTATTTCTGTACAGACGGTCACTTGATCTAGGATTCTAGGTTGACTGTATTTCAACTTGATAAGCTTTAGTATAGAATCAATATACTATAGCAAAAGACTTCGCTGTGCTGCATACAGTCGCCCTACTTTTATTGTGACCTTTATACCATTGATGAGTATGCACATGTGCCCCTTTTTAATGACCCCTGAAACGGCCTTTCATTTCATCAACACTAAAGTACGTCTAAGGAGTAAGGTAAGTAACTCAGACATTTCTGCTTTAAGTGCACACGTGCAGAGACTATAAAACTCTGTTCACTGGCAAGGAAATATCACTGAAAACTACGTTTTGTATCTGACCTACTTTTGATGGAGCGCTGAATATTAAGGGTTTTGAAATCTTCTTTCAGACTAGCAGTGTTTAAAGGGTGTCAGAGGCTGATTTTGCAGGGTTATTTTTCTGTCAACACTCGTGTCCTCAATGTAGACGTTATGTTTGTATCAAACCCTTTGTTCTAACAGAATTATCTCACGGGTTTCCTGAGTGTGTTTATATCAATCCACCATCTATGACAGGCTTATATACGGATATGTACAGTAAATCAATCATTTACGAGGCGGGACCATCTAAAGCACGTGTTAGCAGCGTATGCTGTTGATTAAATAATCTCTCCACTGTTTTTTTTTAGTGTTGGCCAGTCTAGCGGCCTTGGCTGGACTAGCTGTCTACTGGAACAAAGATAATTTCGATCCAGGTAAGACTTTTTAAAGATTTTTCAGAGCCCCCCCCCCAAAAAAAAACCTTTCATAGTTTTGCAGTCCGTGGAAAATTGCTGTAGAAGGACGTAAACACTGACATAACTGAGGTTTACATGCTGTGGACCTAAAAGTAGAAATGTAGTGAAAACAATACCTTTGCCGTCTTTGTAGAAAAAGTACGCGGTGCGACAGTCGTCATCACAGGCTGCAGTACCGGCATCGGCGAGGAGGTGGCGTACCAGTACGCCCGGCTGGGAGCAAAGATCCTCATCACAGCCAGGAGGGAGAACAGGCTGAAGGAGGTGGGCAGGAGTTTTTGTATTGAATAAAGATTTGGAAAAAAATTGAAATCCATTGCAGTATATATTGAATTTTAGCTTGCGGTATGCAGAATTGAAGTTCATCCGCACCCTCTCTTCAGGTAGTAGCGAAGGCGAAGTCCCTTGGTGCCCAGGAGGCGCACTACGTGGCCGGGGACATGGGGAAGGCGGAGGACTGTGAGAGAACCATTCAAGCAGCCAAGGAGAAATTCGGTAAGAACGCAAACCTGTTTTGTTTTCGTCGGCGTTCATGGGCGCCGCCTTGTTGAATTTTAACGTTATTTTACCGCCATCTTGGTTCTGGTTAGAATTACGTGTTTATTTATCGACATTGTTTTCAATAGCCCCAGCATGGAAAGCATGGCCAAAGCAAGCTGAAACGTACTGACCAAAGAACTTTTCAATCTCAGGGCGTCTTGACTACCTAGTCCTCAACCACGGAGGGTCGAACATCAAGAGTATCCACGAGGATTTCGGGGAGAAGTCGTGGGAGGAGGACCCTGACATGAACTTCTTCGAAGACGTCGTGAACATCAATCTCATAGGTTACGTCCGACTGGCCACCCTGGCCCTGCCTCTGCTGAAGGACAGCAGCGGGCATATTGTGGTGGTGTCGGGTCCTCTAGGTAATAAATATCATGTATTTTTACGTGAGGAGTAGTTTGTTACGATAGACCATATGAAGGTAAATATTACGTATTTGCTTGTAAATGTTTCCTTTTTAGTTTATTATTGTATTTTTGTGCATCTATTCATGCTATTATCATTTAACAGAAACTTAGGGATTGTTTGACCTTAATTCCGACCTCGACCTTCCGGTCAGTCTGCGGTTACAAAATTCCCCCTCATCCCTTGTGACCTTGAGAGGAGGGGGAGAGAGAGAGGGGGGAGAGAGAGAGAGAGAGAGAGAGGGGGAGAGGGAGAGAGAAATAGAGATAGACGCACGGAAAACAATACCTCCACGGAGGTAATAGCACTTGCCCTTGTATCTGCAGGAAAGGTCCCAGTTCCTAACCTGCACTGGGAGGCCACTGTTAAGTTCGGTGTGGACGGGTTCTTCAGCTGCCTCCGTCTGGAGCTACAGAGGGCCGGACATGACGTGTCCGTCACCATGGCTATACTCGGCTTCACCAAGACGCCGGCGGTGATTGAAAGACTCCAGGTGCGGTAGAAATGCCCGCTGTCCAGTCTGTCGTGATTTGGGCGGATTCGGGGTTGCAGGAGCTCTCCGCCGCTCGACTCCCATGAAATGTTTGCCCATCTTTTCCGGCATTTACTCTTCATCGTTGTAGTATGAACAACACGTTTTCAGTAGCAAATATAAGAGATCAGTTACTTAGTATGTACCTAAGTGTATGTCTATTCCCGGTACAGTACTGGTACATTGATGTTCCGGTATTTTGGACCTGTACTAAGTGATTTTCGCGATATACTGTATAGATACGCAGCCCTAGAACAGATAGGCGTGTCCAGTATGTACAAACCATTGACCTGTGCTGGCCAAGTAAAAATTAGAATCGTCTCCTATCTTCCAGAAAACAGAGAAAGGACGCAAGAGGCTGAAGAGGGCCACGCCCATCGACCAGACGGCCCTGGCCATCATCCGGGGCGGGGCGAGCCGAGCCCGGGAGGTCTACTTCCCGGCGTCCTTCTGCTGGACCGTGGTGACGATCGGCGCCATCTTCCCCTCCCTTCTCGACAAAATGTTTGTCAGGATGAAAATGTAAAGATTCTTGTCCGTGATTTGGGACTGTTGTTTTTCTTAATCATAGATTAGCCGGCGCGCGCACCCACTTATTCCCGAACGCCAGCCAACCTCCAGCCAACCATGGTCGAACACCTGAATGTTTTAAACATCTTGATACCTTCGGCTGTTCGCAGATGTTCTTTCTGATGATTCTTCATTTATCGTTTTATTTTTCCGCCGTAAATTGTGTCCTCTCTCCGCCCAGACCGAAGTCGAAGACAGACTGCGCCGTGCTTCTCTCAAGGCCGCACAACGCAGTATCAATGGGCGACCCCTAAGGCTTCTATGGCGCGGGTATACAAAGTAGTGCGGACAAAATTCTTGAAGCCTGGCTAGAACGTTTGATGTGAGAGGTAGTCAGGAGTAAACTGCACTGTGTGGTACAGAAACGTATCGCATTTTGAATGTGATTTGGAAGGTGAAGATTTTCCTGTTCGTGTATGAATGAGCCGCATTACGCAACTGGCTTTCCGGGTGAGTCGGCTGCAGATCAATTGACCTCCACCAGAGGGCCATAATAAATACATTTATACAGCCATTTCGTGTGACAGGTTAGAACATGCAAAATAACGTTTATGTCGTACGTTGAAAAATATTGGAAAATGTCACAGAATGCCAAAATTCATTCCAAAAGAGAAGACGAAAATGTAAAGGAATGAAAACGTAGAGTCTATTATTCACAATGCCAATGAAATATTACTGTGTGTTTAGTCATTTGTTCAACCTTCATGACCGCCTAGTCTTTGTAAAGTTGTATACCAACCAGATTTTTGTCTAGACGTTTTCTAAATAATTGACCAACAAAATAGCAGCTACAGGTCGAAAGATACCCACTAGGGGACTTCTTATTACTGTTAGATGGCTTCAGAACCACCAACTCTCTAATTAGCTAATGATAACATCAAAATCCTTGAAGCATAAAAGGTGACTCTTTCCTTCTTGTTTTCAGATATATTTTATTCATATTGAATAAGTTTTGTACAGGAATAAAGGCAAAGACATAACATTAAAATTACATTGCAATTCTATAAAAAGCAATAATAAAGCTAAAACTTTAAAATTTGTTAAAATGAATACTCAAACGTTATCATCAATATTCTGGAATATAATATATAAGTGACTTATAGGGTTCTATTGTATGTACAAATTCATAAATTCATCAATTTAATAATTGCTATCTATCAGTTAGCTATTAAGGACTCTGCAGTCTACCGCCATATAGCGCTAACCATTGAGTGCTCGATATAGGGATCATGACTAAAGCAGATGGTATAGATGTTCAAAATTCTGGAAACAGTTCTGTAGCTGGTGGAAACGTTGTACCAAACAGGACCTGATCGTTTTAATAATGAAAAATAAACAAATAATGAAATCAGCAGATGAAGCATGGTCTTGGCGGTAAAAAAATTAATGTTCAACACAGCCATATAACATTACTTGTTAAAACTCGGCATTGTTCTTTTTTTGCATGCGTCGTATTGCAATCTTTTGTCGCAGTGTACTCTCAAACTGGCGCCTTGCCCTACTCTGCCGCTGCTCCAGCCTTCCCTCATCCGCATCGTGTTGTTCTATCAGCATTTGGACATTCTCCAAGACGGTTTCCTTTTCGGAAATGCTTTTCTTCAAATCTTTCTTTTGCATCCTCCTTTCAGTCAGTTTCCTCTTCAGCATCGCCTTGGCACGTCGCCTGCTTAATTTCTGTGCCTCCTCAAGTTTTAGCTGATCGTCTTCGTGAGCTTCGAGGATATTTTGAACCTGTTCCTGGATGCTGAATGCGGCTGAAGTTTGCGGTGACGCAGATATTTGCTTGGATGTTCCTTGTAATGGCACGTTGGGGCGTTGTTGTGTGGAGGAAGGACTTCCATTTGTATTGTTGGCCCACAGGCAGCGTGTAACGTCTGAGATTTCGTTCAAAGATTCCTCTATCATTCGCAAATTGGTACCTACATCAGCACGTTTTACCTCATCTGTGGCAAAGGGACATATGATGAGTATAAATTCTATGTAATTTTCATTTCAAATTTATGTTTCAAGACTCGTTAACACAAGAATATATTTCACAAGTGCGTGAACTTCAACTAATGAAATCTCTGAATTGACGTCTACTATGAACACAGTAGAGTGACGTAAGTCAAGTTTTTCAAACGGTTGATTGATTTTAGAAATAAAGAATCCTTCGAAAATGTGTTTTATACAAAACATATGGTATAGTAATATGTTAATACCGAAACTCATGATTAGCCCTACTTTGTATATCATACAAGCACTTGATGGTTTAGTAACTATGATGTTAAGTATCATTTTAAACCCTTGTGTTTCTTTTGGAACTACAATGTATGTTCAACAGTCGTTGCCATACATTGTACAATGTGCAATTGTCGCACAATAAAGGTATTCTGTCAATGGCTTGCTAGGGATGATCGTTTAGTCTAACTATTTTTTTAGTGTCTTATAGTAAGTTATACCGAGATACTAGTATTATGTGCCTTGAGAGCACTTACCTGTTCGTACACCAGTCTTTGGTGACAGGTACACTCCGAAAATGTCTTTGAAGCTTTTCCATACGTAATCAACCAATTCCTGGTCATAGTCATCATCAACGGATGCACGGGATGCAATAGCATCACAGATGATGGTTACCAAAAAGTTGATGAGGATTATGAAGATGCATATCATGAACAAAGTGAAGAAGATCGGGCCAACAACTGGATTTGCCTCCAAGATTTCATCAGCAAAGAATCTGGAAAATATTGAAAGTGTAAACTTGTGTTTTATTGCATTTAATTTGACAGTTGATATGATATAGATAACTTTTGTTATTATATTTGTTTTGTTATTAGAAAGAATACTGAAACTTCATCATTTCCCTAATACATTGTATATTATACTACATGTAGCACTTGATATTTTAGTAACTATGTTTTCATTTTAAACCCTTTTCTTTTTGTATCGTGCAATAAAGATCTTCATGTTATAATGCACATATTATGAAGAAATGGGCACGCACCTTCCCATTAGCATCTCAAATAAGGCCAGCATCGTGTCCAAGACATTGCTGTATGTCAGCAAATGTGTTCCAAACACCACAAGTCCTAAATTTATGACGGAAAGGGCTTGTTCAATAATCAGCATATGCAGTATAGCTGTCCACAACAATAACAAGTAATAAAAGATTCCAATATGAGAGCACAGATCAGTAATTCCATAACTCATTTTCTCCATCATTTATTCATTAATTTTCGTTGTTTCCATCACTCTTAGTACTTGACTTGATAAGTTTCTTTCGGGTATTCTGTACTGATTCTTGGCATTATGTATGTACTTTTACTATTATTTGTATTTAGTTGTTTTACAATTGTTTTATCTTTTATGACATTCTTCTATCACGCTTATCTATGCCTGCAGTGCACTTTCAAAAACGACTTAGTGGCAATATGTAGCCCCTCAATTAACAAAATCAACTACACAAAAGAAAAAGTAAGATAAGATTGAAGTTAAATAAATTAAATTACAATAATGAAATTTAGAAAAATTGAATAAAAAATGAAAGTAAAATTCTAACGTTGAATTTTATTAATTTAAAAAAATAAATAAATACACGAACACAGAATAGATTTTACAGAAGAAAACCTCTACCTGAGCAGGTAAAGGCCATGAAGACTATGATGCCTGTAACTGTGAAACTCAGCAGGTCATTCTTCATGGCCCCCGGCAGGGCGAGGAAACTGGCGATGGTCTTGCTAAAGCGGACGCTCCGGAGTAACGTCAACGTAGTGATGAAGACCACAACGGCCAACAGGTGCTTGAAAACGTCATCCCACCAGAATGTGGAGCTAAAATCTACAAACTGTTCTATTCCAAGTTCACCTGCAAGATAGTAGGAAGGGAGCTTGATTATGTTATCTAAACCCCAAAAATCCACAAAGTTACACGTGTTTAATTAAGGAAGTAAAAAATTAAATGCATGCACATTTCGTCATTTAGAATATCTATTTTGCCGCCCCAAAATTGCATTTTGCAAAACTGCAGATATCTCCCCCGTTTGTAAACTGAATACCATTGCTATAGACTATGTTATCCAAAATCCAACCCACCTGTAGCCTCGATTATGTTTCTTAGCGCTGCAGATGCAAAGTGGTACCTTATTCCAAAGGTACAGATGACAGTTGAAGATCCTACAATGCTTAGAAGAGCAAACGCATTCCAGAGACAGCGGAAATGCTTTCTTCCTTCTCTCTTGATGCCTACCACCTGCTTGATGAAGTGAACCAGAAACAAAATCACGAAGACGACGTGAACAACCATCATGCCGTAGTCGGAAGTATTTTCATACTGAAACAGCCTGTGTGTTTCAACAGTTGCAGATGTAGAAAGATGACCGATGTCTTCCTGACGTACTGTCATTCTTACTCTGCTGAATAGCTTCAGAGACGGGTGGTAAAATGATAGCTGGAATGTCAGATGCTGGGTGTATTCGTCAATCCACTGGTTCTGCTGGAGCTTGGAGAAGATCGATGTTGCCACAGAGAAAGCGATTGGAATCTCCGTGGTGTACTGTAAGGCACAGTCTGGGTTGTCTGACATTATGTCGCTGACATTGAATTGCCAACATGCAGATGTGGCATTTCCGGTTGCAACCACCCAACCATTTTGAAAGTGTTGTGATTCTTCTGAAGATATGTATAAAAATACAATGATTGATGAGAACGTTGTACAGTTTCACTCGAAGTATGCTAATTCACGTGGCTAATTTCTATTGCTGGGGGACCTATTAGTGAAACACCAGTCATTTCTAATGTTATTATCCTATTAGGTAAAATATATATATCTATAAACACTGGAAAGGCTGCTAACTGCTAACCTTTGCGATCTCTCGGCGCTTTGGCCAAAGTCAAGTCTCAGAGAGAGCGCGGCGAGAGCGCCATCAAGTGGAATGGAGTATAAGCCAATACGTAAAAATGCGTAAGCAGAATTATATTTTTGTTGATATTCCCACCTGGTTCCTCCCTTAACTGAGTGAGGAGTGGCGGACCGATTCTGAAGGCTTCAGTATAAAGTGGAAACTGTCTGTCCAGGTACTTCATCTTCCACCCATTGTACCAAAACGAAGGGTACAAAACAGGCAGAAGGATCTCCTCAGTCCATGTCCAGAACTCGTCAGCAGTGGTGATCTGTGGCAAACAAGGATAGCGAATCTATGTCAGTATAGCCGGTATAACCGCCCTTCGGCGTAACACACCAGCTTCGCAGGCACGCGGTGCGGCGGCAGCTGGCTACATCACACCGAACGTCCCGTTACACGAAATCATTGCACGTCTAACCGTGGAGTTGTTTAAAGCTTTATAGTGATAATGCCTCACTCAACTGTGCTTTGTGGCAACGAGTTCCACTCTACGATAGTTCTTAGCCCTAAAATCAACTTCATTGCACAACTGTAACTGGTACAATATATTATTACGAAGAATCAACAAGGTTAGATACATGAATTATTCTAGAGTACAGAGTTGATCCATACTACCTAAATTTCAATTTTACCAAAGCTAATCTATTGCATGTTTTTCCTGAGTAGAGTATTATTACATTCTAGAGGTGTAATTCAAGAGATACATATATGACCATGGGGATACTTCTTAATTAAGAGGCATACCTGATCGAAATCTTCCAAGAGCGTGTTTGTCAACATCTGCGATGCGTGGAAAGCAAACGGCTCTTTATCGTGGTGGCTGATGTAAAAAAGCACCGCGACAAACAGAAACAGGAGACCAAAGTCCTTCAGAACGTGGTAAAACTGACGCCGTTGTTTACTCTTATTTTGCATACTTTGTACAGAAGCAGCCTTAGGTGGGTACATCCTCTGTGGGGCTACAAAAAAAAGCAAAAATACACGTTAATAAACAATCCGTTGAAAAAGGTTAGACATTCAGGTAAACAATGTTCAAAGCCAATTCATACTCTACTACTGGATATTTTACAGAGCTTTTTTACCATATATACCATGTGGCATCCACCACTGACGCTGAAGAAGAGTGGTGGATGTTAGTCGAAATGTCCGGAAATAATCTCCTGAATTTATCCAGTGGTAGAGTCTGATTTGTCTTTGAATACATGTAACAATGGTTACGTATGCAAATCTTGCCATCTGGATTATTTCATAGATAGATAGAGCTAGGCAGTTCATTCGTATTTCCATGTCTATTTCACGACTAACATATAGCATATCACTCAGGTAGAAATTTTAAAAAACTGTAACCATGTACGAGGTACAAGGCACGTCGGCAGAACTATGACTTCGAGATTTTTCACGGTTTGTCTTGGATGTTTGGTCAACATTACATCAGAATTTTGTCCATTGCAGACGATATGTTTTCTGATACAACATTTGCAAAATATAGACGGGTTGTCATCATTATCAAATACACGAATACGACCTTAACGAGACGATCTGCCAAATTGCTATGCACAATACATTACGGTATTTTTGCAGTATGTGTTCGGGAGAAATACCTTTGTGGTCCAAAAGTCGCTGGTGCAGTTCTGCCTTGTTGACATCATACGTCTTCTGTTTTGTAGCTCGCTTGGTGCAAATCAAGGAAGCGAGGATCGCGATGACGAAAATCTGTTGGTATACGAGAACAACAAATCATCTCCGTTTTAAATCATAATTTTTGGCAAAGAGTATGTCGTCCACTTAAATTATCATTGTTGGTGTTTTAAGCCGAGGGGCGGTTTTTTTTTTAACGGTATCGCTCAATGCAAGGCCAATTATATACCGGGTATACAGAATGCAAAGTTTACCTGGCCAGTCTCTGTGACGAGGCTTGATAAGCTGAATGACAAAAAGAAGGTCTTCAGCCAGGCTTCACTCTTCTGCCTGCCCCAGTCCAGACTGTACAGGGTGACGAAGAACGACGACACGATGGACACCGTCACCACCAGTAACCACGCCACATACTTTGACCAACGGGACAGTCGATCCCCAAACAACCCTTTCGTGAAAACAAAACAAGCTTAAAAAGACTGGTCAATCAAAGTGCTCATGCATGTGACACCAACTCACGACCTTATCTGAAGGAAGTTGACATAACTGGCCATGGTATTACCTGGCTAACAGACACGTTTACAATAAATATTCACGGTTCATTCGAATTATCAATACCCCGCCTAAAAAATGAACAGACGTACAAGCCAGTTCCGGCAGACTTTTGCATCTCTATGCTTTATTTTTGCATTTCTGTCTTTTTCCGGAAATGACGTCACTTTTAACTATATTATAACACTGACAGCTTGATAATTTTTATCTGTGATAAAGAATAAACCAACGTACCATGTTTAGGACGGCATCGCATGCCTAGTACTGTGACGGGGGCTGGTATCTCCAGCCGGAACAGTTGAACCGGTACCAAGGCAACAGGAACCACCATGAGAGTAGTCATAACACTGACGTACAGCTCCTTGTGAATAAATATGGCAATTTTAATTTCCAGTTAAAAATCAGATATAACTGAGAATAAATGCATGATTGGTTAGGAAAATCATGGACTTTTAACAATTGTATATCCATAGATAGTAAAAAGATTCAGATTCAGCAAACTATTTCAGCTCGTATTCTGATGTGAAAAAAGATGTCTTACTTGTAGGGTGAACTGTACAAATTCCAGATCATACACAGTGTTGCTGATGGTCACCCTGCTGCCACTGTTGTACCACATGGCGCTGGCCAGCATGATGCTGTTGAAGACAGCCCAGCAGCAGGACAGACGTTCTGCCTTGGAAAATCTCGACCCTGGAGACAGGTTGGAACAAATCTCACTAAATCCTTGTTGCAATTCTGTCACGTTTTACCTCAAAAGAAGGAGATATCCTTCCGCGGGATTGTTTTCGGCCATGCATGTGTGTTCATAGCTATAACTCACGGTGGGTTTGACAGATTTCTTTGAGACATGGTACTTGGTTATTGGGGTCCAGATTTCTTTCATGTATCTGACATTTTCAGGTATTAAACTAAAATAATTCGACACCCCTGTGCTGAAGTGTGGTCACCGTATCATCTATAAACAGCCATATATATCTCTTGCTGGAAATACCTTCAGGCGACACAAGGGGGGATATCCACAAATGTTGATCGTAGAACGCTGCATCCGTGTTCTCTCTGAAGAGGCTACTGAAACACTGCAGCTGTTCCTGGGTCGCAACTTGCACAACCCTTTGAACCAGTCCGTCACTTCTGACGTCAGACAGCCAATCATAACAGATGAATCGATACCTGTAATTATAAAGGGCAAGTTTTCTTTAATAAGAATGTTCTATACTTGTCCTTAAAGGCGTCCAATACAATTTCTCGGTTTTTTTGGTTATTTTTTAAAATGCTAAGTTGAATTAATCCTATTCCATATAATCTTTTTTATATTTGTGGGGTAAAAATGTGATGTCGCTGTTGGAAATAGAAAACAGTTGCTTGTTTTGTATCGTAGGCTGCTGAAAAATATGCCTCACATAGCTTGTTTTAAGTTATTTCAAACGCTTCAAGTATGAAATGATGACGAACATGTGCTAAGAAAGAAATGACAGTAAATGTCAATATCAGAGAGATGTCTCATCCAGAATCATAACACCTAGCTCCAGTGAACTAGTCAGAATTGCCCTGATGAAGATGACAGACGGTCATAGAACGGCTCTTGTCAAACACGCGGTTGTGTAGAACGAACTTGCTGTTCAATTAATTGTCTACTTACACTTGGTCTGTGTGTAAATCCTTGACAATCATGTCCCTCAGAAACCACGAGGCTTCATCAGCACCGGTGTTGTCGTGCCAGATTTGCAGTAGTTCCAGATGTCCTAGTGACGTCTTTAGGGGCATGATGAGGTCGTAAGTACCACCTCGTACCAAGGACTGCAAATGACATAAGAAAAAATAATGTATCGGAAAAACTGTAAAGACTATTGTCTTAAGCCTCAAGCTAACCATAAGATTTCCTCATTGGTATGTGCAAAGGCCGGTCCCACAAGGTGTTGACAAAGCAATTCCCCAGGGAATGCATTCGCATAATTTTTAGAATATTTCAACTCAATCGAAGTACAATACCAATGGCTCCGCCCCTGAGGTGTCACAAAAAATGGCATGTACGACAGTATTATGTATTGACTAGAGGGTAGTCATCAATTGTAAGTCTTCACATTTCCCTTGGCAGGATCTACCACCATGTGATAAACAAACACGACGGTATTCTATAGGCTGCACAGATCCAGAATCTTCATGTTTGGGTGGCGTTCGCGAGCAGTCTGACCAGATTTGGGCCACGTCTACCTTTCTGTACGATTCGAATCGAATTTGAGTTCATACAATGTTGAAACATTTGGCTGGCGCAACCGAACAGTACGTAGTCGACCTCGCCGAACACCAGCCAACCACAGCCAACCTTGCTAGCTACCATGGTTGAGGAGAGTTCGGCCAGTGTTTGGGAGGCCATATTCGGCTATGTGTAACAGTGGCTTGACATTGCCTTATGTAGTACCCGATGACACAGATGCTGAAGTACCTATGCCCTTGGGTGCAATTTTGAGGTAGACTATGAAGAATGGTGTACAAGTTAAGAAAAAGCAACACGAGAGACTTACTTCTCCACCGGGGTTGATCACTTTGACTACTGTTGTGCTGTTTGATCCAAATAACTGGAACCCGATTCGTGCCGATGTTCCAGCCCCAAACATGGAGCCGGTGGTGACCGTAATCTGGTACAGATATTGGGCCGGCATCCTGTTCGGTAGAAGGACGGACAACTGTGGTAGCTGCTTTCTCCTTCTGAGGTTTCTTCCTCTCGTCTTTTCCTGACAAGAGTATGAAGAGCAGACGTCACAATTGTGTTGCGCAGTCGAGGGCAAAAAATTGCAGTCCCTATTTAATTGGTACCTTTGAAATCCTTTTTCTCTTGAAAATGTTGGTCCATTTTGGAGACTTTTGTGCTAGAAAGAACAGGTAGGGTATAAACCTTTCAACGTTGGTCATTTTTTTTTATTTCGCCACTTTAGTTTGCATAATGAGAGATCTGAGTGGTTCGGTCTTGCCTGTCGACAGCGGATGGATACCAGAGAAATTTAGGTTGGGGTTTGTTTAATATGATCAGCTGTTACAGGAGTTTGATCTGGTCATCCCCCTGTTTTCTTTCTATATTTGGGAGGTAGACCCCTGTGAATTTCTGGTGCAGAAGAATTTCTGACATTGAAATATGGGTAAGTACTTTCATGAGGACTTATTTTAGCGTATTAAACCACAGGTTTCTATTTCCAAAGGTAATAGTACTGTCAGCCCTGAAGCCACGGAACGGTTACAAATTTAGTAGGGTCTGTATAGGGGATCCTGGCAACGTTTATCAGTAAATTTAAAACGATAACGCTTAACGGTAAATTCAGGCAGGCTGGCAACGCTTAATGGTACATTAAGGTGCATTGGAATGGAAGCGACTTCTTTGGAATGTACATATTCATGGGTATCCTAGCAAAACTAGTCTGATGGCCTTGGACGTCCGCTATGATTTTTGAGTACTCTGGCGTTCGACTACGCGTTCATTGCATAACAATGAAATCAGAATACTAAATAACGTACTACGTGGAACAAAAGCGACCAATTACCCTCTACGAAGAATTTCCCAACAAAGCTTAACCATGAATTAAAGCGGCTGGCTACGATTAATGGTGAATTGGCCCACTCTGCCTCACGGAAAAAAGCATGCACACCCTCATTTAGCGTAAGAATGCACAGGAAAACTTTGTGATCTACTCACTCGAAGACGCTGAAAGTCCACATTGAAGATGATGATCATTAGAAGATAGAGAGCCCACTCGCTGATGACAGTGTAGAAAACAACACCGTTTTCATGAAGGCTGTCGGGCTTCCCGAAGACGTTGTCGAAATCAATGAAATTCGGAATGAGGTGTAAGGAGCCGGCAATGGCAGCCTTCGCACTTCGGAAGCTGCAGTTACATCTGATGAAACTATCGGATAGATCCACTTGGACCTGATGACAGAGAAATGCATTATACTTTTAGCTTCGATAGACACGTTTTTGAATGTTGAGATTATAAAGCCATTACAAATATAGTGTTAAAATTATGTTGCTCGTTTGATCTGCTTATCATAAACTTAACAACTTTTCGAAAGAAATGTGGCCAATGCACCAAATACATCAAGACCCAACAAATTGGACTTACCCAAATTCTCGACTGTTTACATGTAACTCAAGTCTTTGTCAAGAAATTAACAATCCATCGCTTCTTTGACGTCACGTTATGCAGATGGCGCAAGTGACTCGGTGAGCATTTAATCACGTGTTGCAGAAAGTCTGTGGCGCCCCCGTCTTGACATTTGCATAACGTGACGTTACAGAAACGGTGGATTGTTCACTTCTTGATAAAGACTGGAGTTATACAATTAACAATTTGGGTAAGTCCAATTTCTTTTGTTATAAATTACAGTTTAAACTTGCTCAATAATGACTTCTACCAATAAAGATGAACTTTCAAGGTAAATACGAGACAGGTGTACTTTAGAATAATACGATTAGCTTACCGCACAGTTTGTGTCTTGCCACTTCTCTGTTGCATGATTCCAGTTGACACAACCCAGTGTTGATGCCTGGAGTACGTAATCTTCGGGTCGATGTGCTGTTTGCAAAAGCACACGCGGTTCTGTAAGTATATGTCGTATACGATTACTGCATTAGATCCTAGATACAGAAGCCCTACCAGCAATCAGTATGTGAATTGTCAAATTTCATTTCTTATGATTCATATCATAATAAAAGTAAGTAAGTAAGGTTACCTGATTTTTGTATCCCAACATAAAGTCTCCCCTGTTTTCTCTGGATATTTGGAGTAAACGTTGCCAAGATGTTTGTGCCTCGATGCAACGCAACATTTTCCCAGTCGTTAACAATTATCATGTCATCATACAGCTCCTGTGTTGGAGTGGTGTCGTAACGAAAGAACATCCGGAAGGTCGCAGCACGATCCCACCAATACAAACGCATCACGACAGGCAGGGTTGAAGAATGAACATCAAACGCATGGAGATCCATTGTCCTGTTGTTCCTACCCGTGGCAGCATCATCCAAGTTGCTTCCATATTCATCAAAGGCATTGCCTGCTGTGTACTGCCTCCCAACAACTGTCTCCCATGTTAGCGGTATGGTAACTATGAGCTGCAGAGAGCAGCGTTGAGATCTCATGGAGAACTTACTCACTGGTGTTATGACGTTTTCTTTAGAGGTAGATGCATCCCAGGAAAATAGATTCCTCTTCATTACTACCATCTAGTAGACAAAAAAAATTGTAGACATTAGGGCAGTAGGATCTTCTGACATTGTAAATGTGTAAGTATCGATTGCCAAATCCGGGGTTTATCTAGTGAATACATGATCGAGGCAATCTACTCTACATGGGGTCGTGGGGCCGTGTGCCCAGAGCAGAACCAAGAGGTCCCGAGTTCGAATCCTGTCATGCCAAGGGAATTTTTTAAAGGCATTTTACACAAAAATAAGTTAAAACAACTTGAGTGTGCTTCGTGTTAAATGTTGGAATAAAAAATACTACACGACATTCCTTACTCCACCCAGGTGTACATGGGTACATGACTTCAGTTGGGGAGCTAAGAGGTACACGCGTTAGTGCACAGTGACCTCATCATAAGCAGAACCCACCAACCTTAACATCAGCACTGTCGTCTGATGAACAGTTTGTTGTAGAAGCTGACACGGTAACCTGGCCAGCTTGAAGGGTGACGTTACTATTTTTGGTGGACCTTGCAATCACTACGGCGATCTCATCTTTATGAAATGTTGTTGCATAGTCCTCCATATGTGGTAAAATGTCCAGAAGACTGTTTGCTGCTCGGTCAATGGAATCCATCAGAGACAATGCAGCTCCACGACGCTGTATGGTGAACACAATTTGCAAAGAATGAATTTCGGTTTACCGAAAGGTCGGTTTACAGGCAGATAATCTGACGGATATTCCTGGTGAGATCATGTGGCATAACGACAGAGCGTTCGGCTCAGAACTAACAGATCCCGAGTTCGAATCCTGCCATAACACTGATCTTGAGCCCTTGGGAATGGCATTTTACGCAAATTTCCTTTACTCAGGTGAAAATGAGTATGTCTGTTGTCCGTTCATGCGCTTGTCTGCGTTGGTGGAGGCATAAGATAAGTTGAAAAAAACTTGAGTGTGCCATCGCCATGTCTTGTAATAAATGTTGGAATAGAAAAACAAACCTGAAGCTGAGATGTCAACTGCTGGTCCCTGATGTTCTTCAGCTGCTGTTTTGGTGATACGTCCACTGAGTGCACATCTATGACATCCATTTCAAACAGATCTACGGAGTCATCAACAGTAGTGTAGTTTTGGGTTGGTGTCATCTGTACCAGACTGGACACAGTAGTTGCTATGGCTGCAAAGAAAAGCGAAATCTTATTCAATACAATGAAAATGAGTGAAATGATAAGTAGTGATTATGTTGGAGATAGAATATTGATTTTGTCACAGACTAATTAGATTTCACTAACTATCTTCCTAAGTTCATTTACTCCTTAGACGTCCCTCATTTAGATTGGATTTAAACAACACCAAACTTTTACAGTATATTCAATTATTAATTAAAGATAGTAAAATATTAAGTGAGTAACTAATCTTCTATCCTGACTTGGAGGATGTTTGTCTTGATGCTAATTCTTGTTTGAGTGTGTTGTCATCATGTCTTGTCAGTACATATGCAAGGATTAATAAAAATATTGTATTTTCCCTGTTACAGAGAATAAAGAGATTATCAAGTCATGTCTAGTATGTTATTTTTTCTACGCACCGTCATTTATCTTCTCCATAGTTGTTTTTGTGGATCCTTGCGTGGCTCTAATCAGTTCAGATGACTTGCTCAACAGATCTATAGCTTCCTCCTGCAGGGACAATGTACAGAGACAATGGTTGAATTCACTTGACATACATTAACGCTCCATATATAGAGACCAGTCAAGGGACTTGATGAGAACGGTCACATTACATAGATGATCGATATAGACAGGATTCTAAATGCTTGGGTTAAGGTGAAAAATAATCTGAGGGACCACCTGAACATGACTACTACTAGTATCTCCAGGTGCTTCTCCTTTAATGTGCAAGAGGTCAGTAGTTTAGGTTTGACTGTACTGTACTTTTTACCTCCGGGGAAGGAGATATCCTTCCGCTGCAGCTGGAAGGTACTGTTTTTGGTCACGTTTGTGTGTTCGCAACTATAACTCACGGTGGGTTTGACGGATTACTTTGTTTTTGATACATGTATATGATTAGTTATTGGGGTCCGGATGATGCTTTTTGTTTGTCTTTTCTTTATATCTGTAAAAATATTTTGTTATTCACCAGGCTATACCACACTACCTACAGGAGGGGGGTGTTAAGCCTGTGTTGTGTTTTTTACACTCGAATGAAAATGAAATCTAAGTGAATCAAGCCATTTTGACCCTAGTAATAATACGTTTGTGTTGCCATCGTGATTTAGATAGATAGTTTATTTCAACACCAAAAAGCAAACCTTGCAGCAGGGATAAGAATCCCTGAATTGAAAGAGTTTGCGTACAGAAAATAAAAGTTACAATAGGCAAAACAAACACTATATACACACCCTCATATACACTATAATACATAAAGAATTTGTACCAAGCAAAAACTATATACAGATGAGGTTCAGGAAAAATAAAACTAGTGATACGTCAGTTCTTTGTTGTATAGGGCTATGGCCCTGTGGAGAAAGGACTGCTGGAGCCGCTTTGTCCCTAGCCCTGGGAGCACTCATGGCCTGGCTGTTCCTTAGGGTCCTGCCGGTAGCAGTTGCTCTCTGGGGGGGCACCAGGTCGTGTAATGGGTGTTCGGGATTTAGCATCGACCTGAACAGGGACACGGCCGCAGACTCTCTCCTTTCCTTCAGAGAGGGTAGAGCTGGTACGTCGCGTCTCCCTCCGCAAGAGATGATACGAAGTGCGCGACGTTGGACTCGTTCCATGCTGTTTGCTAGAGCTACGTTGCAACCGACGAGTAAAACGTGGCCATATTCCAGTACGGGGCGGATGAGTGATAAGTATACTTGTATAAGATCGTCCACACTCATTCCCTGCTTGGTTAACAATCGCAGGAAATGAAGCCTGCTTGAAGCCTTTGCTACTGAAGCCCTGACATGTTCCTCCCAGGACAGCTTAGATATTTTAATATTTCTAATTACAAGGAATTTCATGTTATCAAAAAGGCGCATAGCTTCCACCTTGACTTCATGATGATATCTTACCCAAATGAGGACAAAGTCGGATGATGGCGGTGTTGAGTCCACCGTTTCAACCAAAGTAGAGACTGTTGTTATGATATCGATGAGATTTTCTATCAGAGTCTCTTCGTTAGCATGTTGGTCAATTCGATCCTTCAAACGCAGTATCTACGTAAACGAAACAAAAGATGATTTTTTATTCATAATGATGACGATTACATTTATGTGGATACCTTATTCTATGGTCACAATTTCCAACCCGGGGCCCAATCGAGCAGTTTCCGGGAACGAAAAGTATGACAACAAATACAAAAGTTAAAAAACTATTATCACTATTTGTGCATATCTAATTTTTGACTACTATAAACAGCCCGACCGGGCCCAGGTCTGGAAATGTGAACTAAGCATTGCATTTGTATCAAAGAAGAGAATTAGAGCCTTATTTCTATGTTACCTACAAACAATACTGAACTAAACAATTCCGTTACCTGTTCAAGAGGAGTTAGTTTCAATTCAGCACTCTGTTGTTCCCCTCCGTCGCTATGTTGAACTGGAAAATAGTAACAATACGATGATAAAACATCTTCCATCAATAACTTGATAATATTTAGAAACAAATAGTGGACTGTCTAAGGGGACAAAGTGTTACGATAAAACTTTATGTAGCACAAAGTTACAGCCCACCCATGATAGAATATTAGAAATATTAGACAAAAACTGTTCTTGTTTTGTAATACAATACACCTTTACTAAATTAAATACACACCTGATGCCGATGGTGAAGTTGGTGCCACAGTTATGGGCTTGAAATCTGTAAAATGAATAGCAAAGCTCTTTATTCATAACTTGTTTAACAAGTGCCGACCTTCGATGACTGTCTGTCATCTTCATTGGGGCGATTCTGACTGGTTCGAATTCACTGTGCACTGGAGCTATGTGTCACTGGTTCACTGTGCATTTAAGTTATGTGTTACTGGTACACTGTGCACTGTGGCTAGGTGCTACTGCTAACAACGTGGTCCTAAACGTAAAGTAATTGTGACATGCACAAATACTGTTACAAGAATAGTGAGATATGCGATTCCAAATGTAAAGTAATTATTATACACTTGTATATCGTTAACCAACAATGCTGAAGTCCCAAATGCAAAATTATATTCAATCATTCACCAACCTGATGAAACTATTTACGGATATTATAGTTTATGTACGACAGTCAATACTGACAATAGCTTTTTTCCCTAAACCTTAAACAGGTGATCAGAAATGTCAGAATTCTGCTATCTCATAAAAAGAGTAAATAACAACGATCAAATGAGAACTTCAAACTCATGGCCCATGAAGACTATATATACAATCATGTAGTTAACAAGGTTTAAAAGGACAACGCAGTAATGCGTTTACTAGTCTGACCAGTTGTAATGGATGTTGTCGTCTCCAGCAGACCAGGCATAAATGGGTCTAATTCTGGCGTAGATTCTGAAAAGTAAACACAAACAGTTTTAGTGTGTTAGTAGTTTAGTAATGCAATTTTTCTTTATTTTTTCAAAATACAAACAATACAATACATAGCAGTGACACACTCAAGCGATATACAGTAGCTTATATTCAAGTCACCACTTGACATCAAATAAAAATTACAAGACAAAAAAATCATATGGGTAATGTCCGGGTAACAAGAACAGAGCTATACAATTAAGATATTATCATTTGAATACTAGTTATGCAATTAGCCTTTGGGTTGTGGGGAAAAAAAGCATGCAAGGTTATGTTTTCCACCCAATAGATAAATAATTCTTTACCTGATGTTTGCGGAGTGGTAGCGACATTTTTCAACCAGAACGCGGTGACTTTTATCGTGTTGTCTGCTGGTGCCATTGTAGTGGCTTTTGAGCTTAAAGCATCAGTGTCTGAAAGAAATGCAAAAAAAAACTAAATTAAATATTTGCCGTGGCTTCTGTTTTTTTACCCTCATATCATGTATAGCATACATTCGTAGCTACATTCTACATTCTCAAAAAATCTGAGATTTGAAACCTCCAGGAGTTATAAATTACATAATGTTCACAACAACTACTGACAATTTCAGACATCACATTAACAGCAATGCAGCACCATTACATAACTTAGAAGACGGGGGATGTTGCAATTACAATTCACAATACAGGCTTAACCACTCCTGAAAGTAGTGTGGTACAGCCCATTATTCTCTAACAGTGGACAACAACTGTTGATAGGCGGTACCATAGTCCCAGCAGCACAGGGGTGTCGAATTATTTCAATAAATGAATGTACAGACACCAAGAAATCCGCAACAAAACACAACAAGCCACATCATCTGGGCTTGGAGAACTAATCATATACCGAAATCAAAGAAATCTGTCAAACCCACTTTGATTCATAGCTGCGAACATACAAACACGACCGAAAACTGAAAAGAGTGCCTGGTGAGAACTCACAGGAGCATACAGTCATACCTGTATTGTCAACGCTCATGGCAACGGTGCTTCCAAAGCTGCCATCCTCCACACTACGTCCGTACATGCTGACGGCTGCAATCCGGACAACGTACTTCGTCTTTGGGAAGAGCCCCGTTATGTTGAACTCCATTATGGTATAGGGTATGCTGCAAGAAGAGACAACACATATAAGGTGCGATGACCATTGCAAGTCCTTTTAAGTATGCACTTGTACGTATGTTCAATTTAGATAACTTTGTGATAACAGTGGATAATGAACAGACTTATAAAAAAAATCTTAAAACAGACTTTTTAAAACAAACGGTTAACAGCTATGTTGAGGCAAAGACATGTAGCAATCCTGTGTCCTGTGATAAGGCCATGCCAATGTAACCAATTGCTTCTCGGATTCACCCGATTAATTTTGTTATGATTTGGAAAAACAATTTAGGTTCTGAATCAACTCCAAAATTTTGGTATAAAAAATCTCAAGTGAATGTCTTACTGGTCATTACAGTTTTTTTCCATCTATCAGTACAGTGGTTTGATTAAAAGCTGGTATTAGATACTTAGTAGTTAGTACGTCCATCGTACGTAATATGCACAAAAGAAGGCAGTTTGTTTACCTGAAGTGTATCTCCTCCTGGCTGATAGCGTCGATTACTTTGAGGTCATAGGCGACAACAGCTGCTACAGGCGGTGTCCACATCACACACATCCAGGTGGAGGACGCGTCCCTAACCGTCAGCTCAGTCGGTGGGTCCGTAGCTGAAATTACGGGGTAAGTAACATGTAACTAGAGTCCGACGATATCATACCTTCGTCGGATGATGTTAACCTTTAGTATTACATAAATTTCACAATATTCTTCCTGGAATCCGCAAGGGTGATGACGTAAATAACCGTATAGCTAATATAGAGACGGGGGAAAAATTCTAGTGCAAAAGAGAAACCTTGATAAAAAAGCCTAAAAATACGCCCAAACCCAAACTTCTGCTTGGAGAATAGGACTTTTGTGGCATGTATGAGCCAGCACTGATCGAGTTCTTAAGTTCCGTGGAGCCTCGGCAGCCTGGGTGCCGTCCTCCGTAGTTACTGGCTCTCTATTGTCGCTGACTATAATGGACTACGGAAGATGGCACCCAGCAGGACAGAGCCTCGGAGAAGGTGATTTTTTCAGTACATTCGATGCGCTCGTGGATGTCATCCATAACATTATGGTATAGATACTTAGATACTTGTTGCTCTCTGCTCACCTGTTGTACCTGTTAAGGATACTTTTTCAGAACGCCCAACAAGACTGATGGCCGTCAAGCTGACCATGTATTGAGTAGAAGGGACAAGTCCTTGCAGCAAATATCTATCCGTGTTACCAGGCAAGGTGAGAGAACCTGTGGATCGGCGTTCCTTGTGTTGTTGTACACTGCCGTACGTCAGTTCGTATCCAGTAAGCTTGGCAACCGGCAAGACCCAGGAAAGAAACAAGCTACTAGGCTTGACATCTTCGATTATCAAATCTCTTGGACCATCGGTATCTGTGGTTAAAACACCAAATAGAGATAGAGATAAAGATAGTGATAGAGATATTAGAAGATTTTATCCAATATGTATCCATTCATGTCAAATTCATAACATTGTGCGCATCAGCAACAAAAGCTACAGCAACAACACTTCTCAACAAATGTTGCACAAAGATAGAAAAAAGGACAATTTAATGACAAGCAATTTTGACAACAAACATTTGTGCCAGCATTATGATTAAACATTGTTGCACCAAGAATTTAAATATTTTGATAAAAATCTTCGTGTGATTGTAATCTAGAGTCGATTCCGCGTCACCGAGTGGGTTTTTTCTCCATGTTTCTAATACGTTTGAATTATTTAGAAGAAAAGAATACCCTAGTAACAAAAGTTCTAAATTTTTCAAAAATTTGAAAAATGAAAATTTGAATATATTTGAATTCATTTATATATTTCTGAAACATTTTGAAAGTGACTGTACAAAGATCTCTTTATTTAGAATAAATTTGAACTACCCATTTGTTTCTTTCACTATTCGAAATATTTAGAACTATTTCAAATAAATGAAAAATGGTAGATGTGGGTAATTGCCCCCATAAAAGTAGGTGCTAATCCTTCTCTTCTGTATTCTTCTGTATATTTTAGATTTCACTGCTGGACACTGGTGGCTCTTTTGTTGTAAGGCATCAATGCCTGACGCCCAGGCAGTCTACCCTGTACTTCACAGGGATGTGTGAATTACTTCCTTCCCATCCCACTGACCTATTTACAAAATGTTAGAAATAATTCGAAATAATGGTAAAAAATGGTAGAGTGCTGTTAGAAATATTTAGAAACTATTGGAAATGTCATATTCCACATCAGGAATATTTCAAACGTTTTAGAAAACCAGGGAATTATTTAGAATATTGACAAGATGTTCAAAATATTTCCAAATTATGAAATTTCTTAGACAAACAATTACAAAGAATTCAAAACATTTCTAAATAATGACAATAACAACCCACTTGGTGACGCGGAATGGACTCTACTTCCACTTTTCAACATATTTGTGCAATTACAAAATGTATCTCCTATTTATGATATTTAAGGTTGGCGGTAAAGCAGACCACACGAGACACACTCAGTTTGTGGCACCAAAATCTACTAAAATATAAACAAACATGGCTGATGACAATGACCAGAAATTGATTTTATGCATCGTCATAATGTGTCTTTAAGGTGATAAATAGGCTCTCACCTGTTACAGCTATTACGTTTGCTTGTGGTCCAGCGATGTGTGAATTGACGCACGTCCCTGCCACCAGGTACTCTGTAGCGGGGATTAGAGATGTGAAGGTGGCAGAGACCGCTGATGTAGGTACATACTGTATCGAAGTTACAACAGTCGTTTCCTTGTCTGTTACCCACACCTTGTAACCGACCACCAATGCTCTAGCAGGTAGTAACCACCTCACAGTGACTGATTTCGCACCGACACGACTAACACTGAAGTTTGTAGGAGGAGGAAGTTCTGTAATAAGAAAACGTTTAGTATTAGACATCTGGAAACGTCTAAAATTAGAAATCTGAAAGGTAACATTTGCAAAGCAATTGCACACTGTTTACGTTACTTGGTCTAGCCTACAAACTACTGCCCTGTTTCTTCTTACTCGAATGCATGTATTATATGTTGACCAGACTCCCCCCCCCCAACTCTGTCCTGTTACATAATGTAATCCAACACCACAGGGTGTCTGCTACAGCACCAGTTACTGGTCTGAATTGGGCCTAAATTTGACCACCCTGTATTGCTATTCAGAAAACATGACTAACGGATAATCACCAGTTATACACGTTACGCTGGCGTTAGCGCTGTCATTCCACATCCCAAAGGCAAGAACAGTGAAGGAGTACTGGACTCCGCTGTACAAGCTGGATATCACCGCGCTGGTGTCGTTACGGCTCTGGAAAGACGTCATCAGTGAGGGCTGGTAGATTCCTAGGAAGGAATAGACATTGTTAGTTTTTTGGCGACGCCTCAGGGGCGGAGGCATCTTTTAAATATACTGTTGACTATTGACAGGATGATCCACATCACATGATAGTGACAAAGTGACCATCCTGTCAATAGAAAGAAAATACTATTGACTGTCAATAGTGCAACTTTTCCCACAAACGATCCTGTAAATAGTGCAAATTTTTCCACTACTGACAGGATCATCCTTTTAATAGTGCAAGTTTTTCACTATTGACAGGATCACTATTCAGAGGATCAAATAGTGCAGATTTTCTCACTATTGACAGAATCTTTTAAACCCATTATTTGCGATCAATCAGATGCCAACATCTGCCACCATGGATTAAACGCTAATCAAGTAACCATATAGCGTCAAAGTCGGAGCTCGAGTATGGGTTGGAATTGGTAATATTAGACCCCAACAGGTAATAAGGAAAAGCTTGTAGGTGTGTTAAGCCTTATGTACAAATTGATGAACTGCTAAAAGCATAATCCAGACAGTCTAGAAAAGTAAAAGGTGTCCATAGATACGAACCGGATGTAGGTATGTATGTAACACTGTAACCCCTGATGTCAGCAACTGGCTTGGTCCAAGTTAAGGATATGGAGGTCGTTGTTGTAAACGAACAGGAAAGATTCGAAGCAGGGTCGAATCCTGTATGTATAAGAAGTGTCAACAATGATTCTCTGATCCTTTTTATATCATTATATTACAGGTGATTGAGTTGTCTGTCTTTAATTCTATTACGGGTTTGTGCATAAAACTACGTCGATGTCATGTTTAACAACGTCTAAAAAAGCTACTAAAAAATCTCAATCATGGATATAACTCAGCCATATTGTTAGAAGCCAAACGCTTTTATCATTAATAGCTTTCAAACATTCTGTAATTATCACTCTCATATGTTACCTTTGGAACCTTTGCTGTTCATTACTGGCTGTTAATGTTTTTGTTATGGTTTTACTTACATTACTCCTGTTATACCTATTTTAACGACGATCCGGTTCCCTTGTTTATGTCAGTTATGAGATTGATTGTATCTTTGTTAGTGGTCCACTAACATAAGATCTAAGCTTGAGGATGTCATCCATAGAATTAAATCATTGTGGCCTTACTCTAAAACCAAAGCTAGAAAGGATCTCTTACCATCACAGGCAAACTGGTCCACAGCTAAACTATACCCAGATGCGCAGTAGCAGTTGTAACCACCAAGAGTATTATTGCAGAACTGTCCGCAGTCTCCGTTTGCTGTGTCACATTCGTCAATATCTGAGAAGAACATAATGGACATTTCAAAGGCATCCAATGCCATTCCAGGATGGCAAAACTGAAAATATTCTATGATAGTGACACATACTGCCCCGCATCAACATTTCGGCATTTTTGCTCTATGAATGTCAAAATACATTAGAATACCTTTTTATCTTGATATTTCATAGACTTTTAGTTACTAAAGTACTAACATTACCAGACTTTACAGAAATTTACATATACTACCATTGGTAAATCCAACTTTTCTTGCTGTGTATACATCGGATGCTTCTGAATGGTATCAAGCATATTTGATATCGTGAATTTTTCAAATGCCAACATTGTTTAAGAAGGTGTGCTTACCATCACAGGTGAGTCCGTTGATATTCAGAATGTAGCCGGTACGACAGAGGCACTCAAAACTTCCGATGGTGTTGTTGCAAATTTGTGCACAGCCGCCATTGGTGGTATTACATTCATCTATGTCTGTTGTTGAAGAAACAAATTGTATTACAATAATGTTTGTAATTGTAACGGCATTGTAGAAAAGTATGGCGACAATCCAGACCCCTTTGATTCCTTGTTTCTCCAGTTTTTTGTTTACGTTTGCAGGAGGAAAACATATTGTTTTTGCTCTGTTTCTTTTTCAAACACATTTGATACAAAGATAACTGATGCTGTGGAAGACACCCTCTGGTGTTGGGTTAGGTTATGTAGCAAGTTGCAGGACAGAGTCGTAGAGGTGTGTGTGAATGTGTTTGAGTAAGAAGAAACTGTACAGAGCTGTATTGTGTTGGGCCATATAAGGGTAACAATTATGTAATGTAACCTTTCAAATGATATACATTTTCGAAAACTGGACGTCCTTTAGTACTTTGTTTCCTACATGTATACTCTAGATGTTCGAAGTTCTGAAACCAAAGCACTACTAGAATGTGATGGAAAGTTGGAGGCCCACCAGTTACTAACAGTATATTATGTTATAACTAAGAAGTGAATACAAATACCTACGCACCTTCACATGTAAGGCCGTCGATATTCAACACGTAACCAATGTGACAGGAGCACTGAAAACTTCCAATGGTGTTGTTGCACATCTGCTCACAGCCACCATTTTCCGTTGTACATTCGTTGATATCTGGACACAGATTGAGAAGTTAACATTGAAGCCCCTTTCACACGAGAGGCAGAGTGATCCAAAATTCCGTCCGAATGAGAATTCTTTGTATACCGGTATCCCTAACTATTTGAAGTGTATTCGGAAAATTTGAAGAGCACTCCAAGCATTCTCATCGTGGCCCATTATTATCTCCCTCAAATGCGATCAGAATGTATCAGACGTTGTGGCTATGCTGTACGAATATAAAGAATGAGCCGGGATGCTATCTGATTTTAAGAAATCTTTGTATATTGCTTGATTTTCAAATTGTATTCCTTGTGATTTTCAAATTGCATTCCTTCTTTATCATGCAAGGGAAACAATACCAGCTGTTAGCTATCAAGTAGGTCATGACAAGAAAAACACGAGCTCTACCGGATGAAGTGATTAGTAATGACTTCCCCCTCTGGGACAGACGGAACCCAACAATATCCATCAAAACCTGACCTAAGGACCATGCGAAAACACACACACACACACACACACGCATTCACACACACACACACGCACGCACGCACACACACACACGCGTGCACACACATACACACACGCGCGCACACACATACACACGCACCCACTAACAAGCAGTAGTACAGACATACCAAAAACCACACCTCCATTTATCATGGATGTAATAAAATGTGTTCTTTACCATCACAGGAGAACCCGTCGGCGTTCAGGCTGTAGCCAGTTTCACAAGAACACAGGAAACTCCCGATGCTATTGGTGCAGTTCTGGTCACAACCACCGTTTGCATTGGTACATTCATCCACGTCTGCAAAATTTACGAATCAAAACTCAAAGAAAAGCTTTCAGTTTGTTTGTTTTAGTTGTAGGTGCATTATCTCTAAGTCTTAAGTTTTGTATGAACGTATGTTCAATCAATCAATGTTAAAGATTAACATTTTGTTATTTCTTGTTATTGATAATTTTATGCGGATGCTGATGTAATATACAATATAAGTAATACAATTATTATAGCAATGATATAAAGAAACTTACTAGTCCAAAAAGAGTTCACTTACCGTCACAAGTAAAGCCATCACTACTTAAGCTAAAACCGACTAAACAGGAACACTGGAAACTGCCAGTAGTATTGGTGCAGGTCTGCTCACATCCACCATTTAAAGACATACACTCATCCACGTCTGAGGTAAGAAATAAAGTCAAGTAATGAAAAATGATCACCACAGCTTTTAATGAATTCTCGTAGATTACGCGACGCGGTTAACCTTTAAACATAACCGTTATATTTTAATCATTGAAGCATGTCAACAGTCTTTTCTCTCTTGAAACTTAAATATTATCTGTGTTGGTAGAAGTCATTATGAAGCACGTTTGAACTGTAATTTCCAACACAAGAAATTGGTTTTTAGAAACTTGTACTTGAATTACATGCTAAAAATGATTTCAAGGAATGAAAATGCTTCAATGCTTATCGGGGGGAAAGAAAGAAGGAATTCAGCATAATTTTAATGCTAAAATGCAATAGATGCTTACCGTCGCAAGAGAACCCATTGCCACTCAAATTATAGCCAGGGCCACAAGAACACTGGAAACTCCCGGGGATATTGGTACACAGTTGTTCACAGCCGCCGTTGGCATAAACGCATTCGTCCAGGTCTGTATGAGCAAGAAAAAAACAACAATTATCTGCACTCACACTCAACACTTATCATAGAGAGACAAAGAGGAAGACCTGAAAATGATGGCGGAGCCCTGCAGGCGCTCAGGCCGGAGCCCGGCAGGCCGCGACGCGGAGCGAACTCCCTTCTTGAGGCGGGGAATCCAGCCCTCCATGCGGTTTAAAAAAGGCTCCATAATTTAGAAGTACTGCCTGTTGTCCTTGGAACTAGTATAGGTCGCAGAAATGACGTAACTGACAACAGTAACGCCTAAGAAAGTTCAGAAAGTGCAGATGAACTCGAGTACGTACGTGAGCTCCCACTGACCGCTACTAGTGATGACAATATACACATGACCTCTGGGTCAAGTTAGGTCAGGGGTCGTACTCTGTGCATCTATTTGATCTGTCGCCCAAATATTTAATTAAACTACTAAAACCACTGAATAGCAAGATTTTTTAGGTAACTATTAACACCTAGCTTATTAGGTACAACTTGTGTAACGAATAGTAATGAGTAAAGAATGTAGTGTTGTAACTTCTTCTTTCTTTGGGGTAATACTGACCAGTTTGTGTGCAAGGAACTTTGTTCACAATTGATTTACCATTATGGTACCAACAGTAACTTAATTGACGAAAACATACTGATAGCTGATAATGGCTGCAGACGAATGCCAAATATCCTGTTGCTGATTATACTTTGAACTACATATGCAACTTGATGTTGATTGTCTGCAAAATCTAAAAGGTAACAGAAACGAGATCAGTCCTGAGACAAAATTGAAATGCTTACCGTCACAAGCGAGACCATCACTATTTAAGGCATAACCATCTCCACAAGAGCACTGGAAACTTCCGATCAGGTTGTCGCAAATCTGTCCACAACCACCGTTCGCAGTTTCACACTCATTAACGTCTGCAAGATAAAAGAAATCAAATTTATGTTTACCATCAACCTCAAATATGTACCCCTTGTGTTTATCTTATTTTAGTTTGTCTTATTATGTCTACTAATTACAAGACAGAAAGTCAGAAATGAAAAAAATGAGATTCTAAACCTCTGGTAAGTATATAAATGAAATTAAAAAAAACATGACTTAAACCCCAACAACTGCTAATAATCATAAAGCAAAAATCAAAGAAATCCGTTAAATCCGCCATTAGCCACAAGTCTCTCACCATCACAATAAAATCCATCGTCATTCAAACTATAACCATCTCCACAGGAACACAGGAAACTGCCGACAGTGTTGGTGCACAGCTGATCACAGCCACCTCTGGCAGCAAAACATTCGTCCACGTCTGCATTGGAAAATGATTGAATGCATAAATGTACGTTTATGCTCTTACAAGCTAACTACAGGCAATTGAATAAACCGGAAAAATTAACAGTAATGTCTTACTTAAAAACGGTACATACCAAGGCAAACTACGTAATGACTATGTACAATTTACAGATACAACTTGAGGCAGTTGTACATGTACGAACATATAGGGCTAATGCTTTGTCGAGTTTCATAAGAAATACGAATTTTTCTGTTTTATATAAAAGCCTCAAGCTGGGGAAATTATCTTGTATAAAGTAAAGAGGGTATCTCTCTCATTTCTATATAATGTACAATCAACTACAAAAAATGACACTCATCCTCAAGTTTATCTAAATTACAAAATTCACAAATTCTTTGCTGTAGAGGAATGCGGTTATGTCTGCCCTTGTTTATATGTGGAGTTTGTGTGAACTAATCCGGAGTTTTGTGATGGTTGTTCTATATACATGTCGAATGTTTGTAATTTTCGGATATTTTTTCTTGTAAGTATTATTTAGTAATCTGTATGTTCCTAGCAGTGTGACAACTTATCAGGCAAAAACAAAACTGAAAACCTGGGACTACTTTAGTCATTCTCAAATGTAACCATTTTACAGCCTTCGGGAGGTCTGACTATGACTAGACTACTGAAGTATATAATTATTACTAGACCCTCTCACCGGAACATGTCAGACCATCCACATTCAAGGTGTAACCAGTCCCACAGGTGCACCAGTAGCTTCCGATGATGTTATGACAGTTCTGCTGACACCCGCCATTTGCAAGCATACATTCGTTGATGTCTGAGTAAATGGACAAGAAGAGATAGAGATATCTTTATTGACACGCACAACAAAAGTATAGTATAGTATAGTATAGTATAGTATAGTATAGTATAGTATAGTATAGTATAGTATAGTATAGTATAGTATAGTATAGTACGAAATGTAACAAATTCTGTTGAGCAAGCGGAAAGAAGGTGTGTTTTCCATCCAATAACAATCCAATAAAAATCCATAATAAAGTGCTGTCCATCTTCAATAGATGAGTGCCGATTTACATATAAAGTCATTAAATTTTAAACAGTTAACTCCATATATGTAAGTACCAACTGTTGGAAAACTTTTTAATACATGATTACAAGAGGTATGTACAATGAATTACACTTACCGTCACAGGAAAGGCCATTGGTGTTCAGGTTGAATCCTCCAACACAGGAACACTGGAAGCTGCCAATCGTGTTCGCACATACTTGATCACAGCCGGCAACTGCAGCTGAACACTCATCAACGTCTGCAAAAGGGCAAGAATAGCGCACGTACTAGTACCTTCCAACCTTTATTTGACCTTGAAAACTTACAAAACTTTTTGTCCATGGCCACTTTTCCAGAGTTCAAGGGAGGATGGTCAGGGGTCTTGTTTACAATGCTTCATTGTTACATTTTCAACAATAAGTTAATAATAAATCCCATAAATTCATAGATAATACTGATTAAATGCTAATCGCCAACAACATCATACCATATTTCATACAGCTTCATATCTAGTATAGTGATTCGTCGCTGTTTCAAAAGTTTAAAAGCTGTAGCTGCTGCAGCTCAAGTCTTGTTGTAGAACAATGTTTTTGACATTCTGCAATATTGCAGAACACTAAAACACGTGAAGTTGAATCTACTACTGCAGCCTGTAAGACGGACTTTGTCCAATCAAAAGTATTGAATTCTCATTCTCCTATTGGTCCAAATCGTACCGTTGCATAATGGCACGTTACTACTCCATGTTCTGTCTCCTTGGCAGGTAGAACTGGACTGTCCCATCGGTTCATATCCTGGGTCACACCAGAACTGTACCACGTCCTGGTAGAAGTTGCGGCCATTCGAATTACCATTAATAGGCGACGGTAATATCGGGCACTGTATACCTAATAAAAGAAGTAATATGCATATAAAAACGGATACATGACAATTAAAAACTAAAATATAACGTTATATAACAGACGACTAGATACTAGATGAACGCGGCATCAGCTCGGGGCTTCCAACTAGTTCGTACCGATATATAAACAATAATCACTTCAAATAAAGAAATATGCTTATAAAAAGGAAAGTTTCTATGTGACAATAAAAAAATTGAACGACTCGGAAGCAAGATTACGTTAACGATAATTAGTTTATTACTGACTTGTTGGACAAGTTTCAATTTCTGATTACATTTTCATGAACCTAATAAATAAATAAATAAATAAATAAATAAAATCTTACGAGTACAGGTTGGGACGGCCCCGTTCCACGTAGCATCAACTTGACAGATCAAACTGGGTCTCCCTACAAGCTCGTATCCACCATGGCACGTGAACTGTACCACGTCCTGGTAGAAGTTGCCGCCGCTCAAATAACCATTAACAGGGGCCGGTGGTGTCGGGCATTGTACACCTGATACAGAAACAAATGTGCTAATGAAAAAACTGCTATGTAACATCTTAGAATGTTTATGTAATTTCTATCATTAAATGTTAATAATCTATGCAAATTTGATGACGTCATTGGTCAAAATCCAAGATGGTGGACCGACCTACTACTAATCGTTCGGCTAGTGTTCGGAAAGCCATCTTCGGCTGTGTGTGACAGGAGTTTATTAACTAAAAAATCTTACGAGGACAGGTCGGAACGCTCCCATCCCACGTCAGGTCAGCCTGGCAGGTCAAGCTGGGGCTCCCATCAAGCTCGTATCCAACATTACAGGTGAACGTCACCACCCCATCTACGTTATTTGCGCCAGTCATCGCACCGTTCACTGGCGCTGGCAGGGCAGGGCACTGTACTGTAATAGAAGTGAAATGATCTTTTAGAATATTGATGAGTGTGTACGCTCTCAAGGCTACATTTAGTCTTCACCCATTCGCTCACTCACTCACTCATTCAGTTACTCACTCACTCACATATTCATTATATGACATATTCATTATATGACGTTTTGAATTAAACTGATAACGTTATACATGATACAATTGAAACTGATACAAAAGTCATACCGGTGTCATAACCAAAGCCTCCTCCTCCTCCTGCAACATATGTCAAGTTAAAGAAAGAGATCCGTTATTTGAGTCTATAGTTTCACAATACTCTATCTCATAGTAAAATGTTGAACTTAATTCCAACACAACGAGTACAGAGGGATCACATTTTCCACTGTTGCCTTCACTTCCGAACGTAATCTCGCGGGAGTTACGGTTACAGATACGTGACCTTATTCGAGTGAGACTTTACGGATACGTGATGTCAGCAATTGATCAAACGTGCCAGGGGGTTTATATTGTCCAGCGTCTCTATTAAGTGATGGCGGGAGTGCCCTGATATATATGGCCAGTGGTCGTTGAAAATTTCAAATCAAAGAAATTACTGGTTCTGTAAAAGAAAAATAATTTTCGAGATAATTTCATGACCTACCTCGCCATTGAACCTGGCAGACGAACTTGTAATAATACGTTCCAGGGCAGGGCCAGTCATTCCAATCTCCATTGCGCCTTTTGAGTGCACAGTGCTCTCCTCCTCCCAAGTTGTTGGGTTCCCCCGCGCCCCAGTTCCCCCAGTCATTCGAGGCATGTGGAGTTCCATCTTCCCATAGCCAAACGCCCTCAGTACCCAGATCGTTCAAGCCAAGCCAGTATTCTGCACCTGGATCCAACTCGTTCATCAGATTCATCACGAAGTTGTTCAGGCTGCTGGTCTTGGGCATGGCCAGGAGCCCTCCGTCCGCCGCGCACACATCCCTGGCCTGGTGGTACGTCTTGGCTTGGCTGTACGCCTTGAAGCATGCATTCACGGGATCGTGTAGAGTGTACCCAAGAGGGCAACCTGTTAAAATTGAAATTTAACAAGAAATCGAAGATTTCATACATCTTTGAAGGTTTTAAGAGTCGTTAAGAGTTTTCCACTCCATGACATGGTAGGTACTGTTTTTGGTCTGGATGATGCTGTTACACCATTTCTACCTCACTTCTTGTGGCTCTGTGAAAAATTCGGAGACCTCATACCTCCATGAGTTTTTGTAAATGTTTTTTTAATTGTCTTATTAAATATGGAATAAGAGAGAGAGAGAGAGAGAGAGAGAGAGAGACCGAAAACAATACCTCCATTTTCATGGAGGTAATAATGGATAAAACAAACACATCGAAAATAAAACCTCCGTATTTGCATGTAACATCAGAAAAGTCCCTTTTTAGGAATAGGAATGATGCTCTCTGTACCACCCTGCTACATAAACACGTTGTCCTTGAGAGATGCTTTGTTTCATATCAGAGAAGTTATTGCTTTATCATAAATTATTCACGCGAAAGGTTTATGCGCACGCAGCGCGTTTAAAAGAGTCGAAGCGTTTTTTTTATTATTGACCATTTGATGATATGTAACCATGGTAACGTCAACGTTGTGCGGTGATATGCCTCTTGGCAAGGTCATAACATAATGATGAAAGAAGTAGAATATTCAGATAGATTTTTGAATATGATCGTAATATCTTTGCGACCAAATAACAGCAGATATATACGATCAAGGCTAAGCACCGTTAAAAGAAGCAAATGCTATATGGAATATAATGAATATTTTGATGTATTTGGGCAGATTGTAATTATAAAGACTGTTGCACGCGTCATATTTGTTATCAGGGAGTTTTGTGATAAGCTCTATTCTCTAACCTAAATTCCTCCATTTTCTCTCAATCCTTGATTTATAAATTTGGTACTTGAAGGCCTGACTGTCTCTGAGCTGACATTTGATATATTGAGAAAACCTTTATTGTACATCCATGCCGTATCAGGCTAAGTACAGGTTAACAGATGCAGTGGTATATAGTTACAGACACGACTTCAGATGTTATTCTCACAACATTATCTCTAAAACAACTTAAATACAGAGGTTTGGCTTATTCTCGTCTCTTTGTAAAAAAAATTGCATTTTTCAATATTAGCCAAGGATTGAAAGTATGGAAACCTTCTTGTAATATATTCAAAAAGATTATTTCTATCGTTGCTATATAAACTTCAATCTACGACAGAGTGGATTTTATCTTCCACCTTGTTCAAGCTACACAATTGACAAATTCTTTGCTGCAGGAGTGTGCGGTTGTCCGGAGTTTATCACAAAATGTACCGAGGCGTGGCACAAACACTTTGTCCTTGGGGTGTCCTTGGTTTACTGAGCTGATTCCACAGTTTTACATCGGAGAGCGGCAGTTGTTGCTTCATGAATTATTCCAGTTTGAAGTTTACGAGCCAGCAGGTGTTTTGGGAGACGCGCATTGCTCATTCGTCCGCGCCATCTGTTGCCATGTTGCCATGACAACGTAACAAAATACGGTGGAATACAGAGATGATAACACGAGAAACCAGATGAAAATTTTTGGACAGATCATTTTTTTTAAATTCCAAGAACCGCACGCGTGGTATGTAGAATAGCCTCTATCAGGCTCAGAAGCGGCTGGAAGACTAACAATTGGCCAAATACATAACATACCAGGGGAGTTGGTCCACTCAAAGCGGCAGCTCACATACTACATGTACTCCTTTGGCCGACCAACTCAACTGGCATGATTTGTTTTGCCTATTTGGGCACATTCTACGTTTTAAAGCAGCTTCTGAAGCCTACTAGAGGCTATTGTAAATGGCTGGTGTTGAGCCACATAATGAATTGAAATAGCTTCAGGCCTGGCGGACTTTTCTGTTGTTGTTTTTTGTTTGTTTGTTTGTTTCAACATTTTACCCTATGGACCCTTAGAAAGTTGACAATTTGGTACCGAAGATGCACCATAACTTCAAATATTAAGTTAACTGATCTCCCCATATCTCACTTGATTCAATTCCCCACTACTTTCTGCCAATGCATTGTGTTCTTCATTGTTAATGCATGTATTCTATCATCAGCTTCTCTCTTCTGGACTGCAAAAGGAGAAAGTTAGACAAACAGCTGAAGGAATACGATGAAGGCGTCCAATTCAACAAAAAATATCCTGGATGAGTAATCTGTCTGATATTGACATTGACTGCCATTTCTTAGCATTGTTTCGGCATCATCTCATACCTTAAGCATGTTAAAAAGTCCCAAAACAACGTACGTGAGGCGTCTCTTTATTTTCTTGGTATCGCCAATTGCAATTAACACATATAGCTAGCCTACGACACAAAACAAGCACCATCCAGCACATTGTGTGCTATGGGATAGGATTGATTAAACTTACTACATTTAAAAAATTACATGACCAGTATATTGACATCAAGAATCCAGTTTGACTGTCCTTAAATCGCATTTGGGTGTTTTTTTTTAACGAAAAAAATAGATAGGACCACCTGATGTGGAAACAAATAGATAAAATCGTCTTACCTGACGCTTGGCTAACTACATGGAGCAAGGTACACGCCAGGATGATACTTTTGATCCAACGGATGAACATCTTCGATTTTTAGTTGTTTTTTTTTTAATCTATAGTCGTTGAGCAGTTGACAGCGTCCGCCACTCGTCAGAAGAACACACAGTTCTGAGTGAGAAACGCAACAGCGTCTACTCTGGGCGCAGGCGCAAAGCTCGCAACTCGTAAAAGAAAGAAAGAACAAAAAAATGAATAAATTCAAGGTAACAGACTCAAGGTAAACGCGATGAATGTTCAACAGTCGTTGTCATACACTGTACCATGTACAATTGTAGTGCAATAAATATCTTCATCAGAATGAACCTTTGCCTTCGACAGTAGGGGAATCATCATTAGATAGCTTTAAACAATGTTTAGAGTGAGATGTTCAAGGGTTAGGTGTAACAAGTCGTTCGGTGTAATGTAGCCGTGTGCCTGCGAAGCTGGTGTGTTACGCCGAAGGGCGGTTATACCGGCTACACGGATACAGGACAGGAGCTACTGGGCTGCCATGGTGGTTCGGGTGGCAAGGGAGGACTGGCACCCGACATAAGTCAAGTCAAGGAACTTGTCTTCCGAATTCTAAGTTTACAAATGTTCTAAACGTACAGAATCACAAATGCTTAGAAAAGCACGTTTTATGCTATAAAAAATTATGATCAGTTGAATAAATATATGGCACGCAGAAGAACTTTCATGCCTGACAATTGTACAATGTATGACAACGACTACTTAACATATAGAATTGAAAAAAAGTTTACAATTAAGAAATACAATGTACACACACGCAGAAGTGTCCTTGTGGTCCATTCGAGTATATGATTGTGTCCAAGACAACAGTGGACCCAACAAGGGAAGCCACACCAAAACCGTAAAACCATGCAGACATGAAATGTGCCGAAAAGTTGCAGAAATACAATGCACATGCACACAGAGGTGTCCTTATGGTCCATTCGAGTACATGATTGTGTCCAAGGCAACAGTGGACACAACGAGTGAAGCCACACCAAAACCATAAAACCATATGAAATGTGCCGAAAAGTTGCAGAAAAACAATGCACATGCACACAGAGGTGTCCTTATGGTCCATTCGAGTACATGATTGTGTCCAAGGCAACGGTGGGCTCAACAAAACTGTAAAACCATATGAAATAGGCCGCTAGAATGAGCTCAAGGACTGTTGCATTAAAACAAAAACGTTTCTTACCACTACATGATTTGGAACACGACGAAGTGGAGTACATCTGTATTCTAAAACGTGTTCCATTCCAAAACATGTTTTGGAATAACAGGAAGTGGGTTGCATGTTGTGTTGTATTCCAAAACGTGGTCCATTCCGAAACATGTTGTTGAATAACGCATTTTAGAATGCAACAGGGACTTGCCTGATGAAACCAAGGGGTATAGGATTTCTAACAACACGTTTACATGTCTTGGTGACGGGTAAATGTCTCTTTTGGTTTCGCTACTTGTCTAGACTTTGTCAAACTTTTGTTTCCTTTTGGATTATGCTATTTCGTTTTTTTACAGCAGTATCACGAATTGTGCTTGTTAGTACAGAAATTGAAATAACTCGAGATCTGCTTTTGCATGAATCATATGTTCCCACGTTGGAGAACAATAATTTTACTGATATAAATCGTCAGGACAAATATTCACTGGTAATATTTGAAACATCATTTGAGTTTTTCTTCAATACAGTCTGAGAGGCTGACAATATCAAGTTCAGAGTTCTCATACAGATAATACAATGTTTTCCATTCTAAACCCTTTTAATTGAATTTCATATTGTTGATATACATTCTTAAATGCTAAAACGTCTTACATTCCTACACAGTACACCTGTATGATAAGTTTATCCGTGTTAATAATCGTATACGTTTTACTAATGAATGAAATTAAAGTAAAGCTATATCGTAAGGTTTGATCAGTATTGTAACACATAGATATCATAGATAAACTGTAGAAATTCAGAACAGATTAATAACTTTGTCTTTGAAAGGAAAAGCATGTGCCAACCTATAGCTATTCACTGTATATTACACGAAGTTAAACCCTTTTTGTTTTGTTTTGTTTTGGCTTACATCAATGTTTGTCTGCAGGACGTGGTATGTAATACATGTACATAGGTCATCTTCCCGAACTTGATATTTGGTCAAAACACCACAGAACATCCTGCATCAATAAAAAAACATTTTCTTCCACTAAATATCTTTACTGTTATCATTAACGTTTCTTCCACCAAGTATCTTTACTGTTATTTATATATTAACGCCATGATTATTTCAAGGCAAGTTTTCTCATCAATTTACACTCAACAGCTAAATATGATCCTCACATGACTCATCTAAAGATCGACTGATTTGAATCTCAAAATACGAAAGTAAATAGATGCACAAAAAGGAGATTAAACATAGTATAATGTTGAAAAAAGTAATATATACAGAATAATAATAGTATAATGTTGAAAAAGTAATGGATACAAAAACATCAAAACATTTCTCCAAATCAGAAATATCAGAAATACGTTTTACGTCAATACTTTGAGAATACTATCTCAATGAATCTAAATGACACAAATGAATTTAAAAAACTTCTTTATCACAATTACATGATACTACTCACTCAAAGCCTTGCAGCTTGTTTTATACATTTTTATATTGTATTTGTCATAACAAAGAAAAATTAAACTATTAAGGCTTCTATGCAGACTATGTTGCATTCGCTATTACAAACCCACAATAAGAATGATGTTTTACACTTCGCGTTTATCAATAACAATTGGGCATCAGGTTTATGTAATGTAAGCATGGAACTTATTTGCTATTCACTAACACGACACTTGTTTCTTTCTCTCTGTCTTTTAGAGTTCCGGGGTATATCCTCTATGTTTTCTTTGGGGAGTACACACTCAATCTTCGAAGAACTATCATGGATCCCAAGGGTAGTTATTTTTTCCTTGAAGCTTGAAGACACCCTACTTTCCCTAATTTCAGGGAAGTAAAACTGAGTTTCAAAGTCAAGTTTTAGTGATTTAAAAAAAAATAGTAAGTTCAACCAACCATATCCCATAGCACACTGATATCTGTCAGGCAAAATTTTGTTGACGGAAAACGGTTGCTTGTTCCATATCCTAGGATGGTTTTAGGTATCTATTGGTGGTACCAAAAGAATAAAGGGACTTCTCGCGTAGCTTGTTTTGGGGATATTTTAAACACATCAGGTATGAAATGATGACAAAAATGAAAATGTAAACAGTTTTCTTAGTTTTATCGCCCTGAAATGGCATTGGGTGCCTTCAATCATGATAATTATTCTCATAGATCAAACGAGAAGCGATAGATGTTTTCTTCTCATTGGACCCATAGATAACACGAAAAGCCCAAATTTCTGTTTTATCCTTCTTTAACCTGTACGTCGTTTCAGTTGCAATAGATTTTTTATTTAGCGCTATAGCTAGCGCCGTCATTCTCACAAATGACCTGAGCAGAAGCATATCACATTGCTCATTCCTCATCGGGATTCTCATAGATGAGATCAGATGCAGTGGTATCTACTTTCTCGTCATCATTTCCATAAATGATTGGAGAAGTCAGAAATTCTGCTTTCTCCTTATCATTCTTGTAGATGCACTGACGAGATTCTGTATTCTCATCTTCATTTCCATAAAGACCCTGAGCAGAAGCATATAACACTGCTTCTTCCTCATTGGGATTTTCATAGATAAGATGAGATGCAGCTGCAGTATAACCTGCTTTATCGTCATCATTTCCATAAATGATTGGAGAAGTCAGAAATTCTGATTTCCCATTATCATTCTTGTAGATGCATTTAGAAGATTCTGTATTCTCATTTCCATTATAAATACCCTGAGCAGAAGCATATAGCACTGCTTCATCCCCATTGGTATTTCCATGGGTGAGGTGAGAAGCAGCAGATGTAGGTATCTCATTGTTATATCCATGGGAGAACTGAGCAGAGGCAGGAAGCACTGCTGTGTCCTTATCAGTATTTTCATAGATGACATGAGAAGTATCATGTACTGATGCTTTCTCATTGTCATTACCATGACTGACATGAGAAGCAGCTACTGCCTTCTCCTCAAGTGTCTGCCCAGCCTTATAACTAGCCACATCCTGCCCGTACACGACGTTTACTAATTCATGGGTCAATACATCTTTGACTGGCTCTGCGTTGTTATCGTTGTTTTTATTTGTCATGCACGAAGAAATGGCAAAGAGAGATTCAGGGTCTTCATATTCATTCCCAGATATGTCGACCTGTTCATTTGGACCTGCAGCACTATGGATTTCCTTGGGATTTGTAGATCTACCTTGACCCCCCGAGTCATTGTTCCCCACGACGTCTGTATTTGGAGAACTGATTTGCGGTGTTGAGACTACAGAAGGCTCTTTAGTCCTTCGCTTCCACCAAACTTCAAGGACAAGACTAGAAAACAACAGAGCTGCGCCAAAAGTGCCAAGACCAATGGCAACTGGCAGGGGGAAAATGGATGGATTGCCTTCGGAGTTGTCAAATGGAGATGATGTTGACACCAGAGATAAAATGTTGAAAGGGGGCGAAACAAATGTGGCGGTTTGGACATCTACAATCACTGTGGCTGATGCGGAGCCGACAGGATTTGATGCAATGCAGATGTACTGACCAGCTGCAGCATCTGTTACAGTAATATTGGTTATGGTGACTGTACCATTCACTGCCACAGTCACCATTCCACTGGACTCAGCAGTTGCAATCCGTCCAGATGGGAGGGTGACAATTACACTGGGAGGGGGCACACCTAACGCTTCACAGGACAAATATAGAGTCTCCCCCTGTGCTGGTGTGGTATCACTGATCATAAACCTGACGATTGTTGGCTTTTTGAGCATCATACCTGTGGTAGATGTTGAAGCTGTCATAGTGGAGATCTCTGTAATGCTAAGAGATGTCACATCTGGAAGGACTGTTGGGGTTTTTACCTCATCAAACAGTCTGTCAGATCCAGCACCACCCACAAATGTTAGCGTTTTGGACACCCTACCGCCAGACTGTGCGGTAGATGGTGTAACTGTGACTGTTGAGATCTCTGTAGTGCTAAGAGATGTAACGACCGGCAGGACTGTTGTTGGGATTTCAACCTGAACAAACAGTCTGCCAGACGCAGAGCCAGCTGGATTTGTTGCCGTACAGATGTACTGACCAGCATCTGCTGCAGTAACATCTCTTACGGTAACTTAAGTATCATTCATGCCGAAAGTCACTCTCCCTCTGGACTTATCAGATTTATTTAGTCCAGGAAGGGTGAATCGGATGACTGGTTTGGGTATTCCTGAAACTTCACAGACCAAACGGAGAGTCTCTCCCTGCACTGGGGCGTTATCGCTTACTTCAAACCTCACGATCGTTGGTTTTTTTAGCATCATACCTGTGGTAGATGTTGAAGCTGCGACAGTGGAGATCTTTGTAGTGCTAAGAGATGTCACATCTGGCAGGACTGTTGTTGGGATTTTAACCTGAACAAACAGTATAGTAGATGCAGAGCCACCTGGGTTTCTTGCGATACATTTGTACTGACCAGCATCTGCTGCAGTAACACCTGTTATGGTGACTGTAGCTGTGGTATTCTTCACCTCCACAGTCACCCTCCCTCCTGACTCAATAGTTGTATTCAGTCCAGATGGGAGGGTGACTGTGATGTCTGGTTTAGGCATACCCAAAGCTTTACAAACCAAATTGAGAGTCTCACCCTGTACCAGTGTACCTTTGTTATTGTTAAAGCTCACAATCTTAGGTTTTTGACATATCAGATCTTCGAGGTTTATACGGTCAAGCTGTTTACCGCGGACGTTGCTAGGTTCTTGACATGTAATTTGTTTTTTGAAGGGGGACTTTGTCTCAGTTATCCTTTTCCTGACAGGTTTCATTCTACAATCACAGTGCCAGGGGTTGTCCCACATGTACAACGTTTTAAGCTTAGGCACGTTTAAGAATATGTCAGGGTGAATGCTACGCATTTGATTGCCCACTAGCTGCATACTAGTGAGCTCGGGTAAATCTGAGAATGTACCAGACTTAATGTCCGGTAGTGGGTTGTAGTACAGCCACAACATTCTAAGCTTTGGAATATTTTTGAATGTGCCTGGCAGGATGTTACTTAGCTTGTTGGAGTGCAGGTCCACACATATGAGGTCGGCCATATTTGAGAATGTACCGGGATTAATTATGGAAATTTGATTTTTCTGCAACAATAAGTCTACCAACTTTGTGTACTTTGAGAAATCAGACTGACTCAAGCTTGTGATACTATTGCCCTCTAGGTTAAGCTTAGTGATGTTTCTAGACAGGTCCTGAGGAACACTGCTGAGGCCTCTGTTGGAACAGTCACAGTCTGATGAACAGCTGCTGCTGCAGGCTGCGGTCGGGCTACTTTCTCTTGAAACGGTTAGCAGGAGAACCAGAAGTGTCTTCAGCATGTTGGTTATTTTCTGTACATGAAAAGGAGTTACACTATAAATAAAGTAAAGGTAAATGCACTAGTTGTCCCATAACCTTCAAACATCAAACCCACATGAAATGTTTATGTTTGAAAGTTAGCATTGTAGCAAATAGCCTCCAGACAGACAAGACAGACAGACACACACACACACACACACACACACAGACGCATCTGAAAACATAACCTTCTTGGCGAAGGTAATAAAAACAAACTATACAAATACTCTTGTGTTGCGTGTGCCTACTCATGATCATTTCCCAATATTAACGCGCGGGGTTCAGGGTAGAGCGACATACAAATAAAATCTTCTACATGCTGTGCACATGTGCCTATTCATTTCTGTAGAACCGCGCGGAACCATGACATACAAATAAACTTTCTTTGTGCTGTGTGTTTGTCTTTTTTCACTCGCGTAACACTACATATTCATAAAGCGTTGCCTGACAATACGGCGCCCTGACTTAAAAAAGTACACGCTTGACTTGAGCAGTAAACTCCAAATCACCTCCTCTAGTGACGTAATCAAACCGTCATAAACATATACAAAATATTCATCAATGATGATAATAGTAATCGTAGTCAAGGAAACAATCATAAAGCATCGATGATCATAAACCAAAAATCCGCAATAATCCGCAATACCAATAACCAAATATATACCATGAAACCCTACGAGGGAATCTTAACACATTCGATGGTATCGTCCATTAAGAATGGTTTCGCCCATCCCAACTATGCATACATTACCTAATCGATATGTATCAATATTTTTTCTTAATTATTTTCCTAATTATGCATACATTATATCTTAATTTGGAATAAGATTAGAAGACTTGCATAAATTTGCATACATCTGCATACATTGTACTGTACAATCCCAGTACACTACTCGCCTCGGTCGACCTCAACTTCATTAGCGTCTGGATTCGGACCAGACGCAATATTGAGCATGCGTAGTGTAGAGATCGCTGCACGCTTACAAATGTTCAAAAGGATCCGACTTTTTTTTAATAAAGAAATATTTTATTCCTAGGCTGCTTTCCAAGTGAAGCATACTTAAACCCGGGAATCTAACTGCTTTATAAAAGTACGCTTAATATCTCGGACGCCCCGGTTTTTGTAGGAGAAATAAATGTTGTTCCAGCCAACAATAACAAAAAGTAATCAGTCGCTGCTCTGTAGTGCTAATAACTGATGTCGGCTTGCTCAAAGTAAGTCCCTCACATTTTATTGTTTACATATTAATCACCGTTACAAGCAACACGAAAATGAAAAGGGCGTAAACCTGTCTTCAGAAATCTTTTCAGATTTTCATTTTGATGATTCAGCATTTATCGCTAAAATTTTTGACGCAAATTCTGCAAATTTTCCGCTCCCTGATCATAATCGTTACAGGCAGCACAAAAATAAAAGGCGCGCCAACCTGTCTTCAGAAATCTTTCCTCTGCAAATTTTCTTTCTGATGATTCTTCATTTATCGTTTATTTTCCGCTGGAAATTGTGCCCTCTTTCTCTTCCCATCATCGTTACAAGCAGTACAAAAATAAAAGGTTCACCAACCTGCCTTCAGAAATCTTTTCTCCGCAGATGTTCTTTCTGATGCCTCAGGATTTATCGTTTTATTTTTCCGCCGTAAATTGTGTCCTCTCTCCGTCCAGACCGAAGTCGAAGACAGACTGCGCCGTGCTTCTCTCAAGGCCGCACAACGCAGTATCAATAGGCGACCCCTATGGGGCGGGTATACAAAGTAGTGCGGACAAAATTATTGAAGCCTGGCTAGAACGTTTAATGTGAGAGGTAGTCAGGAGTAAACTGCACTGTGTGGTACAGAAACGTATCGCATTTTGAATGTGATTTGGAAGGTGAAGATTTTCCTGTTCGTGTATGAATGAGCCGCATTACGCAACTGGCTTTCCGGGTGAGTCGGCTGCAGTTCAATTGGCCTCTACCAGAGGGCCATAGCAAATACAACACATATTTCAGTCATGCCCCTCCCCATAAGATGGACTGTTCCAAACTCACACCTGTGCAAAAGTAGAACATTTCAAAATAATTTCTGCGAAAAGCGAATTATAATTATTATTTGCCATCTAAGCTACGTGGTGTTGGTGAAGCCGTAACTATTTGGGGTACACATAAAACATTGTACAAGAACTAAATGGCATCTATGGTGGAATCTACGAGGAGAGGTCAGGGTCAGTGTGTACGAATGTAAGTCGCAGAGTTTCCCTTTCAAGGAGGTAATCGTAGTGGCGGTGCGAGCGTCAGTGCAGAGGGTGTTCCAGGGTGACGTTGCTCGGTAGAAAAATCGTGCCGATCTGATCCCAAAGTGCTAGCCTGGGTACCATCCTGGTTAGTCTGGAGCGGACGTTAATTAACCAGGATGGTACCCAGGCTACCAAAGTGATGCGTATGAATGTCCATACATATTCGGGCAGTAAAATAACACATTCCCATGCGACCAAGAGTGACCGGTACCATGTGTCGGTAACTAAAAGTTACCAAGGAGTGTAAACATCGCAGAAACATGCGTGAGTCCACCGCCCAGGGAACCATAACGTTGTAACGCCCGTGTCACAGACAGAAGCAACGTCTAGCCTCTACTGTTGGATAAAGGCCCTCCCCAAAATGCCGGCTGCAGTCATTGTTCTTCTAGGTTTCTTGACGTTGCCGACCTTTGCTGAAGAGGTAGGAATAGAGGAGGGTTCCTGCTCCAAATACTTCAACAACAACATCACGGTTGTTGCATCACCCGGGCCCACTGGACTAAAGGGGGACGTGGGGCCACGAGGTACGGAGTTAGCTGACGGCTTTAAAGAGAATGTTAAAGTTTTAACTTTAAACATGTAACTACGTATACCAACACAGATGAACTTTCATGATAGTATTATATTTTTTTTTTTACTCACAACCTTTTGCTTTACATGAACCAACTACGTTTCGATGACCGTCTGTCACCTTAACCATCATCAGGGCAATTCTGACTGGTTCGCTGTGCATTGGAGCTAGGTGTTACATGGTTCACTGTGTAACAGGTAGCTCCAGTTCAGATGTGGTATAATTAAAAAAACCCGTCCGCTGACTTGGAATTCTATAATCTCCAGGTGACGTCGGAACGCCAGGAGAGAAGGGCACGCGGGGTGCTCCAGGTAAGCAGGGTCCTGTCGGACGGAGAGGTGAGAAGGGAGACAAAGGAGAACAGGGTTCAGCAGGTGAGAAGGGTTCACCTGGCGACAGCCCACCTGTGTCACCCGCCGTGGCCTTTTCAGTGGTACAAATGACCAGCCTTGACCTCCCTCCAGACACAACGAAGTCCGTCGTCCTTAGCAACGTGGGCGGGGCTTATCACCAGGAGACCGGGAGGTTCGAGGCGGAGGTGGGCGGTCTCTACTTCTTCACCTTCACCGCCATGACGGAGGACTTCAGCGACGGTCGCTTGTGGATCTATCTGACGAAGAACGGCGAGCACATGGTCGGACTGCACAAGAACAACAGCGGAAAGGGGAACAGAGAGTCGGGCAGTACCAGCGCCGTGCTGCAGCTCCAGCCTGGGGACGCCGTGTGGGTGGAGTTTGATGCCGGCAGCTGGTCCAACAGTGGGGAAAGGCACCTCACCTTCAGTGGGTACCTCATCCACGCCGCCTGAAACTATCATAAGGCCATGTTGATCTGATTATATGGATGACATCCGCGCGCGTATGAATTTTTGTCGACTTAAAAAAAGTTTTCGACCATACTGTAAATCGTACAAAGTACCTGCAAAATGAGCAAATAACGTTATATGTCGTACGTTGAAAAAAAATATTGGAAAATGTCACAGAATGTCAAAATCCATTCCAAAGGACAAGACGAAAATGTGAAGGAATGAAAATGAAGAGTCTATTATTCACAATGCCAATAAAATATTACTCTGTGTGTTTAGTCATTTGTTCAACCTTCACGACCACCTTGTCTTTATAAAGCTGTATATCAACCAGATTTTTATCTAGACGTTTTCTAAGTAATTCACCAACAAAATCGCAGCTGCAGGTCGAAAGATACCCGCTAGGGGACGTCTGCTTACTGTTAGTTGGCTTCAGGACAACTCTCAAATTAGCAAATGATAACATAAAAATTCCTGAAACATGAAATGTGACTCTTTCCTCTTGTTGATCATGACCATATTTGGAAAACAATAATTATAATTATATAAATCGGCAGGACAAATATTCACCGCTAATATTTGAAACATCATTTGAGTTTTTCTTCAATACAGTCTGAGAGGCTGACAATATCGAATCCGGAGTTCTCATACAGATAATCCAGCAGATATCCAGCTATCAGGTAGCTGTCGGGGTAGTCGGAGTCCAGGGTCAGGACGCCACCTGCCGGAGACAGCTGGTCATGCAGCATTCGCAGAGCGCGAGGCACACGCATGACGTCTGTGAACTTGTAGTAATTCTCCTCTGTCATCAGGCGTTCTGTATAAAAAAAGTTAGCATAGTTTTTTGTGGGTATCATAATTTCTGATCCTTGACAAGGCCGACAAAACCAGAGTACACATAAAACAATTTTTTAATAAACAAGCGACTTTCCTTACGTAGCTTGTTTTGGAGCTTTTTAATTCGTGGTAGTGCGCCGGTGTACATGGCATCTCTGTTGAAGTGGGAGACTCCTCCAACATTAAGCGTACGGACTACTCGCTCAGAGTTAAAGCGTCTTAGGGACTACGACCCTCACCTACTCTTCTGTCCACCAGCAAGAGTCACGGCATACCGGAGCAGTCTACAGTACTATGGTCCTTACCTGTGGAACACTCTTCCGCTACAGCAACGACAGCTCCTTAGTCTCAGGACTTTTAAACAGAACATTAGAAGCAGGACTTCTCAGGACTTTTACTACAGATCATTAGGAGCAGGACTTCTTAGGACTTTTATACAGAGCATTAGGTGCAGGATTTGACACTCTTGATGTTTAGGATGTTGTAATTTTAGTAATAGTTTATGTAATGTATATTTGTTGTGTGTATTTTTATATGTATCCAGGATTACCTGAAAAGCAGGCCAAGTTGGCCTGAGTTGTAATTACTGGTTAAATAAATAAAAAAAATTAATTTCTTCAAGTATGAAATGATGACCAAAAAATATGCTAAAATGCATGGCAGTGAATGTCAATACAAGACATATTTCCTCCTCCACATTTTTTTTTGCCTTTAACTAGTTATAAGCATAACTTACGCCCATATGAAACTCCTGGACCCTGCTTACCGTTAGTGGTCCTGTTGACCGGAGGAAATCTGACGGTTGGCTGAATGATCCTCAGTCCTCTCCCTCGCGCTACATCCCGGACTCTGGCGGTCATGACGTCAGGTAGGTAGTAGGCGGGCTGCAGTCCTACCTCGCGATGCCGCAAGATGGCGCTCACCAGACTCATGCGTACCCAGTTGGCCCCCATCATGGCGAAGTGACCGTGAGTAAAAGGTTGGCTCTGTGCGGCACAATTTGTATATATATTAGCATAATCTATGTAGCGTTTTGCAGTCATTGACAAAAAAGCAGGAGCGGGCCGGGCAGTAAGTTCAGGCCACCAAAACTGCGCGAAATCCTATCTGAAACCTTGCATAAAGGTACACACAAGTGAAGAAACAAAATCTTTACGCATGCTTTGATATGTGCGTAAAGAATGGATTTTGTGTAGTCTGCAAACCTCTCGTATTCCTATGGTGAACCTCCCGGCCCAGCGCGCCACCAGGTCGGGGTAGGCCTCCACAAAGTCCCCGTACAGGAACAGGGTGGCCGGCAGGTTACTGCTGTGCTCCGCGATGGTCTCCACCAGCTTACAGGCAGCCTTGCCGTTCATCCCGGCTTGTACCGTAACGGTGACACGTTTTACTCCGCCCGGACACCCGGAGATGACCGTTCCTGGTGAACCTGGCACGTCTGCTGGGACCTGTACAATGTGAACAGTAGAATTAGGCCCACTTTACATGCGTTAAGGTCACACTGACTTAATTTTATGGCGCCGCTCTATTCGCCATATATAGGTGTGGGAAGGAACTTTGACTAACAAATACCGACAAGAATCTATATATTTTCGCAACATACGCACCCAAAAATGCCCTCAGTTCACCATCGTATGTGGCCAAATACTTACCGGGACTTGGATGGCTTCAAAGTCTGCGTAGTTACGCCTTTCCCCCTCCCAACTTAGAGTCGGGATGGTGATACTTTTCCTCAAGTCAGCGATGAGTTTTTTCTTCTGTTCCATGCTCCAACCTGCCACAGACCACTTGAGATGCCACTCGCCGTAATACCTTAACATGAAGGGAAGTTATATGTATAATGAACAGATCGAAAGAAATTCTGACGATATCTTGGTATCAGCGAAGTATAGGATCAAAACTCTTCCTTTTTTTTCTTAGAGACTGTTTGAAGTCATTTCTCGAAGAACAGTGAGATACAATCAACAATTCAATTTTTCAATACTTATCAATCCACTTGAAGGTGCCATCTTCCAGCATTTTCTCCAAGACATCGAACTCTCCACCTTCTATGTCCATCTTCAGGACCACGTAGTCCTCCGGCCTGGTGTTGTCCTGGATCCAGCTGGACAGGTCCAAGGTGTCGACTGTGTGGCGGTGAGTCAACTTCTGCGGGCCGCCATCTTTGTCATTTTTCACGTCGTCACGGACGAACAGCGTGCCTCCTCCCCATTTCACGTACTTCCTGTGGTACAGTCCAATGTCTGGTGACCAGGCGGCCTCGGCGTATGCCGTCATTTGACCTGTGGGAGGAACGAAGCATGCAATGTTAGGGTTTAAGATATCCAGGTGGAACACTGCGTAATACAAAATAAACCAGACTTCCACGACCTCATGCATGACATCAACATGGCATTAAGGCCAATATCAGACAAATGTCCTCATCCAGAATATTTTTTGTTTTATTTTGCATCTCTGAAATTACATTGAGTCTGATGATAGAAGTGTATATGACCCACTATACACATAGCTTCTCGCGACAGCGGGGCTGCCGATAGCGAGAACGCCGTGTAAAGAGAATTCCCGTCAGCGGGACTCAAATTTTCTGCCGACAACTCCGAAGTCGCCGACCGACAGCTCAGCGAGAGTCCCCGACAATTTAAAAATGTGTATATAATAAAGAGAACGCGTCGAGCTCGCGACAGCGGGACGTCTGAGTTCGGGCGGTTGCAACACTCGAGTAGCAAAGTTTTGGTCGAGTAACGTTAACATTAATTTTGCCTACCGGTCTTGTTGGAGGCAGCAATCGGACAGTGCAGCACGTGGTCGGGATAGGGAGAGAAGTAGGGAGCCATCCTGGGGTCCAGCTCGAAGGAGTGGACGAAGAACTCCTTCCCGCCGGGGTACGTCTCCCGCAGCATCTGCACACTCGAGGCGACGTTACCGCCCACGTCCAGAAAGATCTTCTCTGGACGTCCGTCAGAATGTCGCGCGAGTCTGGAAATGAAAGCAAAAACAAAAAAAAATCGCGTTATGATTACATTACAAACATCATTAGTCAAGTCAAGTCAAAGTTTATTGCACAACTAATGTACGGATACATCGTATGGCAATTAGCGGTACTAAGTACAAATCTAAAATCTAAACTAATGCGTAAAAGAGTACTACATTCATGCTGTATATGAATCGAACTTAAGTTACATCGTACTAGTATACAAAAGGAATGGCAAACATTATACAGGGGTTCTGTAAATCTACAACTAAATACTACTCTGTCCTATACTTAAGTATTACTAGTATAATGGATATATATATATATATATAGTTGATTCCATTGTTATGTGTAAGCAATCAGTTGACTGTTTCGGAAATGACATTGTTTCTTTTAACTAAGGCGTTAGAAATATATTGGCCTATATATGGTGAGATTGCATCGGGGCATGACATAAGAAAAGTAAAGGTATCTGAGACTGTCTTAGGTAATGTAATACTTGTGCTGTTGGTGATAGAGTTCATAAGTGTTTGTCTTTCTTCATTGTAAGCTGGACATGTTAACATAAAATGCAATTCATCTTCTACAATATCTTTGCAAATAGGACAACATCTGTGAGTGGCTGGTACATTGTTATGGCGTCCCTTCTCTATTTCTAAACAGTGTGAACTAATTCGTATTTTGGTTATATTGGCGGCGAAAGATTTGTTTTGTATTAGTGAAAGATATTTCTCAAAACGAAGTCAGATTTGACTTTGAAGTAGGTTTTCAGTTTGCTGTAATTTCTGATATTTTGCCTCCAGCCAGAAACAAACGTGTCTTTGAGCCGTTCTTTGAACATTATGACATGTTGCCATGCAATAGCACGTACGCACATAATATTCAATGCTTGTGCGCGTACTAGTTCCGGTGTATAATTCTTCATTTGCAGAATCATGCCCGAATGAGTCAAAGATGGTACAGTACAATAATAGAAAACTGACAACTACTGAATGAAACAAGTTATACTTTCGCTACTAATAATACTTGCGCTATTGATAGTACTTACGTTACTGATAGTACTTATGCTACTGATAGTACTTACGCTACTGATAGTACTTATGATACTAATAGTACTTACGCTACTGATACATGTAGTACTCACGCTACTGATAGTACATGTACTTACGCTATACTGTACATGTAGTACTTACGCTACTGATAGTACTTACGCTACTGATAGTACTTACGCTACTGATAGTACTTACGCTACCGATGGTACTTACGCTACTGATAGTACTTACGCTACTGATAGTACTTACGCTACCGATGGTACTTACGCTACTGATAGTACTTACGCGCGCTACTGATAGTATTACGCTACTGATAGTACTTACGCTACCGATGGTACTTACGCTACTGATAGTACTTACGCTACTGATACATGTAGTACTCACGCTACTGATAGTACATGTACTTACGCTATACTGGTAGTACGTAGTACTTACGCTACTGATAGTACTTACGCTACTGATAGTACTTACGCTACTGATAGTACTTACGCTACCGATGGTACTTACGCTACTGATAGTACTTACGCTACTGATAGTACTTACGCTACCGATGGTACTTACGCTACTGATAGTACTTACGCGCGCTACTGATAGTAATTACGCTACTGATAGTACTTACGCTACCGATGGTACTTACGCTACTGATAGTACTTACGCGCGCTACTGATAGTAATTACGCTACTGATAGTACTTACGCTACCGATGGTACTTACGCTACTGATAGTACTTACGCTACTGATACTACTTACGGTTTCATCCATGGTAAGCCTTCATATGGCGAATCTTCTCGTCTTGGCGTTGGTCTCTCTGAACATTTGTTGTCCCAGAAGATTGTGTAATGTGACGTAAAGATGCAACCCAAGAACCAGCCAATCAGGAACGCGATGACACAGAAGAGGTGTCGTGATCGAGGTGACTCCATTGTTCAAGACCTTTGGAATCTGTAATCACAACAATGATACTAATGTCTTAGAACGCCCAAATCAATTCCAATGGAAAAAAAGAGAAAATGTGAAGAAACGAATTCGGAAATGAATAGTCTATCATTGGCCACACAATACTCTGTATGTATAGTCAAGTTCAACCTTCGTGACCACTTAGATTTTATAAGGAAGGAAATTTCTTTTTGCCAAACTTTTTTTCACGCTTGCATCAGTTTTGGGGTTTCCCGGTGGATGTCATCGATATAATCAAATCAACATGGCCTTACTATAAATTTCAAACCTCAGACATAATATGTATTGACATTGCTGTCATAGTTCCATATACATTCAACTTTTTGCTTACCTCTTAGATACTCTGATATGATCATGAGTATTTTTTGTTGGAAGGCTTCCAGAAAGTCTATTTGTGTCGTTAAAACTTGAGCCCTTCGTTTTATAATCTTTCCCAAACAAACAGCGGTTGAAAAGTTGCAACATCACTTCACGACTGACCCCAGCAGCACGAAAAATGAAACCTGACGCCTGGGCCCCATCCTTCAAATCATGGAGTTCGAAATTTCAAATTTGACAATTTTTAACAAGTCTGTACCCTGAAATAAAACCCTCTTTCTGTCTATACTTGACTGCTATCATGCCACTTATCATATTGAAAGCGGTAGCCGCGTTCATACAGGTTCTTATACCAAGAAACGAATTTAGTGACTCCACGCGAAATGTATCAAAATGTAGCCAAAACGCAGAGTAGTGAGTGTGTCCGTAACTAAATGTACATGCAACTGACACGAAATATCTACACGGTTGTTACTGGGCAAAGCCTGGAGATATGAAAAAAAAAAGATAAACATTATGTATCTATGTGAGGACTTTTTGTTGCGCTGTATGCAGTTGTTTAACCCCATGCATATCTCAGGAAATCTACGGGGACCTGTGGTTCTAATATCATTGAGGTCATGAAGGAAAAGGTCAGGGTCAAACCATAAAACGTCCTTGGTCAGACAAAATGCAACAAGATACAGGTTATATGATTAAAGTACTAACAAGTCCATGAACATATGCATGTAGCCGTGTATTATATTGGTTCCTACCTGTTTCAGTTTGACGTTCTCCTGTTGTAGTTTTAGGGCTTGGCGGATTTAGTAGGTTCGTGTACTGATCTGCCAGCCGCTTTATCTCCCTCTGCGCTACCGTCGTCTGTCTCAAGAGGGCGTTCTTCCTTGGTTCTTACTCTCTGAGCACCAGAACTGTTCAAGTACAATTACAAATTACACAAGATAAGAACATACATTGACTTTAGACTGAATAGGATGAACTATACTAGCCGGGTACCATCCAATCTGCTACGGGGCTCCTTGTACTTGCTGGCCCGAGCAATGTTACGGTTAGATGATGCCATGTAACGTTACAGGCAAGAACTGTACGATCAACGATCGAGATAGTTGAAACAAGGGTTTTGAGATCTTACACCTCCATGACAAATTTTGAACCTCCGTAAATTTTGTATTTTTATTTTTCACCAAGGATGTGTTTGCCCGTGTGTGGATGATGTTCAGCACTGACTAAGGACAGCTGTCAAGCGATGTGTGGATGGTGTTCAGCACTAGGGACAGGTTGAATCATTGGTGTAACGTTTATCGTGTGTGAATGGTGTTGGTTGCACATAACGCTACATGATTTAATGATTTATGGAAAACAATTCTCCTACTAAGTGCATCTTGACTATCATTGACATTATTACTATTAACGTCACTCCTCCTCTGGTAAAGTGGCACAGTCCAAAGCCCAGAATGCATCATTCACAATGGCGGCATTTCGGATGTTTTAGATTTTTCAGACCGGCTTTCTGTACCATTTCCACCGTTTCTCCCGCAGTTAACATCCATTTCGTCTGAGAGGTAAGAGATCAGCCGTTGAGAGCTTGAAGTAACTCTAGGTCGCATTCAAAAGTTTCCCATTGGAATCGCAACGACGAAACGAAGGCGACTTTTCTCGAGATCTAGCCAACTTCCGGGTCGGTCCAAGAAAACCGTTTTCCGTTGACGAGCTCCAAAGGATCAAACATATCTTTTCCTCGACCTGAAGGGACCCTATATATAATCAGTGGGATTTCTTAAGCTGTTTTGCATATTTTATTTTGCGACAATGACTACGCGCGACCCGAAAGCAGGGGAACCAAGCGCTGCGGCAGAGGGCGCAAAGTTGAGCATAAAGCAAGAAAAACAACTGGACTACTTCAAGAAAGAGGACAAAAAGGAGGGTGTCGCTTCTTCCCTGGACACTGAGTGCGAATCCGAGACGACGAAGGATGACAATAAAGAAAAGGCGACCCCAGAAATAAGAACTAACAAAGACGAGAGTGAAGAAGCAAGTGTTTCTTGTCCCGGCAGTAGTACTTCCGGGTTTAAGGCGCTGAAGAAGTGTCATCATGAAGGGTGTGGGGAGACCACGGAGAGGAGCAAGGTGAAGACATGGCTGTGTAAGAAGCACAGGAACAAACTCTACAAGGACACCTACAAGAAGAAGAAGAACGAGGTAAATTTGTGATTACTTTTTTCAGGAAGTAATCTCTAAGATTTTTAAACAACCCATCCTGCAGTTCCAAAACAGGATGCTAGGGGACTTCTTCCCGAGCACAAGAAGTGGTGGCAGGTGTAGAAGAAAAAAAGGTACTGAATTATATGCTCACGCCATGATAAATTCAGGGTACTGTACTACAAAAGTGACCGTGAAAATCGTGAATATAAAAGTACCGGTACCACGAATACAAAGTGGCGTCGTGTGGTGTAGTGGTACATCACTGGACTATGAAACGGGGAGACCCAGGTTCGATTCCCGGGTCGTACCCGAACAAGTCCGAACATGCGCCCCGACGTTGTACCCTTGGGAAAGGTACTTTACACGACTTTCCTCACTTCACTCAGGTGAAAATGAGTACTTAGCTTCGGCTAGGGACGTCCCTCGGATAGGACGTTAAATGGAGGTCCCGTGTTTGGGAGAGCCACACCCCACGCACGTTAAAGAGCCCACCGCACTTATCGAAAAGAGTAGGGGACCTTCCTGGTGTGAGTGGTTCAAACATTACAGTCTGGTCTCAGGGTTGACATCTTTGAAAAGGTGATAGTCACCTGTTATGTCAATCCTTCCACAAATGTGGTAAATCTTAATAAATAAATAAATAAAAAAGTGATTCATTTCACAGTAATAAAGGTCTTCATTCATACATTACATTATAACCCCCTCCCCAGCTGCCAGGAGGGATGGCCACGGAGATGCTCCTGGATAACCTGACAGAAGGTTCCGGAGAGGTCGATGCCCCTGTCAGGCAGTGTAACATGCTGGAACAGGTCCTCAACGAGAAAAAATTAGTAAGTACAAAATCTAGTACATTGAAAACTCGAAAAGAGCAATAACATTTCCTTGGGTTAAGTTGCTGTGTCCAGAACCATGCCTACTACATGTATCTTACATGTAGTTTAATTTTATGCCTGAATGGGTTAAGATGATCATGCAGGATTCTGGATTCACATGGACTATCCAGGACTTCTGGATAAAGCTGCTGGTTAGAATGGATATCTATGCATGGACTATGTACTACTAGTAGAACCGTGTCTGATTGGCTCTGGATAAAGCAGAGTTCTGAATAGAACAGAAGTAATGTTTTTTGCCTCTGTGTTTTATGAACTGCAGTTTTCGTATGTTCGTTGTTTGCTTTGTATCCTAGGCTGGTTGTAGCTCCATGCATTTATTGGTGGTATCAAAAAATAAAGGGACACCTCATGTAGCTTAAGCTTGTGTTTTGGACAACTTCAAAAATGTATTTGTATAGTATTAAAATGATGATGAAAATTGTCCAAGAAATAGCAGTAAAGGTCTATATTAGATAGCACACATAAAATTTATCCTGGTTACTCTATTATTATTATTCAAAATAACACACTGAACAATGGCTTGAATTTCTCATCGCCACATTTATTGTGCACTTCATATTATTGGATTATGATCTGTAGTCAAACTCTAACAGCTTTGCAATATTATTTCAGAATGGTATAAAAAATAAACTTATATATCAATCTTGCATCATATGTTTACAGTTAGGCATTACATTAACATTCAAACGGTAGGCTTGTCCGTAAACAATTTCCTCAGATTGGTGAATGATTGTAGCCTGGGTACCATCCGGATTTTCGCTACGCAACGCTCGTACAGCTTTGCGTAGCGAAAATCCGGATGGTACTAGGCTATAATGATTGAATATCACTCACAATATAAAAGTTATTTATTCAAAACCACTTGTTTACAAAAGCAGATGTTTCCATGACCAACTTCATCATGATAAAGATGACAGACAGTCATCAAAACAACAGATCTTGTAAACAAGTGGTTGTGAATGAAGACCTTTGATATTTGGTATATAGGATTGTTTCCACTTTAACGAGTAATAATTATTTTCCCCCTAACATTCCAGACCCTTCTACAGTCTCCAGAAGTCCAGGAATTTCTCAGACAGCAGCAGCAAGAACTTTGCTCTTCTCACCACGTGGACGCCACCTAAGGTCCAGGGAAATGTTTCACTGAAAGAGTTTCAACGATATTGACATCTAAATGAATACGTACACTGTGACATGAAGACAGTGCTTAGAATACAAGACGATGTAAGAGTGATAAATTTTTGCGCAATGTAAAATGGCGCCGGCTGGATCACTTGTCAGGTCGATGGGGCAGGCAATTATAAAATGAGCGGATATTTTTTGCTGCGGATTTTTTGGATAAGACGACCCCTAAGACAAGTTTGACTGTACATGCATGAACGTTACAAGCCACTTGATGTGATATCACATGTATGGATGTCAGTCCTACAGGTTGAGTAATACAGGTTACAGAACAAGACAGATGTTGTCACAGTAGTTTTCATTTCAGACAGGACAGCCGTATATCTGGTCCAGCTCATGATCGGCACTGTTCCGGCAGGTCTGGCACGTTGTTGCCGTAGTAATCCACGATCGTCAGGCCAGGCTCCGCAGATACCAGGGCGGACAGAACCTCATCTTGAACCTGTGGGGAAGGTGAATGGAGTCATGAGTATGGAAGACACATTTCAGTTCATTTGTCAATAATTGGTTACCAGCTCAATTGGACTCTTAAGCCCCTGTCACACATAGCTTAATATGACCTCCCAAACCCCCAACAATGGTTACATGTAGGCTCCCTTTTCTTGGTAGCCACAATAGATTATAGAGGATGGCACCCAGGCTTCGTTGTAGGAGGTTAATTTTCGTTGGAGAACAGGTGAAAATCAATGTGCGCACGGATTTCATCTATAAAATGAAATCAGTGGGGCCTAATAAACTATAACTGTGCACCCCTGCCCCTGAACTAACCCTATTGCACTGCTGTAGGTCCAGGTAGGTGAGGTGTGGGAGGGTAGAGGGGACGTAGGTCAGACACGCCCCACTGATCTTATCAAGCCCTGTCAGGTCCAGGTGGTGCAGTTTGCTGCAACAAAGAAACAAGGTAACAAAAACTAGACTCATTGTCAAGTTAAGTATACAGGTGTGGTGGGGACATCCTCCTTTGATGGCTTAAAGGTATTCAAAGTGATTACAGGGCAGTAAAACTGGATTTTCAAAGTCAATTTTCTGGTCATATCAGCCCTATTCCATAGCATACTGGGTTTTACTTTAACCATGTATGTTGCTCTACACACACATACACTTTTATTCAGCCTGTCTTGACAGGTTTTGCCCTGTGGGATACAGAAACTAAATCACAAAAGTCCATGAAGTTAGTATCACTTAATAATATAGTAATTTACCTTTTTGTGACAGGCTGAATAAAAGTTCTACATGGGAACTATGTGACTCCAGGTGTCTTACTGAGGGACAACTCCTGTGTCAAAGATGTCTGTTAGCTTGAGAAATGACCTCACTGTGCCTAATACTTGTCTAGAGAGTTGTTTCTCTATTTTCAGAAAAAAAATGTTGGAGCAGTAGAGAAACATACATAGTACGGGCAAAGCCCAAAGGTTTTGTGGTTCAAAGTTGAGGAATGTATCTCCACTTTATACAAGTAGCTGGACAAGCGTATCGGTGTGCTGAGTACCTGAGGTTGTTAACAATGTGCTCCAGTCCTTCCTCTGTGATGTCCCAACACCAACAAAGGTACAGCTCTCTCAGCTCTGCACAACTGATAACACCACAAACAAGGAAATGGTAGAGAGAAAATTAAACTTTAGTTGAGCTTACTCAAAAAGTTGGCATGTCAAAAACATTTGCATAGGACCAGCAAATTTCATCTGACACATGTTGGTAGACGTGTACTACAACTCTAATATCATACTTGAGCCATGCAGGTCATGTCATTCCTTGGTGCTATTCAGGTGAAAATTTGGATAAGTTGAAACCCCCCAGTGGTTGAAATACTGTAGCAGAGTACATGTATTGGAAAATTTGTCTTCCTAGAAATATCATAGTATTCACTGCCACCAAGGACATTAGAGGCATCCTCACTAAATACACTTTAAGCAATGCCTACAGTTAGATGTGCAACAGTTAGGTGTGACAGGTACTAGTATTTAACTGTAGAATAACCAACTGGCACTGTGTATCTTTGAAACTGGTGTATTATGCTGATGGGTGGTTGTGTACCGGTAGTGGCTATACAGACATAGATAAGTCACAGATTCATGATCATCAGTTGTGACTGCCATCCTCACCATTTAGAGATCCTCTCCACCACCCCATTGTTGACAGCTGTACACTCTGTCAGGTTCAGGTAGGTCAGCCCAGCAAGAGCCTCGCCCCTGAACAGGTGCAGCATGACAGCTGAGGACAGCTGCATGCCACGCTTCAGTCGCAGGTGCTTCAGGTGCTGCAGTTTCTGCACAGGACAAGTGAAGCTTACATGTGGCACTTTTTGTTTGTATATTGACTAGCTGTTATGTAGAAGAATCACTTCACAATAATGAGTTCACTACACAATAATGAATAAAACAAGAAATTCACAAAAACTCCATTAACATTTCATGGAGGTATGAAATCTTGGATTTTGTGCTTCCTTACTGGAATGCTCTGTACAGAGTGATCCGTGACTCCCTCACAGAAGGAGATGTCCAACAGTTCCAGCTGTGCACAGCTGTCAGTAACAGCAGTGATGCTGACATCGGTCAGCTCATCTCCATCCAGATACAGCTGTCTCATAGAGGGACAGCAAGCAGCTATGTCTTGTACAGCACTGGGACAGATTAAAAATATGTTTGTAATGTACATGTTTTGTACAAGCTCAATGTACTGGTGAGAATCCTTTTGTCAATTACGAGTATCATGACAAAAGGAAAGAAACTGCTGATAATGTATATGTAGGTACATTGTACCTGTTAACTGGGCAATTCTTAAATTCATGTTTTGTATGTTCCAATAATATATGAACTAATGTACTAACTTGTCAGTTATCCATGCGATACCATCAATGTTCAGAGAGGTCAGTCCTGGGCAGTGTCTGACCAGGTGGCAAACCCCATCATCTGTTACCTGGAGTAGAGGGAACAAATACATCAGGGTACAGACTCCCATCTGGTAGAATCGCATATAAACCAAAGAAGCTTCAAACCTTAGAAAACAAATTACAGGTACAATAGAATAAGTTGATTCATCTACAGTCTTGTATGTGGGTCAATTCTTTTGTGTCTGTCTGCAATTGTCTGCTAGTTATAGACCGTACAAAAGTCGCTGTACTTTTGTTGTGCAAATGAAGTTCTTTCTTTCAAACATGTACAACGTTAGATCTCAAATGGAGTCATTGTCAACAGAGATCAGGATGCTGATGCACAAGAGAACCTATTCTCAAAAATAAATTTTCTTCTTAACTCTTATAATAAGTAAAACCAAGGATGCATCTGTCTGAGCTAGACAGAGCTCTGAAGAAGGTAGTGGTAGAGAACAGGCACTTACACTGGTACAGTGGGACAGATTGAGAACTGTGAGTTTGGGCAGTCTGGACAGCACCGTCAGACAGCTATCCCTGATGCTGTCACAGCCCTCCACATTAACCAGCTCCAGCTGGGGACAGCTGTCCACAATGATGTGCAGCATGGTCAGATCCAGGACCTACCAGTGAGATCGTGGAAACCAACATTACACTGTTTGCCAGTATTATAAGGTAAAGTAGTCATCCTCAACTGAAGTGAACAATGGTACTTTTTCATATACTGCTTGTAGTACAATGAGTCTTTGTTTGCTATAGCTTGCATTCTATTATAGCCAAGCACACCAGGCCATCCCTACGCAATTACTGTTCTGTTCTTCTACGTGCAGAGGTTTTGAGGCTTATGTCTCTGATGGCTAAAGTTCCCTCATACACAGAGCTGGTAGCTAGCTTTACGTTACTGTCAGAAATGACTGCAATATATATCCCTCTCAACATGTCGGAGCTTGGCAGACCCTGAGATTGAACTTTTTTTTCTGTTTGGCTGTCAAAGATCTAAGAAAAATACCCCCAATTCAAGTAGGTTTCCATCAGTGTCTCACCTTGCAAAAGCCCATGTCCAGCTGCTGCAGCATGCCACAGTACTTCACAAACACTGACACTTCTGTAATGGTCAGCTCATTTCTCCCTCGCATCACCAACACCTTCAGCAAGGGGGCGCCCCTGATCATGGCACACAGGTCCACAGCCCTGACGTCGTGGTTAAAGTCCAAGTCCAGTTCCTGCCAGAGGAGGGGGTCGTGTGCGTGGCGGTACCAGGCACGACACACGGGCGCCGCGCTCTCGCATAGCTCCTGTAAGGTCAGGTATGAAAAGATTCGCACCACCAGTTCTGCAGGGAGGTCCCCGAATCTGGTGTCTTCAGCCTCCTCATCGATGTCCCCCGGAGGTCTTATAGCAGTGACCCTCTCCTCCACTGCCATTTCTAACTCCTGGATTTTATTTGCAAACACCAACTCTTCCCTCCAGTAACCACCAGCTGCAGGGCTGTCAGCTCCTTCCAAGTCTCCTTGCTGTGAATCCTCAGAATCGCTGTCCAAGATGTCCTTCAGCGACAGCCCGTGACCTTCATGAAGAGGCTCCTGCCAGTCTTTTTCCTGCTGTCCTGCATGATACAGAGGACAACAATCAAGCAGTGTTCTAACCAGCATTCTTAGAGTAAGACAGAAATATGCCACTCATGATGGACAAAAATTTTGCAATTCGTCATCTTTAACAAACAAAAATCAGCATGTAAAGAGATTGTCACAAAATAAAACTTTAATAGTCTACCATCCCCTCAAAACGTAGGAAATGTTTCAAAGGATCCTATAAAGACACAGACCCCCCACACAGACACAGATACATACACACATGCATACAGACACACATGCACACTATGACACAGATACACACTCATACATGTACATGCACACACAACACACACCTCACACACATGGACATACACACACTCAAATACATGGACACACACACACACACACACACACATATACCAGTACCCACCCCTGGCTGCTCCTTCACTGTCCCCTGCATCCTCACTGCTGAAGAAAGTCTCAGCCTGCTGCATGTAGCTGCTCATCTTGTCTCTGTGTAACATCAGACACCTCTCCGACTTGGACAGGCTGTAAGACAGAGAAACAGCTGCAGTAGATTCCATTGCTTTCAATCAACTTTTGCAAATGCTTTGAAATTGCAGTTTTTGAAATATCCCATTTCTTGCTGTGCAAGCCAATTGCTTTCTGTCTTCATTATGGGAGATGCCAGGTTGCCTCACTGGGTGCGCAAGTTACCAATCTTTTTTTTTCCATACAAAGTGACCCTATTAAAGTTTACAGTGCCTTGGCTTATGGCACACTGTGTCTTTTGGCTTAGCAGCAGGCAACCTGAAAAAAAATTCAACCCTATTCTCCCTTCCAGTAATGTCAAAGGGTTATTGGTGCCCACTGAGATTTGAGATTTCTTAAAAGTTTGACTTACTGTGTCTTTAACTCCCTGTCCAGATCTTCCAACTGTTGCTGCACCTGAGTTAGAAATATATTTCTGAACATCTCTGTGGACTGGTGTACCTCTACCCCCTCCAGACACATGGCACCTTCCAGGTGAGCGGGGTCTTCCAACATCACCACATGGCTCTGGGGATCCAATGGAAAATTTAACAAAACACTTCAGAACACCAAGGTAGTTATTTGGCTACACATACCAATTTTCTATTGGTTACAGGCAGCAGGGAAAAGGTTATTAATTAAGAGGTAAGGAAAAAAATAATTTTCATTTTTCAGTGAATTCCCTTTTTTTCTGACATTCAGAATATTTTTGTCTTATTGAATTGCAAATTTTGGATGTCTTTAATAAATTGGGCACGAGGACAAGAACATGTAACATGTAAAAAAGGAGGCCTAAAGGGGAAAAGCTGAATCTTGTTACATTTGTATTGGCATACAATTACAAATTATTGTATCGGATACTAACTCCTTCATACTGAGTGTATCAATGTACAAATTTCCCCGTTCAACTTAACTACTACAAAATGTACATGTAGTACCTGTAACATGGCTGCTGACTCCAGCAATGACTCCTTGCTTATGGCAGCATCAGCTTGACCTTGAGACCCGTCCTCATGGCTTACTTGACCTTCAGAAGATCCCTCATGATCAAGTCTGGGTTGACACGACTCTGACTTTCTCAAGTCAGTCTGGCAGCTTTGTCCTGCAGAATATACAGAATAATTTGAAGGTATATATGGCAGAACATGTACAGTATATAGATAGGGATTTACATGGTAAGGAATCCATTTGATGCTTCAGAATTTAGAGTGGGAGCACAAGCAAGTTACAAAACTTGAAAATTTTCAGGATACTAGTACATTTGTATAATGGTTGCTGGCACCTTGCCTCATAAAGTCTTCTTATATACCGTGCTATGCAGGGGTCATGTGAACTGCAGCCAATGCACATTAACATATTTGGTAACAATATCCAGGCACCTATCTACAGTGACCAAGCAAACAGGTTGGCGGAAAACAATGTCCAGTCCGACAAACACCATAATTAAAACTATAAAGTATAATGGTCTCAAACTTGATGCATTTGAGCATTACTGGTGTAACCATTATATTCAGTGCCTCATCCTAAGCTGTTTAATACATGCACTGAGCTGAAGAATCTCTCCAGCTTTCTGAAGTATATTTTGTGCTGTACTACTTTGTGCCCAAACTACTACCAGTATTGACTACATTTCACCCATATGTTCTGTGACCTTACCTGTATCTTGCCTATTGATGTCACGAGTACATCCAGATATTTCATTATCAGGCCACAACAATTTAATTTCTTGGTTAACGGATTCGCCGCTTCATTTTTTTCTGATTTGCAAATAAAAATAAAAATTCAGAATCAACTGCAAAATGCTCATATTTTGCCCTGAACAGTTGAAAACAGTCCTTTTCATCCTAGTAGTTAAAGTTATTTCATCTTTCAATGCAGTGGTATCATTAAAAGTTCAAAATTCATTGCTTAAATTTTGAACCAACCTGGTATGTTGACTTCATGGCTCCTATCGTATCATTTGGGGCCATAATAGGATGCCTAGGCCTGTTTTTATTTTTATTATTTTTTCGCCCGCCCGCTTCATTATTTTTCTTGAAAAATCCGTTAACCAAGAAATTAAATTGGTGTGGCCTCAGCAGCAGCCAAACCAACATGTGTATCTTGTGACTCTCCCAGATCTATGCCGTCACCTTTCCACTTACTTTGCACAGAATTATACGTGTCAGATGCAGATGATGATGAAGGTTGAGATTGTTGTAATATAATTGCACGTTGGTCATCATAGCATACAGGTGTACTTGAGTCTTTTCCTGAAGATTCTGCTATGTCTTGATTGATGACATTACAGTTTCCATCCTCATCTTTAGGTTTCATCCAAGCAGTCTTTGATTCTGTATGAGTCCAATGTTCTTGATGACGTTTATCGCTGTCAAGTCTTGATGTCAGAGAAGTGTTTTCCGTAGTGTCATTGTTGTTTACAACAACATCTTCTGACTCATTCTGAAATTCACTAGTAGGCATGGAGCTGCTTGACGGACGGCATTCTTGTTCTTGACACAGGTTGTTGTTATTCTCAATGCTCAAATTTTCTACATCCTCAAACATTGCAAACATGTCTTGCTCTGTTGTTGTTCGTCTACTATGGTTTCTGAAGGAAAAAATTATACCGGCAGGTAAAATGTGACTGTCAATAACAGTTAGTGAAAAAAAATCTTATAGAATTTATATATTAAAGAATTTATGAATATCCTTCCAATAGCCTTATCCAAATATGACAAGGGCACTAGATATCTCAAATTTTTTGCAGTAGAAAATTAAGAGAGAGAGACGAAAGAAGAAGAGGACCTCCTTGGTTTGAAAAATAAAGAACCTTGGTTCAAATAATAAGATAGAAATTATGAACATCATAGTTATCATTATCAATTCTTATTCACATGTGACTCATTCAGGGGTTCAAATCGTAGACAAGCTAACTTCAGGCACCAAAGAAGTAGACACTCATGACTCCTCAAGGTATCCTCTAGGTAGAAACCTAAAGAAGACACCGGCCATCTACTTACCTGTCGTCCTCCATCTTGGCAACTGTGGCTCTTCCAATTATCAGTCACACCGCCCAGATATACACGGACTTTATGTAATGTTCTTACTAAAACGAGTGTATTGAGAAAAATTCTATTTACAAAACACACGTTTGATAGATTTGCTGCTAATGTCTGAATATTGTCACATTTAAAAGACATGTTGATAAATTCAAATGGAGCTAATCATCTTCCATTGGGGTACAGTGTGCTAATTGGAATAGTCCAAACAAGATGGCGGCGATGAGAAGTAATTCTTGCACTTCGATAGAGAATATTGCGTCCCCGCTGGCGCAGGCTGCGATAGGTGAGTCAGTTGTAGGTGGAATGGGCGAGTATTGTGTTCTAGATGACAGGGAATCTCCTGTGACTGTCGTTGTGTTCGGCGTGGGGTTACCTTTGATAATGGGTGTTCGCCCCCCTCCCTCTTCCTGTTCCTCCTTGCTGTTGGTTTGGTAACGGGGGGTGCCCTAATTCCGAGGTATCCCTAATACCGAAGTAGTTTGAAAAACAAGCATTGCTACGATATGCATGAGTGCCCATTCATGATACGGGCCTGTTACAGTTGGTTAAGTTACTTTCTTCAAAACCACAGGGTCACGACATTTGCCTTAGTTCGGAAGAACCAACAACCAACGGTTGAAAATTTGCTTGAATTTCGCCGTTCTGAGGGGTGTTGACGAGCGAACAGCTTGCGAACATGTCCTTCAACACGGTGGAATTATTCAGTGTAGAATATATTATATTCCTAGATGGCTCCGCATGTAGAAAAGTTGATAATAAAGCTTGACAGCAATCCGCACCTTTGTCTTGCCAGTGTCTTTATTTCTGGATAATCGGAGCTAACACGACGTGCGGTTTTAACCACATCTCCGGGTCCGCCATTTTTATCGATCACGTGATTCGGAGTGATTCGAAGTCATGTGACCCCCACCATGTAGCACAACGCGGAGTCGATTTGCTTGCAGTTCCGTGCTATTTCGCATGAAGTCGTGGTAGGTAAACATTTTAATAGGCGTCATTTTGACAATTTTGTGTTTAAGTAATATTCAAGCAACAATAGGTGTATCCATATCGTGGAGGGGGCGATACAATTTCGTGAAAGACTGTTCAAGCCAATTTGTTGAACGATAGAATCTTCATTTTGAATTCGAACACCACAAGGTTATAAGTTAATACAGGTTCATTATTGAGGTAAATAATTAAACAAAACAACAGTTGTTGTATACAACAATTTAACTATTAACAAGTGAAGTTTTTGACTTAGCAGAACCTAATTAATTCGATAGTGGCATTATGTGGGGGGGGGGGGCATCTGTCACTGCCAACAAAACACTTCGTCAGTTCATGGCCAATTTTTGTAATCTTATTGTCAGATGGCGTGTCGGTCAAGTAAGAAGAGTTGGTCTGAGGACGACATGTCAGCAGCATTACAGTCATTGGCCGAAAACCCAAGTATCTCCGTCTACGCTCTGTCAAAGAAACACGGCATCCCAGAATCCACAGTACGAGACAGGATAAAGGGACGCTCCCGTGATGACACGGTCGGTCGTCCTACCATCCTAACGGACGATGAAGAACAAGCATTAGTGGTATACGCTAAGTATTTGGCGGCCAAAGGTTTCCCACTCACCGTAAGAGCGATGAAAGCCCTTGCGCATGAAATTGAGCTTAAGGCATCCAAAGCACGCAGTGAACCGTCAAAGTTCACAGAGTCTGGTCCCGGCCAGAAATGGTGGCGAGGTTTTCGGAGGCGCCATCCTGACCTCACGCTCAGGTCCCCAGATCAACTGGACAGGGAGCGTGCGTCTTTCTCTGGACCAGGTGTTGTGTTCGATCATTTCGAGCGTATGGAACAGGTATTGACAGAAAACAAGATCAAGGACAAGAAACCGCATCTGATTTACAATGTGGATGAGACGGGCGTTGAGCTGTCTGTCAAGGTATCAAAGGTCATAGTCCCCAGAGGCTCGAAGAGGTCCCCTTCACGGCGCGCTGGTGGTAGAGACCACATATCTGTCCTGGTGTGTGTGTCGGCGGCTGGTCAAACGATTCCACCCATGGTGATATACAACAAATCATTTCCTGGGGGGCAGTATACAGCGGGAGGCCCGGCCGGTGCCCTGTACTCATTCTCGGAGTCAGGCTACATAGACGACGACTTGTTTGAGCAATGGTTCATCAAGAGCTTCTTGCAGCACTGCCACAAGGAACGTCCAGTGGTGTTGATCCTCGACCAGCACTACAGCCACTTTTCCTTGAAGGTCCTGGAGGCGGCGGTGAGTAACGACATAATACTCCTTGGATTGCCTCCCCATACTACACATTTCTTGCAGCCTCTGGATGTGGGGATATTCGCTCCACTCAAGAAGAAATGGGCCACAACCATTGAGACCATGCAGGCGGCCAGTCATCAGTTCCGCGTCGGGAAGAGGAACTTTGCAAGGTTGTTCTCCAGCGTTTATGACGAAGCAGTAACAACCAGTATCATCAAGAGTTCTTTCGCCAAAACTGGCATATATCCCTTTGATGAAGATGCTATTGATGACAGATGGGTAGGGATGGACACACCCGAAAGACCGAGTGAGCCCAAGGAGGACCACCAAGGGGAACAAAGTGTCGAGCAACAGTCAGCAGGCAAAACATCATGCCCAACCTGCAACGAGCCTTGTAGGTCATGCGAGCCTCTCCAGAGCCCGCTGATCTCAAGGCTAATCCCGCCGTCTCTGAGGGAGATCCTGATCCCGGTAACAACTGCACCTACCCAGCGTACAGCCAGGAGGAGGCTGACCGGCAGAGTATTAACAGACAGGGACGTAGTGAAGGAAATAAAACAGAAGGAAGAAGAGAAAAAGGAAAAGGAGGAGCGGAAAGCACAAAGAAAGGCGGAGCTTGCTAAGAAACGTGAAGAGAAAGATCAAAAAGAGAAGGAGAAAAAGAGAAAGAAAGAAGAGAAGCAGGCCGAGGCTAAGAGAAAACTGGCTGAGAAGGAGGAGAGGAAGCGAAAGCGACAGGAACAGTTGGAAGCGAGGAAGAAGAGACGGAATGAAGACAAGGAGAACCAAAGCCAGCCAGCACCTGACCAAGGTCCCTCAGTGGTAGGTAACGTCAAACTGATAATTACACGGGCGTATATGAAAGATCTTATAAACGGGGCACAGGAGGATTGTAAAGAAAGGGTGTAAACACAAGAAAAAAAAATTTTTTTTTCGTCTTGTCAGACGATGGTACATCAGAGACCTGCGGATTGTCAATACATAATAAGTGTATCTAGTTGTTTCTCCATAATTTGATGTTGTTTTTTTCCACACGGCGATAATTAAACTATATTATTATTATTTTCTTCGTTTCACAGAAAGAGTCAAGGGTTCGCAAGCCCCCATCGTGGTTGAAGCACTACGATCTCGAGACAGAAGAGCCGATGGAGGAGCTCGAGGAGGAGGGCTAGTTTAGTAAACGCTTCTCTGTGATGTTGAAAAGATAAGAACATACAAGTTTAAGGATCGGGGGTTTGTCTAAGTTAATTAAAAATGTGAATTTGTCTGTATTACTTAGGTGTGTAAAGTGGGGAAACATCGATGTTATCCGTCTATAAAGTTCAATTCTCGCACTGTTATACAAACTACATTCTACTACAAAATGAAGTTCATCTTCTATTCTATCTAGATTACAGTATCGACAAATACGTTGTTCATTGTAGGCCGACTTGGACAGTCTATAGGTCCTCAGTTTGTTTTTAGCAGGACCGACCTCTGGTGTCATTGTGTATTTCTTTAAAGAAGGTTTGGATGTAAATGTCTTTTAGTCGCTGATGGATGGAGTTAATAATTTGAGACGCATTTGTGTTGTATGCGAGGACAGTGCCATATGTAACATTTAGCTTCCAAGTATGGCAGTATTGTTCTAATCTATTCAGGGCAGATTGTAGTCCTTGTTTTGATTCAGAGATAAGGACTAAGTCATCTGCATATAATAAACATGGGACTAGCTTGTTGTACATGTTGGTGAGTTTATTGTATGCCTTACTACTAGTACGAAGATATACAGGAAAGTAACAACGCTAATACACGAGTTAAAACATATATTTTTACGGATAGTTGATAATCATTAGTTGTATTATGAACATTGGCTTGAACTTCGCCGGTGGTCAGTTTATCCCATCAGTAACTCAATCTTGAGAACGACATAGCCTCGCTTGACATAAGCCTCCTTGAGGCGCACTTCGACTCCTTCAAGCTGGCCACCCGCCATGTCTTCCACCGCCTGCCGATCCGTCTCTCGGACCCACCCCACCTCGATCCACTGTTCCTCTGCAATCTGGGCGTAAGTCATTACGCCTGCCCTTGGAGCCCCAGGACGGTGGAACTTCGCCACCCGCAGAGGGATGTCAGGATTGTCAACGACTTTTTGGGCGTTGGTCCCGTAGTGGAATGTTTGTAGAGTCAACTTCTATAAGTATATAATGAAAGTTGACTGTTTAAGTCATTGTTTATAGGCTAAGCACAAGTGTGACCTTGTTAAAATGTTGACGTTTTTGGAAGCCTTAGGATAGCCAACGGACCCATTCTTATATTGCGATGAAAGACAAAAACAAGAGCAATGAAGAAATGAATAAACATTTGTGCCAAACGAAAGGCAAATACGTACCATTCTGTCAAGGACGCCGTGCGTATCCAGTGTTCAAAATGTCTCTGTCAGGGTCGCAAACGTGGGAAAATGATTGGACTACGACATTACAAGTCTTTTTTTATCTGCCTTTATTTATTCATTTGTGCGTGTGTTTCCCGTTTAGCTTGGATTTTCTAAGCAGCATTTAGTAACAAGTAAATTGAATTATACACCTTTGCAATGGAAATAACAGCCAACATATCTTCCACACCTTGGTCCCCTTTTTCGAAAATGTAAAAGTCCCAAGCACGTGTACACACATCACTACGACGATACCAAACGTCTCAGTATAGGTATAGCTTGCTATGATAATTACGTACAACCAAAACTGATAAAGTTTGCCAATAACTAAGGTAATATTAAACCTTTGATGAATCGTTATGTTGTGCTTTTAGTCCTGGAACAAACATCTCTATTACGGCTACAAAATAGCGGCACACGGAGGCTCGAACTCCCCTTCTCCGAAGTGCTGTCTTCTGTTGGTACCGGCCGCTGACCTGGGATATCACCTTACTGTTGTCACGTGGTGGCTTTCAGGACTTATTTACGGACTGTAGTGGAAGTTACCGATTGTTTCTCTCATTTTTATACACATGTAGCTGTAGCAGATCCCCAAAAAGTCGATCCTAAGATTTACTATAGTCACGACCGTGCAATGGAACACAGGAACGGCAAGGTGATGTTTTTTCAGGACAATTTTTGGACTGCAGCTATCGGTAGTGTATCGGCTTAAATGAAACGAATGACGACTGTTTGCGACAGAAAGACAGTTATCAAGTATTTCGGTGGTAATTTTGGTGTTTCAAATGCTTCACTTTATCTAGAAATCACACTGTAGTTGTATAGTTCGGGATTAGGGCACCACTTTTGTGATGGAACGTTCCATAAGCAAACGAACCAAAAACCGTCCGTAGCTTCCGTGCGCCGTAACGCTGCGACGCAAGGTGCTTCACTTGAGAAAAATATACGTCTGTAAAGCTTTAATCTTGGTTACAAGCATAGTACAGGATTGAAGCTCAGTTCACAGGGGTTTAGTGCGAAATGCACCTTTACAAAACACCTGTACGTTCGTGTAGAACATACCTCGGAATTAGGGCACCCCCCGTTAGCTCATATATTTCTCGATCTCGACTTGTACTGAATAATGTAACGTTACATGTACATGTATATACAAATATGTAAGTCACGGTTCGGAATGGTTTAAGAGCCATATTTGTGCATTAATCAGCAAGGAGAAAGATTCCGATAAATATTTATTTCAGTCCTAAAACAGTTCAGATAACCCCATATACCTTGATACCATCTTCGGGATGAGAAGGCTTGCCTGTAGTAATCCCGAGCTCGAACTATACTCATGTGTTGTACTTCATTAGTTCATACTCTCCTAACGTTTCAACTCTCCCAATATATCCCCACAAAGTACTAGTATCATACGTATGATAAGACACCTTTGCAGCTGTGCCCTCTTGCAGAATTGACCAAAATTACACCCAATACACCGGGTATGATATAGCGTATGTTTGAATGTTTTTTCCTCCCTTCAGATGGGGGATGTAAGGACGGCCCTGCGACTCCTGGAGGGAGGGGCATGACCCAAACCAGCGGGACCCGCGGGGGAGGACCCCCCTGCACCTGGCAGCCTGTAGGGGGGGCTGAGGATGTCATGAGGGTCCTGGTAGAGTTCGGAGCAGAGGTGAGGGGGTCTTAAACTTAAAGATGACATGAAACTTGGTTCAGAAACTGGCACCATGGCTGATGAAAATAGACATTAACAAGAAATTTTACATTCCAAACCTTTTGAAGATTCTTAGACAACGAATTTTAGACATCACATTAACAGTACAATGTAATGTTAACAGTAACACTACAAGAAAAAGATGGTTGATATCATAATACACAATACAGGCTAAGAAAACCTTCCTAGAAAGCAGTGTGGTACAGCCCTCAGCTGTTGTAGATGATACCACACTACATACAGCATTGTATGGTAGATGTTACATGTACATTGGTTGAACCTTGACATGTATACACGTGGTTACAACGGATGGTTGACTTAATATTTTGTGAACTAAAACATTTCCCCATCTCTCTCTGTGCAGTTGTCAGCTGTGGATCAGCAGGGGAACACGGCCATGCACATGTGTGGTCACGTGGACACTACACAGTTCCTCATAGACTGTGGGCTGCAGAGTGACATCTGGTAACTCTCTTACAGAACAGATATCCAGTAACTGCACATCTGTACGCGTGCAAATTACAATCAAATGTTGTGCAAAATGCGATTAAAAGCAGTGTATTTCTTGATTAAAATGTGTGCAAAAGCCATGCAGAAGCCACGCAATTCAGAATTTCTCATTTGAATTTTGTTCATTTTTCATAATCATATATTCTGAAACTTTTAACTGTGTATTTACGCTCCAAACCTAAAAAAATTTTGTTCGCACCAGCAAAAATCTAGGCTTACCACATTCACTAGGACTCAGTAGTAGGAAAGTAGATCACATTTGCAGGACATCACACAAATATTGCTGTTGTGTTGGGCATACTCTTTTAGTCTTTGAAATAACATTGAAAACTCCACGTCCAGCAATGAGTTTATTGGGTTTTAGCATACATTGTACGTGTAATCTTTCATATGGTAATGTATGTATTCCATATTAAATCTTTCTGACTTAAGTTATACCCTGTCTTCAGTAACAGCCATGGACTGACCCCCTACATGCTGGCAGTGCGGAGGGGAGTAAAGAAGCAGGTGCTTCAGCTGCTGGAGAAACAGCTGAACCAGGACAGCAGGCAGCTGTACATGCAGCCGCAGGAGGAGAAGGTAAGTTGGTTACCTACATGTAGCTGTGTAGGCCAGGAAGTGTCCCTGTGAGAGAATAGGTAAGAGTCAGACAAAATGTAACCAAGATGCAGATTACATGACATTGTGTTCTATCCAGCACTTGCTTACCTAAGCTCTGATGTGAACCACCTCTTGAACCCCCACTCAAACCATCTGCTTTCCCAGTACAATGTATGTTGAGCTGAATTTGACCTACTGGTTTCCCATGTCCAGCTGCTGCTGGCTGCGTACTCTCCCGAGCGTATCGAGACGCTGGAGCACCTGCCTGACCACCCGTCATCCTCCCCCGGCCTGTGGCGGTCAGTTCTCCACGACTGGGGTCAGTTTGTGGAGGACGTGGGACAGAAGCGGCTCATCTGCCTGCTGGTCATCATGGCCTGTCTCTCGCTGTTTGTCGCCTACAAGGTCACCGGGATCGTCCCACTCATGGACACCAGGGAGGAGAGAATAGAGGGGCCGTGAGGGGGGAGGGTGGGTGTAGCCTGGAGTCCAGGCTTCTTGGAGGGGTCATGAAGGTTTAGGGTACATATACATATATGTAGAGTTGAGACCAGGCTTATTAGAGAGGCCGTGTAGCAAGTGTGTGTATGTGTGTAGCATGGAGTCCAGGCTTGTTAGAGGGGCTATAAAGCGAGGTGTGTCTAGCCCTGAATCCAAACTTGTTAGCTTTAGGAGGGTACCAATTGTTTGAAGCATACTAAAGCCAACAAGGCTGGACTCCAGGGCTAGTAAATTTGTTGAAGTATGGATCATAAGTGACCAAATCAATATGGTAATTTTAATCATGATCCCATGCCTAATACACATTATCACCATTAATTGTGTATAAATTTTGATTGCCATCCACGTACGAAGATAACATGCACAGGCAAATTAATTTTTACTGTAACGTTACATTCAGTGCTTTCTTTCGTGATATGACAATGGGCAAAAATCTACATGAACCAATATGGGACCCTAACATATCAAAAAGGTTGTCAAGAGTACAAAAATTACCTGATGTGTATCATTAGACATTTCATTTAAAATCTGAAGGCTGTCTTTGACTCTTATGATAAGAAGACTTTAGTATTCATATACATTTCCAGTTTGATTCTTGTGTACTGTCTATTGTGAATGTAAATATATGTAAATGTGACAGATTTATCATGTAAAGTGACTTCTACTCATGGCTGAAGTTCGACAGTATTTTGCTAGCCTCCTTCGCAGTCTTGTTGGGCGTCGGCGTTATTTTTTCTCTGAGAGATGTGAACCTCTGAGATTTCTCTGAGAGAAAAAAGCGTCGCTCAGAGAAAAATAACGCTGACGCCCAACAAGACTGCGAAGGAGGCTAGCGAAAGTGTGACAGAGGCTTTAGATTGGTGTGTACTTTTCCATCTAACAATGACAGAGTTTTGTAAATTAAGCATATACTGGTAGTAGTAATAAAGCTGAACTGGGCTTAGCAAAGTATTGCCAACGTGAAATTCGGTACAAATGTGGTGATAGCACATTTGCGAAGGCAAGCACATTTGTACAGCTTAAGGAAAGCGATATGTAAAAAGCAAGTGCTTAGTTGAGAAAAAAATAAAGAATTAAAGTCATTCCTCAATACTTGCTCTGCACATAAGGCCAATGTTTCCCTTGTATTTGTAAAGAAATCTGTAATGATACTAACTGCAAGATGGAATTTGACAATAAAACAGTACTCCAATGTTTTGATGTAGCGCACTTTATTTTAGAGGCTGGCTGATTAATATGTATACAAAAATAGGGCTGACTGATCCAAAGTCTTCTCCTTCTCACTGAAAACAGTAATATCTATGTTACAAACATACATTCAGTTCTGAAAATCATGTCAGAATATAGTCCTTGATTTTATAATGGAAGTTGTCTTTGTGTAGTGCGACATGTCCACAGGTATTAAATCTTGTGTTAGTAGACATAATCAACACAACTATTGCATGTATCTGTCAAGTATTTTTAAAGGCATCCAATACAATTTCAGGGCAGCAAAACAAAGAAAAAAAATTCTGGATGAGGAAGTCTGTTTGATGTAGTCTTTTATTGCCATTTTGTCACCATTTTTGAGACAGCCCAGAAAAAACCTACGTAAGGAGTCCCTTAAATCTTTTGGTACATGTACCACCAATAGATACAATGTAGGTACTATTAGCCTACAATAGGAAATAAGCAACCGTTTTCCATCAGTACATGTATTATCATTTTTGCATCACAGATGCTAGTGATTCAACTTCCTACATTTAAAAAAAATGACCAGAAAATTGTCTTTAGTTTGGAATCCAGTTTTACTGCCTGAAATTGCTAGGTGCCTTTAAGTACATGTAGTGTTTGGTACTGGACCTGGATTGCAAAAGGAGGGGTGCACTGAACACTTCCTTATTTCTCAAACTTGTCTGAAAAAATGTACACAAACTGGCCTATGAAAGCAGACTGACTTCTGTGTCTCGATGGCTGTTCATAGAAAGACAATTCTGCAGAAATATTCGTATACGTGAATTTCTTTTCCCACCTCTTCCTACATCATAATATTATGCACTTATGTAAAAAGAAAACCTATTTTTTGCAGTAGTCAATGACATAGAACCAAAAAGACAGAAAAGAACAGTAACAGAAGTAAACAATACATTTTTTGATACTTAATGTATGCATGAGATAAAGCTTATACATGCATTTATCTTTGCACGTCAGAATATATTGGTAAGTTGGAAGAACTGAAAGGTAAATAAAATGATGATACTAGTCATAGTACACGTACATAGCTGTACATCCCCATTATAGTGGTACAGCCCACCTTTTCTGCTCATTTTAAGTCACAGTCGGGGCAGCTTATTAAGACAATGGGGGTTCCAAGGTGGAATGTAAAAGAAGCAAGCCTGAAGGACATGCAAAAAACCAACATAATAATATCAATTTTTCTTGATAAGACAGATTTCCATATGCCCACAAACAACAGGTATTAACAAATGAATGGAAACAGACATTCCATTCAAGAGTAGCTGTAGAGAAGACTTTTTAACACATGTATACATTACGTCAACAACATGCACTTAATGTAGAGAAATTATTGGCTTGAAGAACTTTCCCATATAATCATAAGACAGCAACAGACAGTAGGTTAGAAGATTATAAACACCAGATCAGCATTAAATTCATACTTTCTTCACGATTCTAAAGATTCACAATCAAACATAAGGCAACTGAACGACAAGTCCTAAACTTTCACATAGCATGTAAATATAAATCTGCAAATATTGCAAATTCTATTTCCAAACTAGTAACATTCTAATAGCTTCCAGACCAGCACTGTGTATTTTCCATGTGCACATACACATATGTACAAATGTAATTATACTGTGTATCTAGCTATCAAATTGAATGTCCTGATGATGATTTACAGTTCTGGAATCATGTTAAACTTCCCTTCCTGAAAACTCTGAGGCAAAAGAAGTTACAACACTTGGGATCCATTCGCTAATTTTGGAAAGATGGTGTCAGCATGGCACAAAAACAGCTGATACCAGGATGTATACCAAGAGTTTTTTTTTTTTTGGGGGGGGGGGGTAAGTAATACAAATTTCCAATTAGTACCTTTGGCCAATTATATTAATGGATTAATCATTACAAAGGAGATGGTGGTCAAAGTCATAGGTCTTCGTTACGTCCAAGTTTAAATTCAACCGACTTGTCTTAAACCAATTCCAAGACTAGTACAGGCAGTGCTACTAGTACACAAAAGGTACAATCAGTACGGAAACAGGCTAGGGACCCACAGCACAATGAACCCACTTCTATAAAAACAACAAAAACAGCCCTACATGTACAACACCACAACCAACTACACAGAAGCCCTCAACCCACGTTTTCCATCATACATGTGCAATGTATATCAAGAATTTCCACAAAGCTAGCAAGAAGAATACTGACTGAAACGTACTCAATGCCTTCTACAAGTAGAGTATAAACTGTAACATGTAAGAAAACTACAGTAGCTGTAGATGATGGCGATGTGTTGTGTCTGTACTGGAATCCCAACAATGATGGCAGGATAAAATGCACTACTGTTTACTGGCACTTACATGTGCAAAATAATTAATGTAAAATACACAAGTAAGACTGGAAGCACCAAGTTCAACTGAGTTTGGTACATACGTCATGTCTGTCATTTTCTTTCTGCTTCATGGAACATAACAAGACTTTAGTGTTTGTGGATGGGGTAGTTGAATAAGATGTGTCTTGCCTTTTAGCCTCACTAGATTTGTTGGTTCTCAGATTTGTAATATGATGATAAACTGGAAGATCAACATGAAAGGATTGTTAAACTTTGTGCCTTGAGAACTCTGTTTCAGGGATTGTCTGGTGCAGGCAGTTTTCAATGTTACCTGTACCAGTGCAGGTATGCAGAAAAAAGGTATTCCAGGCCCTGACAGATTAGGATGCCTTAATTCGGGACAGAAAATTGAGTTTGTCTTCAAAAATGGTCAGCTTCCCCAGTTATCTCTTACATACATGATAGCTATACAACCACCATTCTCTGTCTTTCTATATCCAACAACACTCTGTACAGTTAGTACCTTCCACCGATTAATAAATTTTTATGGAATTAAACACAATTCTTAAATTTATTTCTTCCGATCATTATTTTGTTATTTCATTATATTCCAAAATAGGGATCAATCCAAGCCACATATAGTACCTCTTTAAGAACAGTTTGATATGGCAACTATCTGATCCTGTACAACAATTATTGGTCTTCTTTTAGTTTTAGACAACAACCCATAGCAAACTATATAAAACATACATGTAGTACTACCAAAGTATGTTGTTACATACAAGTCACAGATACCAGCAAATTCTATCTGCATGGATCTGTGTGGTTTTACAATCCGCCACAAAATGGCGCGGTCTGACTACAAGTTCTTCAACCTGTCCAGAAGCTGTTCAGCATCTCCCGGTGGGCTGGACCCATTGAAGTCGCGGGGGAGGACGGAGACGGAGCCAGGCTGCCTGTTCCTGCGGGGAGGTGCCTTAACGGGGCTGTCCTGCGGGCCGTCGATGTCGATCTCCTTACTGACAGAGTTAGACAGCTGGATCACATTGACTCTTGACCTGGACCTGTTTAGAGCCGCCCGTCTCTCTGCTGTGGGGAGGGGGGCAAGGTAAAATTTAGATTCAACAAGAACAGGTGTAGTCCTTGGCTTAGTTAGGGTTTTCACCTCCTCTAAACATGACAAAACCCACACATTGCAGAAAAAGTGGGATCTTTCACTGTTTCAGACAAAGAATTTAAAGAAGTTAAAATTTAGAGTCAGGGTTTAGACAAGTCATGTACAGATGTAAGTTGTATTAATAATATTGTTCTTCACAGTTTGTTTATTCGATGTTACTTGACTTTGGGCAATGATTTGCAATTAACATATTGTCGAAAAGAAAATTACAATTTCAGATGATCTGGAGATGTAAAAAAAGTGTTGCTTTGCTAGTGGCAAAAGAAGCATGATTTTAATGATACCCCGTTCATCTTGTGTGTGTGTAGTGTGTGAATCTACATGTATATCTGACTGAATGTACAAAATTTAATGTAGAAACTGTGATCATTTTTTTTACAATACATCAAATTGTATCAATTTTTCAGTTGATTAATGCTAGATTATGGTGAGAATGCGAAGGGCAGAACCTAATGAAGTTCTTCGTTAAGCTATACATTTATAATCATGCAAAGAAAAAAACACAACAGCATGGTGACATCATAATTATGACATTTTGCAAACATCAAAAAACACTCCACACAGGTTTACGGCCAGCTGAAAAATATTGCATAATATGTATGTGTTAGTGTTGACAGCAGTTCATTATCGATGCCCGGGTTGCAGCTTACAATCTTACATGTACATGTAGTTTCCAATTCTGGCCATTCCACATGCCTGCTGCAAGACAGGGGTGCTAACAAGCAACATTAAACATCTTTAAGGTTTCTTAGTGTTGGAGCAAAAGACAAGAGGAGCAAAGGCACAGGTTTACAAACTGGCAGGGACACATGGAAAACTGGTCAGTTGAAATGGAGAAAGTTAGTTTGCAAATTTTACATTGGAACTCAAGGCATCTTCAGTTCTTACTTGATATTTGATCATGCCTCACCTCTTTTGAAAGAGAACATACTCTTTCACAATCATCATGCAAAATATATGACATTGTGTGTCTTTAATAAATGAAAATTGTGTGAGAGCTTTGAAATTTCCAGTGTATGTTTATGGTCAAAGTGACCACTGTAATTGTTAAAACAGAAAGAACAGCCTTCACAGTCACAGACAAAAACCTGATGGTATGAAAACTGCGTATGCACTTATCAAGTTTTTGCTTCATGTACATTATATATTAGTTGGCCTGCTGTGACATACGTCAAGAATATACCGGGTTCTTCAGATTGTTCATTACCTCGAGGGCTGGCGTAAGCTTGACGTATGTTAAAGCAGGCTGATTTACAGAGGAAAAATTTGAAGTACATGTACGCAGTTTTTGTACGCTTGCATTAGTACACACTTCTTGTACCAACAGGTTTTTGCTCGCATGTAAATCAGGTCAATAAAAGCAAACATAGACTGAGGTAAAACACAGGAGGGAGTATTACCTTGGACATATGCATCTGGTACTGTTAACAGCACAGGTGGCACAAGCAAAGGCAGACAGACATGGATTAGACATTAGCACATCAACACAAACTTGGCACATACAGTAGCATGGAGGGGGTTCTCTCTTCTAGATATGCAAGAGTGCAAAGAGCATTATACTGGAGGATGTTGCATATGAGGTCTGTTTAAAATCATTTTTTCACAGGTGGCCAACACAAATTGTATGTATTATGTGACCTGGCAAAATTATGTTAATTTAACCTGTTAATAGATGTTATGTGAAACAGTCAGCAGACTGGTTTAGTTTGACTTATGATGTAAAAAAAAGGCAGGGTCATCAGCTAAAAGAAGAGGCAGCAGCATTGCAGGAAGTGAGACAGCATAGTGTGGTAGTGAGGACACCTGGTGGCTCATACAAGTACTGCAGCAAGTGGAACAATCAGGTCATGCAACTTTTCAGCACTCCAGATGGCCTGTGTATGCATGGTGTTGAGACAATGGCTGTTAAACTTTCTGACTTTCATCTTAAAGAGCACATTCCAAAGGTAATGTTACAACTGAGCCTCCAAAGTGTTTATCCTGTGTTATCTTTCGTGCACAGGCTAAAGCTATGGGTAGATATAGGCATGCTTGTTACTATGGCAATGAGATGAGAAGGGAAGGGTGCCATGGCAACAGAGCTCTGCAGAATCAATGTCGTCAAAACCATACTCACATACACAGACACAGCTGGATTGTAGGGCAAGAAGAACGAAAGGAAGGGGGGGGGGATAAAACAGACAGATTAGTGCATAATTGTACACATACACTATATGGCCTGAGAACAAGAGGGCACATGTATGACTAGCCTTAGAACAAGAGGGCACATGTATGGCAGCCTTAGGACAACAGGGCACACATATGGCTGGTGTTGGAATAACAGGGCACATGTTGAGACAGCAGGGCACATGTATAGATGGTCTTGTGACAACAGGGCACATGTACATGTATGACTGGCCTTGGGACAGCAAAGCTGGGCCCCTATATAGCTGGTCTTGGGGGTCTCGGGACAACAAGGCACATGTATGACTGGCCTTGGGACAGCAGGGCACATGTATGGCTAGTCTTGAGACAACAAGGCACATGTATGGCTGGCCTTGGGACAACAGGACACATGTATGGCTGGCCTTGGGACAACAAGACATATGTATGGCTGGCCTTGGGACATCAGGGCACATGTATGGCTAGTCTTGAAACAACAAGGCACATGTATGGCTGGCCTTGGGACAACAGGGCACATGTACATGTATGGCTGGCTTTGGGACAACTGGGCACAGGTATGGCTGGCCTTGTGACAGAGTCTACACAGTCTTACCTCCATACTCGGGTATGACACCCAGTCTGTATTCTAGAAGCCTAAGGGACTCAGGATGGAGGGGGTGTCCGTTGTCTGTAAGGGTTACATGTACAACTCACAGATTAGGCCAGACTGATGTATTCATGGTTCTCAGGGATGCTTCCTACTTCAAGTCAGGTAATCTGGTACTCCTCTTTGACACACAAAGTGTAGTACACATGTCACAAAAATTTATTAGTCTTCTTTGTTTGATTTTTGTTTGAGCCTGCAGGCCACTTTTCATTCATGTCATGAGGGAAGAAGGAGGGGTCAGACATCTCTTGTAAAATTTACTACAAAACATTTGCTATTTTCCAACTTAACTTATATGTCAGCCCAGCAAATGAACAGAAATAGTTTGAGACAAAGATGGTCTAATTTGAAGTTCAGGATAGTTAAGAGTGCAACATTCCTGAGAATGTGTAGTCTGTTGATCGTAAGTTGTTCATCTTCCCTGAGAACCCAGAATCACAGGCACAGCCTCGAAAAGACCAAGATGGCCAGCTAGTTCTATCTTTAAGGCTATGCTGATACTTACGAAGTGCAAGGTATGTTTGTGACATTGTGAGCCAACATATCAATACTAGATAAATGAATAAAGGATTGACTAGATAAGCACATCTGAGCATTTGGAACAGTGGAAAGTACAGAGGACAGAAAAAGCCAATGTGGGGTGGAAGTACATAGTACACATTAGATAACATAATAAAAAAAGTACAGGTAGATACATAATTGTACATGTAGAGAAGATCTATTATTTAAATATTCCTTACAGAAATTACTGATGTCAAAAATTTTGATTTTAGCCAGGGTTCTGACTTGTTCTTCAACCTCAGCATTTGTCCGAAATGTTTTATCATTCAGGGTACATTTAAATTTACTTAAAAGTCTGGTAACAATTACTTCACCATACTAGAGTTGAAAATTCTGTGGCAAATATTACAATCTGGAAATGTTCAAACTAGCATAGATAGCTAAGACATATATTCAGTGTTTCTAATACATCATTTTAAGGTTTCTCTTTAAACCAGATTTGTTTTACAAACAAATGTTAACTGCATGCTAAGCACTAAATAAATAAATAAACAAACAAATAAACAAACACAGTAACCTACCGTTCGCCGCCCCTCGAGGCGTTCGTTTCCTGCCTTCCTTCTTCTCCCTGCTGAAGGCCTTGCCTGTCTGCAGGGCCTCAATCAAACTGTCCATAACACCCTCCTGGTCTCCCTCTGTGGAAACACAAACAAACAAACATTGTTAACCCTTGGTCAGAAATAGTCTTTAACTAGTTTGAATGGTGTAAACACTGTTTCTTTTGTTTACAGTCTTTTCTAATTATCTAACACTTCTTCAGTCTGTACTTAAGTCGGTTCCTTCTATTGCAACTCATACTTAACAAACCTCTTGAAACATCATGTAGTATATAGGATTTGATTTTTGTGTGTTTTGCACATGTATGTATTTAGGTTTGTTACTGTACTGTCTAACTATGGGCCAGTGAGTGCCTGAAACAAGTAATAATAAATGAAAAATAATAAAATGAAAGGAATTGGACAGTACCAGCATTCATGTCGATGATGGCCTTCTGTTGTTTGAGCTTCATCTTTTCCTTCTTCTCTCGTTCTGCCCGTTCCTTGGCTTCTTTCACTCTCTTCATCTTCTCCTGATTTTCCCTGATCTTCTCATTTTCCTTCTGAGCTTGCTGTGGAAGTGAGGAAATGTGGGAAATGTGGTTAATAATAAAGAACACTGTGTTTTGTGTTATGAAAGACTACTGAAACAGCAGCTGTATGCATATAATACACAATTCTGTAGAGTTCTACACCATAAAAATTCTGTGTGCTGCTTACATAGAAATCAGACTTGAAGGTGGCCAGATCACCAAAGAACTCTTCCATGGAGACCTTGGTAGTGTCAAAACAGAAGAACTCAGACAGGTTCTTGTAGAGGGTCTGCATGTGGCTGTGCATGCCTTTAAGGAGGTCGTACTGCTCACGAGCAACCTCCACAAAGTCGTGAGAACAGTTAAGAAGAAATACTAATATCTATTCATCATGCAAAATTCACCACACATTGTAGAAAGATTGACATAACAGGTGACTATCACCTTTTCAAGATGTCAAACCTGAGACACCGGGAAGGACCCCTGCTCTTTTTGATACGTGTGGTGTGAAAGTTACAGTCTTTGAAGAGGATGCCAGCCCATTGGCCTATAGAGAGTTCACCACACTTTCAATAAGAGTAGGGGTACTGGTATTCTTCAGTATGTGATGGCTCATACATATACCTGCACATCAAATGTCAGATAACTTACAGACATTATAATTTCAAATTATTACAGTATACACTCCTTTCTTTCTGTTGGATAGTTCATTATGATGAAACAAAACGAAAAAAATGGCCATGAAGTTCCCATAAGCACTGCATTTTATTTCTATCCAGAAAGGATATTTGCATCTTCTCCTTGAACTTGTCAGCAGGGTCAGTGTTGGTGGCCTGGTTCTTCAGCTCTGTCTCCAGCATGGTGATGTTCTTGTCCATCTGTGACATGCTCTTCTGGAGGGTGTCCTCAGATACTGCAGGGGAGAGGGAGGGGAAATAAAAAAAAAACTTCACTAGACTGGACAGTAAAGTTTGGTCTACTCACATCAGGAAGGGACCACTACAGAAGTTTAAGAACCCTCTACACTTTGAAGTGTAAAGTGTGGGTGGATGCTCCATGTATGATGGTCTAAACTAAACTCTTCACTGGCCAAACCTCCATTACCTTGGGCCAAAAGGTTAGCCTACACCAGTGATACTTCAAATCCTCCCCTTTCAAAAAACAAACTTATGGAGGAAAATGTAATAAAGATTGGAAAGTTTGAAAAAAAAAGGACTGACCTCTGGCTGCCTTCTCCACGTGTAGGATCTCATCTCCGAATGTGATCATGTCCGGGTATCGCTCCTCGATCATTCGTGCCACGAAGTGCAGCAGGGTGGAGTTATTGTCCACGGTCTTCGTGCCTCGCAGCTGGAAAACAAACCAAGCAACCTCACATACAGTACAAACCTCCATGTTTTCAAGTACATGTATATGAAATCTTGATAACATTTCTCTTCCCTCTACTCAAAGTTGGGAAACACAGAGTCTGGCCATGACAAGATTCGAGATTTATTCATTGAACATTGCACTGGGAACACTGAATTGCATCCATTGAACTTTAAAAGAAATTTGCTACAAATGGCATTTCACATAATAAGACTCATTAGCTATTTAAAAATATTGCAATCTATAACAATAATTGCCCACCTTTGTGAGGAAGTTGAGCTCGAAGCCGAGCGACTGAGCGTTCCTGGATCCAGAGTTCATGTAGTTCCCCACCAGCAGTAACAACTCCAGCATCTTGGCAAACTTGGTGCTGTTCTTCACCTCTTCAGAAGCTGCTGTCACGTTCACTATGTCCTGGGGGAACAGACACGTCACAGCATAGAATACAGCTTTCCTAGCCAAACAATTTTCCAGATCCAAGTACCAACTTTAGAGTTTTAAAAGTTACCAAATTTTAGAAATCAGACGAACACTGTATTTCCAGGGGTGTATGTCACAACAACTGCATTTCTGCAAAACTGTATCTCTTCAGTATCTCACAGTATATTGTCAGGACTGTTTTTTTGTCTGCAAATTTCTATGCATATAATATAAGTGAACACTGTAATACCTCATCCCTGGGTACTGTACATCTATGTAGGTGTACCACAAACCTAAGAAGCCTCATGCTACATGTATATGCATTCAGAACTTTGTTCTACAAGCTGTTTCAAAAAAGGACTCAAAACAACATGGAAGTGTACTCACAGGTTTGATGTCTTGTATGACTTCTTCAAACTTCATCTTGAAGAGAATACACTTCAACCTGGGGACCATCCTCTTAATGTCGCTCACCTAAACGTACAAACAAACTTGTCTTCAGCACAAACATCAACAACAAACACATCTAGATATATATGGTGAAATGAGACCTGTCCTTCAACTTGCGACATAATGTATTCCAACATAGGGTGTCTGCTACAGCTCCAGTTCCAGGTCATTGACCGTATTTGTTTGGAGAAGAAGAAGAAACTGAACAAAAACAATGTTTTTCTTCTGCAAAGGTAAATATAACTAGGAAAGTAACATTTGCAAAGCAAATGCATAATGTTTACCTTTGCATAATGGTCTGCTCTGTTAATTCTTACTCAAACACATTCATGTATATGGTGACAGGAGTCTAAATCCCTCCTGGTATAAAATTGCAACATTATGTAACCTAACACTAGTTACCATAGTGAGAGACAGTCTGGTTCAGTCAGGTCAGAGGTCATGGTTTGGAGAAGAAGAACAAACGTAGCAAAAACAATATGTTTTCCTTCGGTAAACATGAAAATCTGCTTCATTCTGGATACTGACCAGGACACAGAACTGTTCAGGTTCGCTGAGTTCGTCGAACTGGTCCCGCATGTCCCTGAGCGCGGCGAACTGCTCGGCCTCGGGAAGCTGTTTGATGAGCCCCTGGATCATCCCCTCTGTCATCCTCTCCTCATCGATCTCCAGGATCAGCCGCTTGATCTCGCTGTGTGGGATCTTGTAGGATCCCAGGAAAATGGCTGCAAGGAGATAAAAAAGCTTGAATACCTGATCATGGTCACTTACTTTAACTTATCTTGTATCCAAAGATAGAAAAGCAGCGTGGAATTCAGCACCACAGACAGGGGTGATGCAGAGGCAGGTTCAGAAATGCACAATGACAACTATCCATGAAGCAACTACTTTACAATTCAGAATTTAAGAAAAAACAGCACTTCTGAAAGCTGTGGTAGGCATTATATGTATTTGAATCCAGGCTCAACTGTGCAAAATTATGGCATGCACAAGAAATAATGGAACAGAGTAGAACTACTGTAGCAGCACTTTCAGCACCAAGGACAGTACCTGGCAAACTTTCAGTTTGGGAAACTAACAATTACTCAACATTGAGTGTTCAATGTACAAAACACACGGATCAAAAGCTGCATATGGAACCATAACAAGGTAATACTGTACATGTACCTGTAAAATGATCTTCTTAAACACATTAAAAAAAGTTCTATATTGATACCAGGGATTATGGAGAATAAAGGCTTGAGCTAGACTAAAAGTTGTAAAAGCATTGGACTTACAGAGATTCTGTGCTGTCTTCCCGTCCAAGACTTTCAGTTCCTTCACCTTCTTCTTCTTCATCTCCTTACCCTCCACCATGTCTCCTCCTCCCTCCTCAACACCAACTTTTCCTCGGGCTGAAATAAATTCATAAAACCTCATAGCTACAGTACAAAGTCCACAATATCTACTAACATATATTGTGTTTATGTTGAATACAACCTCATAGATACAGCATAACATACACAAAATCTACTAACATGATGAAACACAACAGCAGAACATGGGGAAAACCCATAATGTATTGTGCATAGCACTTTGGCAGAACGTCTCGATTATGGTTGTATACAAGTATTTAAGGACATCCCCTCTATAGGGCTTATTCACCACAGATTGTCACGTGACTCTCCCCCTGGCGTCCGCCATTTTGGGGTCCAGCGTAGTGCCTATCGCTATGCAATGCTATGCAAACTCTTGGCGATAGTTGTGTATTTTGGGCCACAATCTACGTTTTGGACACTCTTCTTGTTAGTAACATTGTCCTTGGGGTTGTTCTGGCTCCGTGTCCACTTTTCATGTTGTCAAGATTGGCTTTTCAGTCTTTCTTTGCTGATCAGAAATCGGTGTGTTTAACCCTGGCGCGGCGTACGGGGCTGTACATGTACATGTAGATTGAAACGTGGGTAGCCATGAACACGGTAAAATGTTGGACTCGGAGCTACTTGTCCCTTTACTCTGTGGTAAATGTCCATGTAGAACAGGGCGCTGGCAACGTGTAAGACTCACCGTGTCCAGCCACAGTCGCGGCAGTGCGGACTGAGGATGGCGGCCGATGGCCTCGCCTTTGCTTGTTGTTATCCAGACACACTCCGGGGCTGTTCCAAAATAGCGACTTTTTGCGTTTCCCGACTACAACATACTTAATTGTCACCACGCAACTGTCCCACAACACTTTCTACACATCCTGATACAACGCTTCCAGACTCTTGAACCGATCCTGTGTGTAAAAACTTCTGCCCAGTACCAAATACGAAGCTAAGTCACGTCAATGGACTCCGCTGGCAGTAGACGCCGTCTCGATCAGACTGATCAAAACTCAACAGAAACGGGTCAATCCCAACAGATTTTATTTTGTTCCAGTAACGAGAGGTATGAGTGGTGGTTAACTCTTCGTGTAATAGGACAAAGGACAGTTTACCTAACGTTTGTCGGCCATTTCAACGCTCGGGAAACTCGCTGTAGAGATGGACCCCATAATGGCGTCGCACGGGACATGAGGGGTCATGACGTCATGATGACGTGTGGTGAATAAGCTCTATAGTTTTCAAATGTTGTGTTGGAACAGATATCATTTGCAATCTGATCCAACGTTGACAAAAAATCCAATTAGAACCATGAAAAATCTGGGTTTCTCGTAGGCGCAGTACGTTCTGCCCTACTGTGGATGCTGCTTTCTTATGTTATTCCTCCATCTTAAAAACACTTTCTCTCTCAGTCTTGAGATGTGAAGACTGGTGTACTCACGTCTACTAGAAGCGAAGTTGTTCTGCAGCTGGTGGAAGAGGTCGTCGTCTTCAAACTTCTCCTCCTTGACCTTGGTCCAGAAGCAGTTTCGCGTCAGAATTCTGGGTTGTAGCTGGAAAAACAAGAACACCAGTCGGCACCCTATATTTCTCTGTATAAGACTCCAAATCTTCATGCAATTCAAACATATTTTTGAGGAACTTGTCTTCGCTAGACTTCCACCTACCTTGTTCCAGTTAGCCCTTTTCATGGTGACTTCTGGTTTGTATTTCTTCTTGGGTTGCATGCCTGGTGGTAGCTGCATGGCAGGGGAGCCCATCATGGGTGGGGCACCGGGGGGTGGGGGAGGGCCCATGCCTGGTGGGGGAGGGGGTGGGGGAGGCCCACCTCCCGGTGGGGGTGGCGGAGGGGGTGGCGCCCCTCCTGGAGGGG
>NW_017803888.1:167102-202832 GCF_001625305.1 Branchiostoma belcheri
GGGGGAGGGGGTGGGGGAACGCCTGTACCAGCAGGGATCCCACCAGCTTTTATCTGTAAATAAAAATAAAACATATAACATCAACAGTGGTAACAGTACACTAATCCATTTTCCTAGTTATAAATGATCTAGAAGTCTTCAAACGACATACATCTTGTTTATTTGACTGAGTAACAATGAATGTAATAAAAGTTTTACAGAGTCAAGTCATGTAAATATCAACAAAATTCAGACTGAAAGTCTGACACTTGCATAATTCAAAGTACATGTACATGTACAACTGGCTACAGTAACTACAAAGCAATATACCTGCTTACCCTATTTTCTAATTCTGTTACTTTAGTTTCATATTCCTTGATTTTGCCCTCGTACGTGGCTGTGTTCAGAGCCATCTTGGCTTCCGACTCTTGTCTCGCCGTCAGCTCATGTTCCAGCTAGAACAAAAAACAACACAAGTCTAAATTAGAGTCTGTATTTACAAAATTGAGATGTTCAACATACAGCAGCGTTCTAGCCTGCCTGAATTTTTTTCGTCATCTCAATATTGTTTGACGTAACATTGTTTAATGCTGAAGGTGCAAGGGTGCATCATTTCCCATTTTCCTTGGAAGGCAAACAAATTCTACAGTAGCCAAATTACCACCTTGGCCAATTATTCTCCCTATTTGGCCAAATTTGACTGTTTTTCCTGTGTTGTTAGTCTGGTTGAGACTAGGTTGTGGCTCACTTAGCTCTACCATGTGCTGCCATTTTGTGTACTAAATATTGCTTGCCAATGGTAGACTGAATACATGTGTAGTAGTACTGTTGTAACAAACCTGCTTCTGTAGTTCCTCAGCTTTGAACTCTGCTTCTTCTACTTTTGCTTTATCTACAAGTCCCTCTGTGGATGGACACATGGGTAAAAAAAAATACAGTTAGCAAATTCCAAAAGTATAACCAACAAATGAACCAAAAGTGCTGAAAAATTGTATCTTTTGATATTTTTGGTGAATTTACAAGAAAATTCTAACCATTCAGTCCTGCTATTGCATTGTCAAGTTAAAACATTGGTAGTACATACACATGTAGACTTAAATGTGGTGAATATATTTTATTGAACACAAAGTTGTTTTACATGTGTCTTTTGAATTAATTGATTTTTCACTTGAAAAAGTACAGTTACCAGTGCAACCAGATTGCAAAACTAAAGCAAAAATTTACTTGAAAATTTTCAGTGAATTTTCAAGCAATTCTCCTGGACTCCTGCAACATCAAAATAAATATCTATGATGCTAATGCATTGGTATATAGTTCTACATTTGATACACTTAAATAATTGTTGATATACATTATTTTCTTTTGATGACAAACTTACCTATGAGGGGTTCGACGTCTACCTGGAACCGTTTAGTTCTGAAGTCAGGGTCGACGCCACTCTTATGGAGAACAATCTGAGCAACACACTCCTCTATCAGTTTGAAGTACTGTGGCCTGTAAAAAAAAGAAACAGTAATTTGATTATGTGTATTTCACATGTATTGTGCCATTTCTTTTGTATTTTGCTACATATTCAGATCACTCTATAGTACATTCAGAATTCAGTTGGAACATAAAGCTTTAACTTAAGTTGATCTGATTTTACAACTCCTGATACTGATGCTGCTGGCTTTATGTCACCATCTGCAAGGTATTTATCCAGTGGTGTGCGTAGTTTAGTGGTTTGCCACCCTGCCTCTGGTTAAGAGTAGGTCCGAACTACATTGTGTAAGTTTGTAGGGTTGGCTGGTGTTCAGCAACTTCAGCTGCTATTCCAATGCGCCAGCCAAATGTTTCAGTATGTTTAAATCATTTGGGGGTGAGTCGGAAGGTTTGACCATGTTTGGCTGTAAGTCAGTAGAACACCAGCCAGCCATTCGGTAGTAAGTCAGCAGTGTCCTGGGGTCAAATTTGACTCAAATTTGTTTCAATTTGAATAGAATGGTAGGCATGGCCTAAATCTGGTCAAAGTGTGCCCAAACGTTAGCCGAACCAGCCAAATTTGTTTTGTAAACAAATTTGGGGGTAGGTCGTGAATGTGTGATGGGCTTTACATACAATGTCTACTAGCTACCAGACCTGGCCCAGGCGTCGTCCCTGATGAGCACCAGGTGCTGTAGGATGGACAGGAAGTACGGCTCGGCAGAGTTGTCGCTCACCGTGTTCTTCACCAGCTCAAAAACCTCACGCACATCAGTACAGACGGTCAAGGAACACAAGGTCAAACTGTACAGTTTATTATCTTCTCATAGTTTAAAGTAAATGGCCCACACCCCAATTCAACAGTGGGTTGTGCATGGTAAAAACGTGAAGAAAGGTTTCTGAGGGTCCAAATTTGAGTTACCATATTTCTCATACTCTGCTGCAAACTACTAATATGACTGAAAAGTGTAAGAACTAGTGTTTCTGCATTGAAACTGTAACAGGTGCTTTTGTTTGACCCAGGCTGAGCTCTGTGACATTGTTAAAATGTTGTGTGTAAAAATAAATGAAATGAAACGAATATGAGAGCACAAACCCAGCTTCCAAGGTGAACATGCCCAAAAGTAAACAATAGCCCCACCAACCTCCATGTTTTGTTTACGTCTCTGAGACTTCACCATTGGATGCGCTCTCTTACATTGTACATGTATTTGTGACCCAGAGCTCCTTAGTATGCAATTCTGCTCAAATCCAAACCAGTCGGAGCTACATCCTATCTATATGACAGGAAAGGATATTCCAGTTCTATTCTGATGTCGTTATATCTGTGGGAGAGCTCCTCAAAGTCCTCCTCCTTCTGCTCCTCAAACACCCTCAGCTGGATGTACAGCTCCTCGTTAGCTGTCTTATGAAGCTCCTGTGGGAAGGACGGAAGACCAAGTCAAGACAAAAGTAGTGCAAAAAACACACGTCATTCATTATGTAGCTATGGAGGACTGAGTACATGCAACTCTGCAGAATATGTTTTACAGAACTAATTTTGTTCAAGAGATTTGCTGACACTTTTTGCTGAAAAACACAAAGCGACTTGAAGCCACTACTTCATTCAATGCAATAAAAGTCTCAGGGAGGGTAAATTCTAGCATTTATATGTGTTTGAAGAAGAAGAAACCAAGCAAAAACAATATGTTTTCCTTCAGCAAACTTTAAGGTAAACATGAGTGTTGAGAAGAAATTTAAACAAAGGCTGTTATTTATTTATTTATACTTGTTACTTACACTGATCTGATGGATGAGTCCTGCCCTCATAAACTCATTCCTCAGGTGTAACCTGAAGTCCAGGTCATCAGGTGTGCTGGTCAGGGCGTTGATAAACTGGACACACGCCACCTGCACACAGAGCAAGGCAAGAACAACTGGTCAAACACAAAACTGGTGTGAAAAATACAGTTGAAAGCAACACTGAATGTTTGACAAAGCTAATATTTCACTGGTCAGGAATTAACTGAATTCATACAGGGATGGAGGAAATCGAAACCTTAATGTAAATAGGTATATCCTGGAAAGAAAACAGAAATCTGTGTACCTTGAGTGATGCGTTGTCTGTGCTGAGTCCATCTATGATGGGAGTCAGTCTCTCCCTGTCTGCCACCTCGGCGTTCACTGTGATCGCATCTAGGACTTTGTCGTGTCTAGGGCAGAACAGTTCCCAGTCAGTGCTAGATTCAAGTTTTAGCCAACAATGTTTCTGTGGCACAGAGCGATACCTACATACCTACCTATTCTAACATAGAAACAATTCTATGTCATTTGATGGAAATACGCAAGCTGAACTTCTTGACAACATGTCTTTGGAAAAGTCGACCTGACAACAAATACAATTTGAACACACTCCCCCTCCAGAACAACATATTTTTGGATCAAAAGATCAATTTTTCTCAATGCAAGGCCAAGAAAGACCACTTCTATACACTGAACTAAGTTTGGGTTAATGGAACATCTCTTCTCCTTAACACACAAGCATCAACGACAAACTGGACTCACTAAGACTGAGGACTAACTGACCAAATAGGAGAAGCGCTGCTACGGAACATTCCCAATTCCAATTAGATCAGAATGGTTTCAAACCACTCACACTGAGATGGACCTCTACTTCTATCGATAAGTGTGGTGGGTTCTTTAACGTGCTGGTGGTGTGGGAAGTAAAAGCCTTACCCATTGGGCACAAGACACACAGCGGCCAGGATCTTGATGGCGTCCGTCATGATGGCAGGATTGTCTGCATCCACCGACCGAGCCAGGATGGTCAGTCCATCCTCTTTATCTAACATTTGTCTCAAACCATACTGAGAAAAACAGGTACAGCAACAGTAAGTACCAGTGTTGTAATTGTGATAGCTCTTAATATAACATGAACAAAAATGAAAATGGGCTATAAAACAAAACAAAAATATTGCATCAACATAGAGCGATGAAATTGCCATGTTGGTTGTATTCTACAGCAGCACTTGTCATCATTAATCTGTTGGAAGGTAGTTCAGCACCAAGGACAGACTGCCTGTGAATCTTACCTTGTTGTTCATGAAAGCCTTCAGACTCCGGACACATTCATGCTGGATCTTCTTCTCTGTTCTTCCATCACTGGAAAATTGGAGCAAAAAACAGAACATTGGAGATGACTATACACACAACAAAAGTCACTAAGCCTAGGAAAAAAATGTTGTTTTCTGACTGACTGAGAAGAATTGAAAAAAATCCTTGTCTAATAACTTATGCGAATCCTTAGGTATCTAAATACTGAAACACAATGGAAAACACAGGAGTATTACAAAACCCACCTCTGATAGCATTCCTCCAGGATGTGCAGTAATGTGTTCAGACCCTCATCTCCAAAGTTCTGTACCCAACTGAGAAAGGAGAACATGTTAATGTCGATACCACATTATCTTGCAATTGTGCATGCTAGCAGATGTCATGCCAAACTACATAATTAATTCTGCAAAGGGATCATGACTTACAGCTCCAAACGCAAAAAAAAGAGATCTCATGGATGTAGTCATTCATTCATTCCTTTGTCCATCTGTTCATTCATTCATTCATGCATGCATCCAATCATTCATTCCATCAACAAGTGTTACTTACCTGACAGGATTGCTGGTGAGGGAGACCCTGAGTGAACTGATGGTAGAGTACAGTCTCTCTCCCACACTCATGGATTTCATCTCATGGATGTAGTCCTGGGGCTTCATGGAGTCAGACTTACTGGTTTTCTGTATGAGGGATTAGTACAATGTCAGTCAGGGTTTAGGATGGGTTTATTCTAATGTTTAAGGCATCGCACATCGCACATCAAATGTATTTCCTTGGTTCTGAGACATTTCAAAATGAACAGGTCAGGATAAAAACCAAAAAAGTTGGTGGAAAACTTTATAGGATCATACTATATACATGTATTCCAATACAGCACTTTAATTTGACAACCTACAGTATTTAATTCCAATACTAAGGACTATTTGTAGTAAATACTTTCAAACAAAATGATCACCTCTTACTGTATGATAATTTCAACTACAAAGAAGTTTGAACAACTCTTTGCTTGAACATCTGAACATCCAACTGGCAATCATATAAAGTATGGTGTCTCTAGCAGACATTTTTCAAACAAATCATCAGTGTTACAGTGTCAGAATAACACTATCTTAATTTAACAGTAACTGTTAATAATTAGTACAGGTACATTCAAAATGATATTTTCATGCAGCATCATATCTATAAAAAATTATGTAATCAGAATACCAGTCCTAGGTTTTAATCATGTTGCACAAATCTAAACATGAAACACATTTCAAACGTGCACAAAAAAAAACAGGAGTGCGTGACGGCACAATAGCCGAGCAGTCAGCCTGTTAGTAAATAAGTAATATTAATTATGATAATAATTATAAAAATGCAAACAGAAAGGCAACACAAACGGTAACAGGAGACAGTACAACATGTACAGTACAGCTGCTACAACTAGTACAAGAAAGCAACAGAAACTTTTTTGTTCACAATTCTTCAATTCAGATTTGACTTGCACCAATTAGTTGAACTCAGGATTTGTATTTTGCATCAATTTTCTAAACTAATAAGCAGAACTTAATAAAACTTCTTTCAAGTTGATCTTGTCTGGTATAAAATCGTAAAAAGGGCAAACTTTTCAAAGTTCTGGCATTACAAATGTAGTTCACAAACTCAAATGTTGAAGTTCCAATTTCAATGTAAAGGCCAACCCATACAAATGTTATATAATGATTGCATATTCTATTGGGCAACATTCTCAAAATAAAAGAAGAAAAAAATTATATATGAAAAAAAGTTGCATTAGTGGTTATGAGCAACATAAAGACATGCCATGAAAAAAATTGCATGCCATCATTGAAACCGAATGTAATCCATGCCATGAATGACAAAGATTCCATGCCATGGAATAAAACACACTGCATGCAACACGTGACTTTACACCTGAACCTCCTACCGCAAATCCGAACTGGATCCATGACAGGTAGTGTCAGAGGTCAGGTGGGTCAAAGGTCGTGGTTCATGTGGGTGCCAGGAGGGGAGGGTGGGTCAAGGGTCAGGGATTAAGGAGGTGAGAGGGGATTAGAGAAAAATAGAAAATAGTGAGAATTTTGCAATTTTGACATTGTTAAGAAACTCTGAAATAAATAGTTAATAATATGTAATTTATACTGTAGAATAGATTGAAATCAGAAACAATAGGAAAATGTCCAACCTCTTAAATTCACTCATACCATTTTACTACATAAAATTGTTAACGAAAATCTGATTATCATAAGATTAAATCTTCCATGTCTTACATTCTTTGCAGCTTTTAGCATATACACGTAGCTGCCTCACTGTTAACCTGAGATGGTTGTAGTTTGTTTTTTTCACATCCTGTTCTCAATGGGTGAATCAATCTCAGAGCCAGACTGTCATATTGTCTCTGATTGTACCCAGGATGGTGCTAAATGTTAAGTACTAATACATCAAGATGAACACAATAAGTACTAACTGCTGTGCAGTGGAAGCAGTGGGGGACGGAATACAAGAAGTTAAGTGTAGCTAATATTTCTCAATGCTCTCAGTGCGATGCTAAAAGAAATGAGGTACGAGAAGAAGTCGCTGAAATTTCCCCTGGCTATTCAGTAAAATCTGAAATCTGCTGAAAAGTTTTTTCTGCAATAAAATAATGCATTTATCTCTGAGTCAAGGTTTTAGCTAGCATAGTTTGAGCATATTTGTGACTCAATCAACAAATGGTGCTGTGTAAAGTTGGCCTCCTCAACCTAACCCCTGTATAATGTCCGATTCATTTTCTTCAGCCTCTTTTCATATGGACCATGTGCAATGTTTCTGTCTGTAATTGCCTGCAATTAGTCTTTCAGCATGAACTTGTGACACACGGAAGGCTTGAAATTGGTCCATCCATCATGCTGGTGCCATTCCTAATGTTTTCTCATGTACCACGGTACATTAAAGTACTCAGGAACTCTCTCAACAGTCATCTATCAATACATACACAGGCCTTGTTGAATAGCTTTCCATCCGCACGCATGCATATCACGATGAAACTCATGCAATACACTAAAAGTCATGTATTTCTTGATAAAATGTGTGTAAAAGTTGTGCAATTCTTTATTAAATTCTTTAAATTTCTTGTGTAAAACATGTGTAGATGTCCATGTAATTGCGTGTGCTTATATGTTCTGGATTGCCAAAAAAGACTGCAGCTAAATAGTGCACACAGTTGACTTTTGCACGAGTTTTAACCCTTACTGTGCTTAATGCTTTTAGTTTCAATTGCGATTTAAATGCGATTGACAAAATTTTGCAGGAGAAATAAATGAGTTAAAACTGCAGGTATAAAATGCGTGGGAAGATACACGTAAGTTAATGGAGATGAGATTCTACACTGTATTGAGAAGCTCTCTGAGCAGCAATTTGTCTGGTCTGTTGGTTCCTACAGACTCCATAGGGAGAGTCAGATGGATGGTGACTGTACCACGGAGTGGCAGTGGCTGTCAAAAACAACTGCTCTACAAAATAACATTAGTGTCTGTGGGAAGCGTAACAGCCTTAGGGGTTCCAGAAATCTGCAGCACTTTGGGTCGCACCAGGACAAAGCTTCATTATCATACATTACTTGACTTCTCTATCTTACAAATGTTACAATCATACACAGTACAGATTTAACTTATTTCCTGTACAAAAATTGTGTACATCATATCTGAATCTCGATTGAAAGCTGTGTAAAAGCCTTGGGACACAGCGCAAAAGCTGTGTATTAATGAACATATAATTTACATGAGGCAACTTTTGCACTCGCTTTTAATTGCGTTTTGCATGACTTTTGTTCATGGGAACAAGGGAATAGAATGTGTAGTCAGCCACCTAAGCTTGAACAAGTTTAGTCAATACTTCCTTTTTTATGATGACTATTTTAATGATACTAATTAGATAATGTACCTTCCATGTTACACTGTACATATGCTTTTTCAACTGCCAAGCTATCTCTATTTTTATAAAAATTTAAGACTTTAATGTGTGTAACATCAATTTAGTTATCATGTCAGCAGAACATACTATGCCTGCAAAAAGCTGTAATGAATTTTGTACAGCAATTGAGTAAATTGTACATCACTTAAAGTTGCAATGGCGTCACATTCCATCTAGCAAGTGTTCAAACGTTGTGTTGAAAAAAAATATTTTCTGCAATGGGCAAAATTTTGATGCAACGTTGACCAAACATCCAAAGACAATTGTTAAAAATCCTATTGTACCGCAAATGAAGTATTGGTCTGCCAACAAAATTAGTAATTTAGACTGCCATTGTTGAACACCTTGTATTACACGTTGCTCAAAATAAACCATTGATAGATGACCATTTTACACCACAATAGATGTCATTAGTGTCATACGTACAGAGACAGCGGCTGTTCTGTTGATGTACCCAGCTACCATCTCCTTCTTCATCTCAAGACTCTTCTCTCGGAGGGGGGCTTTCTTGTCTTCAGACAGGTTCATATCCTCCTATTAAACCATTCAAGAGAAAACAAACAGATATGTTATGTGAAATCTAGAACTGAAGGTTACATTAATGAAACAGAATACTGTACATCATTACATGATCTAAATTTTGAAATGTCAGAGCAGCAAAAATATGACCATTATCCAATGTTTGTCAAGAAATAACCAGGTCCTAAATGCAATGTTTGTATCTCGTGTAAATTCTAAAAATATCTATTTCTGTAACAGTTAAAAAGTATCCTTCAGTTTAATCTATATGTATAACCATGCTATAGTTCTAATGGCAGATATTCTGACCTAATTCTTTATCAGATTCTGTAACCAAGAATTATAAATTGCCAATGGTACTTTGTGAAAAAAATGTAATTCAGCCACTCATTTCTAGATCCTGTTTTGTTGATAAACCATTTGAATCTATTAATGGCATAGTTCCTACAATTTCATAACTTTCTGAGCATCCTGTTATATTGGAAAGAGACTATTCTACTCCAAATCCCTTTCAAATCTCCTAACACAAATGTCAATAGAATCCATCCATCTGCTTGGGTAAATACAGACAAATGTGTCCCCTTGATCATGATGTGTGACTAACTGCTTCCATCTAAATATAATATTGATTATTTATATTATTGATCGGCCTGGCTTGCACGTCCCAAATTCACTGTTGTGTGAAGTGAAGTGGAAGAAATCTTAAACACTTAACAATTAACAGCTTCATCTAGTTTTACAGCAGAAAAGTATGTGAACATACAGGGCTGGAAAGACTTTTATCTGCATACCTACTGTAGATATGCATACTGGTGCAGGTAACGTTGAAAATTACCTGCATCAGAGAAATTTTACCTGCACCACTCAGAATTTAAGTATGGATCATACTGAAAAATAAACTGTTCAGATTCGCACTGCCATTTGTTCTTTTATACTTCATTTGTGGTAGACATCAGAATTACCTGCACAGCTGCAATTTCACCTGCAGTAACCTCCTGCATAATGCAGGTTGTATTTCCAGCCCTGCCACTTAAGATACATATCAATGTCCCAAAAAAATCATGTTTTGGAGGAACTAAAGGTTGATTTTTTTGTTACATGTACATGTACCTGTGAAAGGAAGTCCATGTGAAACTAACACCTGTCTGTGTGTGTGCCTGTTCCTCTATTCCTTGTTAAGTGGTCTTAACAACGGTGTTGAATATTCTAAAGTAAGCATTATTTACAAGCTAGAGTAGGCATTTGTACATACATCAGTACACATTATGAGCAGTGGTCATTGTTTACTTACAAGTGTCGTCAAATATGTACATTGTAGGAACATCCTTACACTTGTACAAGTATAGTTAAGATCACAAGCATACAATTACAGCATAGCAGTACGAACAATTAAGGCTTAAGACTACCCAAGATCTAGCATAGTCAGTTCAGAAGCTTTTGTGCTAATTAAATCCCTTGCTGACAGTTTGCCAGGCCAAGGCCCATGAGTCATTGTCAACAGTCCCTCTACACCTGATACCTACGTTTCAACACCTAACCCTGGCCAAGAGAGGTAGAATTACACTCAACTGTTCAGTGTAAAGTAACACTAACAGGATTCACTTCCCTTGTGCCTGGGGCAGTTTCTGACATTGTAGAATAATCTATGAGCAGATCTTTCAGTGTCCGCAAAGACAGTATCAAACAAAACAATTTTGTATTGCAGTAAATGTCAATATCAGACAGATTTCCTCATCCAGAATATTTTCTGTTTTGACACACTCAAATAGCATTGGGCACCTTTAACATGTACTGTAAATCACTCTATATTAGTGATCCTTTTATCTTCGTGTTTTTTGCTGTCACTTCTGTACCGCAAATTTATCATTACTGCTAAAAAAAACAAAACAAATAATTCGCCAACTTTATTTTGCACCTGCCCCCACCGTGAACATACAGTTCTGCGAACATGTCCATTTTTCTCAGACCGCGAAATTTTGCTTCTGCAAACATAAAGTGATTTACAGTTTACTATACCATCTGTAGCACAGTTCAATGTGTAATATCTCTTCACCACACCCTGTGAGGTGCCACACTGCTCACAGCTGACTGGGAATGATAAGGGAAACTGTTTCCACAAGCACAGGACCTGCCAGCCTGGGTCAAAGATTAGACTGATTTCCGTAAAATCACAATCAAGCGGATAAATTTAATGGCCTTATGGTATGTTTACAGCAGATGTCAACAGCTTTTTCATGATATAGTAATAGCCACTACTGGTCCAAGCAGTGGAGCAGGAACTGTTACAATTTGGTATAATTAGAGGCAATGCAATTTCAGGGTGGCCGAGCAAAAAATTTGGATGAGGAAATCTGTTTGATGATGACATTTAGATTTACTGCCATTTCTTAGCACATTTTCATCAGCATTTCATACTTACAGCATTTCAAATAGCCCCAGAACAAGCTACGTGAGTAGTCCCTTTATTTTTCGGTGGCACCACTAAATAGCTAGAATGAGCCTACGATACAAAACAAGTAATCGTTTTCCATCAGAAAAACATCACATTTTTGCCTCATAGATATAAGTATGCTGTGGGTTAAGGTTGATTACACTTGCGGCATCGAAAAAACAGGTTGTTACTAAATATGAATGTGTTTAAGAATAAACAGAGCAGTTACTGTAGTTTGTTAGGCTAGACTGTGAAGGCAAACATGATGCATTTGTTTTGCAAATATTACCTTTCTACTAAAATCTATTTCCAAACTCATGCTTGGAGGCTAATTGCAAGGGAATACACAGGATACTACAACATAAAGAGGTACAAATAGCTATCCTATTTAAGAAGGTTGATGTCTCCCTCCGGCCTGAGAACATCAGAAGATGGTCCTAATGACATCATGGAGAGGAGAAAATGAGATTTGATGTCAATGACGTGTGTCTCAATAAAATTGCCAAACTTCCCTCCGGGCTCAGAGGACAAGTCTTAAAGACATCACAGTGTGGAGGAAATTAGATTTGATATAAAGAAATTGAATAGAGCTCAGAGCTGAAGCGAAGACGGAAATAAAGCTGATGCAGATGTCAATCAAACCTTGTTGTATAAGCAACTTAACACTCTTAAAGGGAGGCTGATGATGCAGCTAGGGCCTAGGAAAAAATGTTGTGTTTCATGTTTCATTGGAAAATTAGGATAGGAAGGAAGGGATTATCTTTTTTTAGACTTTGGTGATTTTTAGTGATTCGACTTATACAATACAGTTTATTAAAGTAAAGTTTTAGTCCTAAAAATTAAAGAGTAGGGTCGGTAGGTAGGGATTATCATTTTTAAAATTCTTTCTTTGTATTCATTAGACCTTGGCGATCTCTATTGATTCAACTTATAATACAGTTTAACAAAGTAAAAGTTGCATCAGTATGCTTATATTTTCAATGTCAATGTTTGAAAACTGATTGTTTCATCACTCAGGTGTCAGATCATGGAGCTAGAAAAGGTTGATCAGCTCGAATAATTGAGTCCCTTACAGGGGTCCACACACAAAAAGTATAGGGTTTGCAATGTTTTCTAGGGTCAGTCAGTAAACAGGAAATATAACATTTTTTTTAATAGGCCTACCCAACTTCACACAAGGTCTCAAAAGGTGATTTCTGAAGGCTAGCCTGGAATCCAGCCGTGAAAGCTATTACCCCACTCCCATCTACCTCCACTGTGAAGGTAGGTACACAATGTAGCTACCACGGCTGGAGTCCAGGCTAATCTAACATCACAGCACGGAGAAATTGAGATTTGATTAAAAACCCTGCGACAAAATTGAAGATGGAATTACAACTGCTATGCACAGACAGCTACTGTATCTATAATTGTATATCTGTATAGCTGATAGAATTGCCCTTCGGCATAACACACGTGGTCACAGCTATAAATTCATTATTCAACTTTGCTGTACTTAAATTTTGTGTCAGTATAAATCAACAAGATTTGCTGGTACATTTGTATCTTTTGAGTTCACCATTGAAACAATAGTAACTGTAGTAACACTACACTAAACAGAATTATCATGCTTTTTGCAGCTTGATGAGTTTTGCAGTGGCAGATTACTTCAAATCCCTGCAAAAATTTCAGGATTTACAGTATTATAGATGCAGGGTTGGTCCCCATGAGCCAACGTACCAGGGTGAAGAAAATATTATTTCATATTGATCTGTGTACACACGAGGGTATATGTACAAAGGTAATGGTACCTTTGAGATTGTTTCTTCTGGGGTTTGGAAAATGATGAAAAATATTCTCCCATTCATCAATTGTTAAACAAACCAATCAGAAAATCAGAAAATATATCTATATCAATGTTGTTGGTTTTTTTTTATATCATACAATATTTTGTACAGGGAAACATCTGTGATATGGCTTTGTTTAATTCCCTCAGTGATGATACATGTAGTAGACTGTGTAAGAAAGATTTGCAGCTTGACTGGGATTATGATAAACATGGCAACAGCTGGGCTGGAAAATCAGCATGTCAATGCCACAGTGTGACTAACATTGTAAACACAAAACTGAAAAGTAACAAATAACAATTTTCTTTCTTCATAAAACCAAACTTGAGATAAATTTGAGTCACATTTGACTCCCAACCACACCCTGACCACAGCTGACCTACACCTGAATGCCTGGCCAACCATGGCTGAACCTCCCGTCCACACCTGTATATGTTTTAAACTTTTGAAACATTTGGCTGGCGCAGTCAAACAGTAAGGCAACCTTGCTAAACACCAACCACAGTCAACCTTGCTTTTGTACTTAAACTAGAACCAAATGCTACACCATGAGGTGATGTGCTTGCCCACGAAAATGAACAAACAAACAATCTAGTCCATCCCACACCTGTAAGCATCTTCTCAAATTCTCTCTTGTGCAATTTGTACTTACTATACTAGTACCAAATGCTACATCAGCAGGTGATGTGTTGTCCCACAAAACACACACACACACAAACAAACAAACAAACAAACAAACAAACAAACAAACAAACAAACAAACAAACAAACAAACCATCTCTTACCAGCATCTTCTCAAACATGGCCTCCACCTCCCTGTTGGTGAGACTGGACACCTGTGGCATCATGGACTCCTCCTCCCCCTCCTTAAACCCCCCATTATCATGGTGAACACTCTTCCTGAAGCTGGAGCTCTTCTTGGGCTGCCCCGGCATCCGTATGCTGGAAAACCTGTCCAGCTGATGGGAAATAAGAGAACATGTTGTGATACAAGTTAGCTGGTAAGAAAAGATATGTTGTGTTTGTGTCCTAAAAAAACATTAGGGTCGGTAGGTAGGGATTATCATTTTTTTTCTTTTAGACTTTGGAAATCTCTGCTCTCCAATTGTATAATACAGTTTAACAGAGCAAAACCTGCATGAGGACACTTTTATTTTCAACGTCAATGTTGGAAAACGGCTTGCATAACGTTTGATCACTCAGCTGTCAGATCATGGAGCTAGGAATGGTCAATCGGCTCAAAATATTTATGTCCCTTGCAGGGTTTCACAAAAAAGCTGGGGTCGGCAGTTTTTTCTAGGGTCAGTCAGGAAACAGGAAACACAATTTTTTTTTCTAGGCCTCATCCAGAATACTGTTTTCTGTTTTGCCATTTTGAAATTGCATTGGGTGCCTTCAATAATGTACTAACAGCCAACATCTCCCTGTCAAAATCAATAATACATCCCATAGCAGCAGGGGTAATTTGATGCTAATTAGGACATGAATGGAACCAATACTGTGGACCTCACCTGTCTGATAATAGAGTAGGCTAGAGCTAACACTATGAATAAATCCTAATTCCTGTATCTATTTCTGCAATGAAAAACATCATGAAAACATTTTACACAAGATAGCAGGAAAAACATTAACAGTAGGGGGTGGGGATGATCCTGTCTATTTTGAGCAACACATTTCTTTTAATTAAACATTAATATTGCAAATTCGTGCCTGAAGACAAGTCCACTGGAAATGATGAAATAAGAGTAAACAATACTAGAAGCATAAAATAAATTTACTAAAGCTACAGTGTACTTTTAGTATAGTTATTGCTGGCTTTTCTATTTGCAGTAGAATAATTATATTGAAATGCCTGACGATTTGCAAGATATATGAATAGGAAGTGTTAACAAAATAATAGAAAAGCAGTTTTTGGTAGGATGGAAAGGTGAAAAGCTGAGAGACATTTTGGTAGTATATGTACTTCATATAATCTATCTCTTTCAGTGCTGTATTAATAATATAATGAGATGACAGGTTGATTTTGACAACTGCACGATATTCAGTCACAACAATGGCCACAGATAAACTATCAAATTATTTGTTCCATTTTTATCTAGAAATTGCAGATGGCAGGAGGATATTCTGAGTCCTGAACAGGCATATTTCCACAAAAACTCGTTCGAAATGCATTTTTTAACTGGAATTTTGCAATTTATCAGAAATTCTACTGGTAATTCGGAGAAACTTTGTGCAAAATTTTAGCTCTCAAAGCCAATATTTCTGCCACAGTACAACACACATATGTACAGTTTTTGTACACCGTTAATTAGCTTAATTGGGATGTGTGAAACCAAGCTTGACACAGCTTGAAAACCACCTGCATATATTCCAGTCCTGATCTAAGTACATTCCCTGTGAGGCTGGGTAAAAGTTGAGTGCTTGCCAAGGTTCTAAACTGCATTGCCTGGATAACCAAGTTACTTACGTACTTAAAATAAAATCCACTACGGATCAACCCTGGCCATACCAGGGTTCTTCTATGCTTTACTAGTATTTATAATACAGCTTTACTGCTTCATTCTCATAATGTCGGCATCAAATTTTCAAAACTTCATCTTTCAACTCATCATTTGGGTTCCAGCGTTACACATAAATTGTACTTCAAAAGCAGCGTGGGAATTTCCCAGAGGGCTTTCAGTACTGGTAATCTCCAAGCAGACATTGGGGGTAGAACTAGAAGATTGTAAAGTTTCCATCCAACAACATCTGCTTGGACTCGGGGATTGCATCATCACGACAGAAAACCTACAGTATGGTAAGTATGAAAAACCACATGACAACTCGTTCAACCGTACCAGAGCTTGACATTGCAAAAACACATGTTGCAGTAGTACTAGTAGCAGAACCCTACCTTCTGTTTGCCTTAGGTAAATACTCTATGGAGTTCACACAGGGCTGCTCAAAACCAGCCATAACCACATACAGCCAAGGTTTGCTCAGACATGGGTGCAGTCTGACACCCCAATGGGATAGGAGGTCCATGTTTACATGGGTGTATGGGGAGCGAATCAGCGGGAAAAACTCCATCCAAACAAGCCAAGCTAACCGTCACATTGGTCTGTGACCTCATCTTACAACCGTTAAACCGGCAGACATGACATCCTGCCAAAGGAAACGGGGAAAACATCTCAAGTATCTTTTTACAGAGCAGGAGTCCCTGAACTCTTGCTTGTTTGCTTTGCTTGGTGAGAACTATATCCTGGAAGTCCCTGGTGCCATCCTAGTTAGTTTTCTGTGGACTAGTTGGTTAGCAAGGAGTATGGCAGCTATGAAAATGAATTACAATTGCACCCAGTCAAACTAGTGTTTTCACTAGGCTGTTTGAGTGTAGGGTCCCCCTACGCTGTGACTTTTCCCCTATGCTGTGATTTATCATTTAGCCGTTGTTTTTCAACCAGTATAGGGGTATTTCTTTTGAGGAAAACCTTGTGACCCTTCAGAAATCTTTGAAAAATTGAAATTTGACTTTAAAATGAAGCTAAGACATAGGCTAGGGGAAGCATAACTTTACAAAATGTGTCCCTCGAAAACTAACCAGGAAATAGTTTCTTGGGGAGAATACCTAACTCGATGTGTGGCTTGACATCCTACTTTGCAAAATAATTCTGGTATTGTTGGCATTTTAGTGAAACAAATTGTTCATGTCTTTATCTACAAAAATTCCTTGCATTATGGATTTTATTGCTATGCTAATGAATCTAATGATGTAGGCGGTACTGTCATCGGATTCAGTGCAATTTTCAGTGTCCATATTACAGCAGAACCAATCAGATGTGACACCTTTGGCTGAACAATACACCAAACCTGTAAGATGTCACACTACCATCCTGCCCTTTCAACTCGATGATGCAACGACTATTTTTAGTTGGTGCACACACACAGTTACAGTGTGGGTGTGAGTTGTCCCACCATGGATTAACTTTCCCAATGTTCAAAAGTTAGAGAGAAGTATAAGGCATCATGGACATCCCAAAACCTCAGCAAGTGAGATTCAGAACATCTATACGCTATTGTGGACCCATTGTTTGGAACAGTCTGCCAATAGACACATGCATAGCCACAACTCAAATCAGAAATGACCAAAACAATTGGACATCAACCATATACCAATTTTGTACCATGTACTAGTATGCGTAAAATATATGTATAGATTTTCATTATAACTTAAACTGATGATCTTTGTTTTATGTTTCAACTGACCCTTACCTCTTCCCTCTTAACCTTCATGAAAAGCATCTTGCAGGCTTATTTGAGTTTCTCATTATTAAATAGAGGTTCAAGTAAAAAAATATATATACTCTGTGGTCTACCTGACCTGTGTAGTAAAACATCAACACAAGGTTCTTTTACAATTTTCTACTGTAATGCTTCTAGCAGAATCGATAGGAAAGCTCTGCTTGTCCATTAATCATCAGCAGAAGGTAGTGACATGATATACACAAACCCTGCCCTGGAGGAAACCTCAGGAGACCTTGTGTAAACAATGATTTATCTCTGAGGTCCAGGCAAAACTTGTCTCAGAGGGAAGGCTGTAAATATAATCTGATAGTCATGGTACTTTTTATTTTACTAACAGGCAATTTTATTCACCCTGCATGGCTTCTTACGTTAATGTATTGCTGACTCAGTCTGTGACATTTTTATAATGATATTGAAATTTAGTTTTCATTATGATGTACTGTTTGTTGCTGGCTGCTGTTTTTCCATATGACTGACACTCCCCCCAATTTTGTTGCAATCAATTTCAAAATATTATGTAATCAATGGCATAAAACAATTTTCGTCTGGGGTGCTATGTTCTGTAACAGTGGCTACTGAATTTCAACAGGAGCTACCAAAATTGCTTACAAGTATCGGATGGAACCAAAAATAATTCATGGCAGTGTGTATTTATTGTCATAAGCGGATGCCAATCTAGCAGGATGGTTTCAGGACCTAAAAGAGAACTGTGAGTTTGGCACAAATATGGTCCACCCAGACCTGTTTGTTTACATTAGTAATCACTAAAACTTGTGGGTTTCACACCTACACACAGCAAGGGTCTAGTGTTTTGGTATGACTCATAGTATTTTTTTTAAAACCTTCATAACAGACAAGTAGCTTTCAAACCAGAAATTTATCGACCTTGCTTATCAAATTCTAGGCTGTCTTCATCACAAGAACTTGAGATAACGTTTTCAGGACAAATATAGACGCCAAACTGGTGGTGTTAGTTTACAGCTGGGTGATACAGTGCGCTGGGGGGAGGGTCGACAACCGATCCTACTCGCATCGTACTTATCCAATCTACCCACATTTCATCTGATTTATCCCCCATTTGTAACCCAATTCCCCTCGGCCAAACTGTCCAGATTGCGTTATGAGTCACCTGCTGGGCTACAGAAACTCTTTCCCTGCGTTGTCAAACAAGTCATGGGTGGGGAAAATGGTGTAAGTAGTGTTGGGCACACCCTGAAAATCCACCCTCCCCACTTATCACCACACACACACAGAGTTGAAAAGTGAAAACACCACTTCCTGTAACGTTTGAACTGGTTAAAAGGACACACGCCCAAAATCTCTAACAAATACTCTGGAATTTCTTACGGTCACCTAGTAGAACTCGTATGTGTCTCCTTTAGTGTAGTAAAGCCTTGACTAAGTGGTCTGAACACACATCGTAAAATATAAATGGCAACACGAAGTACGGACTCTAGTTACTTACGAAGGTGTGCTTGTTCTTGTCCTTCGAACTCATCTTGCTAAACTCGAGCTAAAAAGTCCCACGCGAATTCAAAAACCTCCGGCTCCCGCCAGTCCCTCGCAACCTGCAAGGCTTTATATATCCGTCCTGCGGTGTTTAACGTCGGAAATTGCCGTCCTTGAAGTCAACAAGGCCCAAAAAGTTAATAGAGACTTTCCACGTCCGATCGTTGTCCGCCATTTTTGTTTCGTCTTTAGGCACTTCCACCTTGGCCAACCAGAGCGCACCTTACAATCATTCATAAAAATCATAATTACTCCTCAATTCAAATTAAATGGAAACTTTGTAACGTTTTGTTATATTCCTAGCAACAACATGACAGTCGAGAAAATATAAATTGAATGCACATGACAAAAATTGACAAACATTATTAACATTTCGAAGTTTTAGTACCAATATCGGTTGAACCAATGAGAGCGGCTGTTACAGAGCGTCAGGATCCCGCGGCAAGATGGCTGCCGAAGCGGCAGTTTTGTGGAAGCAAGGCTGGTATGTCGCCTGTTTCACCTCACCTTCGCTCTATATAACACAGTAGTTAGTTGTAAGACGAAGCATAGAACCCATACAACATATGTATGCTCTTTGTAGTAATCGCCAGGTCTTTTTCTTGGCACCGAACCACCACGGATAGACGCCCCCCTCCCCACCGTCTGCTTCGAAACCAAAATCTATACTCGAAGGATTCCGATACATGTGTTGCCTTTTACCTAAATGTAAACTTTGTAAAGTACCAAGCTAACGTCTGTTATGCAAAAATTATATTTGTACTTTTTATCGAAGTTGTTGTCACATTTCTCCAGTGCTGTGGTAAAAATAATAATAAGTGATATAAATTTGCGCCCCCCCCTCCCGAAATTTTTTTCTTATTATAAATTATTAACATCCGTGTCCATAATATCACCAGGGTCCATAATATCGTCACCTTGAGAAAAAGTGTGCTTTAAGATATTTTTACTGCAACATACCCTAGGTATGTACATTTGAGGACTGTGCAGGAGTGCATACCAAAAGTATGTTGCAGTAAAAATATCTTAAAGCGCACTATTTCTCAAGGTGGCGATATTATGGACCCTGGTGATATTATGGACACGGATGTTATATGAAGTCGAAAAACCAGGAGTCCACCAACACCTAGAATCTATCAGGCTAAGATTAAGATTATGATGTTTTTAATGTATTGTCTTTAACTCCAACAGGAACAGAAAATTTTTGACAAACATCATAATTTTGGCTAAAGGCTGTTCCCGGTCAAATTATAGTACATGGAAAAAATAATTCTTATTGACAGGCAGCACAATAAGAATTTAGTCTGGATAAATGTAGGATATTAGTCAGTACAAAATACATTGTCAGAATTTTTTTCTTAGCCTGTCAATAGCAGAAAAAAAATGTCAACATCAAAATAAAATTGACAGGGATATCCATTGAATAGACTCATCCAAAAAAGAAATTGGTAAATTGTATCTCAAAGATGACAATTTTGTCAAAATGTAATCACTTGGAAATCAGGAAAACTTGCATGTACAGTATTCTTGTTTTTAGATTTAAATTAAAGTAATCCCTCATACTATCATAGTACATTGACAATAATTCACCACTAAAAACAGTTTGCTATATGTATAACTCACAGATGACTGGCCAAATTTGATGAGGTACAGGTACAGTAATGAGGCCAATGGATACTGTCTGGCAAATGGATACTGCCTGGCCAATTTGATATTGTCTTAGTGGCTACCAAAACATCTGCTTAGAGATTACAGGTACAGGTCTTAACCTTAATCCATGTACCTGTGCATGGGTTAAAGTGTTTAGGTACACAGTTCTAGTATAGTAAGAAAATGTAGTAAACTTACTAGCACTAGTAGCAGTAAAAAAATGTTAACATTTTTATTGCAGGCACCTGTCAGCTGAGGGGATTGCAACACTAAAGCAAGAGAATAACATCACTACAATAGATGGTATTGTTAGGAAAGCTCTGGATGTGAGTACATATGTATCACTTTCATCTATAGTATTTAAATGCTTACTAGTAGTTGCTGCTTGTGGGATGTTGTATTTTCCTTTCAGATAAAATTAGGAGATTAAGCCAGTTGTCCCTTGTATGTCCCAAACCTCTGTAGTACTAGTATACAGAACCCAAAGAACTTGTTGAGAAGAATAGTGTGCTTGGCTGAAAATGACCCAGTGTGCTTGGCTGAAAATGAGAGCTGTAGCAAAGTAGCAGTGTTACTGTTACTAATTACATAGTATTTGCTACTGAGAAAAAGCATCATACTTTGCCTCAGCTGAGGATATAGCTTCATCAAAATGCCAGTTATTGTACCAGTAGCTACATGCATGACAGCATTGCGATGGAGTTTTACAAGTCTCATGCAAGATCCCTTTTGTACAGTTCACCATAACAGAAACCAAGTTGACTTTTTAGGTTGATGTCTCTGATGAGTAAGACTTACCAGTACTCGTACTTGATGATATCAGATTACAACCATTAGTTTTACTGTTTGTGAGTACAGGTTTGCCATGTGAAGTGTAGGAAAGAGCTTTCTTTTTCCAAGCATGAACTTTTGTGTCAACTTCAGGTTGTTTTTGTCATTCCAGGAGGACCTGAAATCCATAGGAGAAAAGTTTCTGCCTGAGGACATTAGCAGGGGAGGCAGCAGTGAAGTAAGTTCCCAAGAAGAAAACTTTGTTTTTCTCATATGAGCCAAGATATCAAAATTCAAATTAGTAAAAGATTGATTTCCAGGGTGACATGATGTAACAGTCAATCCATTCGCAGAGCCCCCTCTGGACAGGTGGCATGTTCCATGCTCTGTGGTTGGCTGTGTGCAGCTGCTATCCTAGGGTTCTCCTGGGTGGCTGCCTGTACATGTATTGACCACTGCCTGGCTAATGAGATGGGCTAGGAAGATCATGGCTCTCTGATCACCCAAAATATGATCTAAATAAAACATTTGTCACCACTCATGGAAGTTTGAAAAAAGATATTACTGTTATCACTTGGTTTGGTTCGTTCCCAGCCAAGGGCCAACTTTTAGTGTCATAACTGTTCATTTCTATTATTTATCTGCCTTCCTTTATTTTGATTCCTACTGTGTCTGTTCTAGTGGTCTCCCTGCATATAATTTTTTTTCAACTTTGTCAGTTTTATGGGCCTGATTTGAACCATAGTTTATTCCAATTCATTCATTAAATGTCATTTGTCTAGAAAATTAGGAAGGCATGGTCATCATTGTTAGACATTGGAATATACCTTGAGTCCAAATATGGTAATAATTCCCGTCTAACCTGTCTTACAGCTGATTGGTCCATGTGTTCTCCAAGTGACGAAGGTGCGGAACGTGTCAGCGCCCAAGGCTAACGAGGAGTCGGGCCACGCCCCCCGGATGCTGAAGGTTCAGATGACAGACGGTCACACCACCTGTATCGGCCTGGAGGTGGCACAGGTGCAACAACTCAGGTGTGTGTGGGGAGGGGGGTTCTCATCTCATCAGTGTTCAAGTTTAACCAGCTTGAAATTTTTTTCTGTCTAACATAACTAATAATATCAAATTCAGAGCGCAACATATCATACTGGGGCCATACTCCCCCGGAAAATTTGTAATCTCGACCCTCTGAAACGTCCCTGTATTTTGACGGGCAAATTTTGTTGGTAGACCAAGCTTAGATTAATGACATCTCTTTCCATATCTTTACATGTCGATTTTTGTCCGTCAGGAGCGGCAAAATTCCATAAAATGACACAAAGACTGGCCAGAACACTGCATCTCATCTATACCTTAGTCTAATTACTTTATTATTGATGATCTGACAATCACACAATCAGTTTTCAATCAGTTTTTCAAATTCTCTGAATTCTTGAAAGAAACTTGTCATCTTATGTTGCCTGTTTTTACTCCACAGCCTGTCCACCCCTCCTGGTACAAAAGTGAAGTTGACCGGCTCCATTCCCATCAGTAATGGGTTCCTGATGTTGGAAGGGTCCAATGTCAAGGTCCTGGGGGGGCAGGTGGAGAAACTCTTCTCTAGATGGGATATTCAAAGAGTGAGTTTTCTAACCTACATGTATCGCATGTATATCACCACTGGTTTAGACATGGTTACCGGGTACTTTTTGTAATCTTTGTGACAGTGTTACCAGGGTCCTGCATATGCAGGTCAGTGCAGGTAAAATTGGAGCTGTGCAGGTATTTCTGCTAAAGCTGTCAAAGGTAGCACATTGGCAAAAATTACTGCACCTGCTGGATTTATCCCCTTTTTCATTGGATGTTTGGTCAGCATTGCATCAGAATTTTGCCCATTGTAGACGATATCCTTTCCGACACAACATTTGAAAGCTACATAGACAAGATGTCATCCTTAAAAACATGAATATGGCCTTAAACAGACATTTTGGGTTTGCAGAGGTACAGTACGTTTTACAGACATTTTGTGAAAGGGAGCAATTCAGTCTTCTTTTGATGATCATTGAGCTTGCCCATCATCAGTTCTGTCCCTATCTGTGTTCTTCCACAGAAACTAGCACATCACTCACGAGCCAACGTGAAGGTGGAGGGCGGCGCCCCACCATTTGTACCATTTGGACAGGTAAGAACCACTTGTTACTTCCAGAGTCACTGTTTGAAAGCTCTAGGTGGATTTTTTGTGTTGGATCAAAAATTTTAACTTCATTTTAACATCATTCTGGATATTTTGACTGACTGTTTTGTTCCGTTGCCACAGAGAGTCTCCAGTGGTGCAGTGGCAACGAAAGACTTAAGGTACAAGAAGAGTCTTCCCAAGAAAGAGACGGAGTCTGAAGAAGCAGACGAGTTCTCGGAGCAGAGGAAGGCCGTGATCGCGGAGGTCAGTAAATCGAAGGAGGGGACGAAGACGTTTGGAGGGACGGGCAGTCTGCCGGCCACCGCCATCCCGGAGAAGAAGTGGGGAGGGCCTGCAGACAGGAGGGGCGACAACAGGGCTCAGGGAGTCTACAGGGAACTGTCCAACGAGGTAAGGCACTCCTGCAGGGCAACACCCCTTATAATCTCTGTAAATAGTTTTAATGATTATGTATTATTAATTTGCTCAGTCTTGAAGAGTATTGATAGATCCAAGCTCCAGGCTGTCAGTAAACATACTGAGCTTACACGAAATCTGGATTTGCTGTGAGGTGGACGGTAGAGAACCTACAGTTTGTCAGCTTCCTCCTCAGTCCTAGAAAGTTCAGCTGTCTTCATACATGTACATGTATACACATTACTGTACGGCTTCTTGCAGGCACAGTACGTTCTGCCAACATGCTCATTAAGCCATGGTCCACTGTACATTATGCTTGCCCAGGGCTTGAAAGGCTGAACCGAAGAAATTTGGTAAGCAAAAAGAAGACAGATTTGGTATTTATAGTTTTCAAATGTTGTGTTGGTGTGCTGGCTGGAGATAACTTTCTTTGATTTCTGTGTTTCCTCCTGACCAGTCGTCTCAGGTTGAAGAGAAATCGGTACAGAAGCTACTGGAGATGGGCTTCAGCAGGCAGGACGCTGTGGGCAGTCTGAGGCAGAGCAGCGGGGATGTACAGGAGGCCATCAACACACTGGTCAACAGTCAGGGACAGGGCCCCGGCCAGGGTCACGGCAGGCAAGGCACAGGACACAGGGGACAGAGGGACGACAGGGGCAGAGGTAAAAACTAAAACTGTCATGTTTGTCATTCATTGCCCCTATTGTCATTGTCATTGCCCAAACTGAAAGAAACAGGCTTTCAGAAATAGTTACAACAATCTCCTTGTGCTTTCTCCATCTAAAAAAACTCCCAAAAGCTGATGATGGGAATACGACAAGGGGACAACACTAGGGCCTGTCAGGGATTCGAGCCCAGAACCTTAAGATTCAAAGTCATGAAGCCTTACCACACATGCACACCTTCCCACCTGATGAAGAATGAACGTGTGTCCTCAGGGCGAGGTCGTGGGAGGAGAGGTCGGGGTGAGGAGGATGAGGAGGATGTGAGTACCAGGCCGTCTGGACCAGCCACTCTGTTTGACTTCATCCTGGAGTCAAAGATTGACAACTTGAAAATAGATGGTGAGTGGGGAGAGCATCTGTTCCAAATGTTTGACAGAAACCACCAGGGTCAGTATTCTATTTATGTCATACCCACTCTAGAAAACACGCAGTTCAATATGACATTTGTCAAAAGTTGAGAAGATTTAGTGTCATTAAACAAAATATTGTGAAAGCCAAAGTCCAAATCTGGTATTCAAATTTTCAAAAGCAGCACTTCGAATTATTATTATGATATGTGTTAGAACCTTGTGTGATAAGTTAGGACTGATGTATTTTCCATGTCACATATATTTGCAACTGTAGACTCGAAAGCCGTCCCCGGTGCCCAGAACAGCCAGCCTCCCCGGTACAACAGGCCACAGGGTGGGAGAGACCAGAGAGAGAACCACTATGACGGGCAGGGCTGGCCTGAGGTGGGAGACTCACAGTTCTACGGGCACAGGAACCAGAACAATGAGTACAGGGTAAGGGTTTGAATCATTTAACATTCACAAATCTTACTCACATGGTTATATGGGTATGTATTCTCATGATCCCTTCCTTCCCCCCCTGAAGAAGTTTTGGAGTTTGAATCCTGGCTGTTGTCACTCACTCGGCATACATGCTGATGACTGTTAACCGATACGGGATGGTTAGGGTTAGGGCTATTGTTTAACCGACACCAGTTTAAAGCAGGCCGTTTTCTTTCCTTCTCACCCAGGGCCAGAGAAACCCGCCTGGCGGCAGGCAGCAGTACGACCAGCACAGCAGGGAGGGAGGGCACCACTTCAACGACTCCAGACCATACGACAGTGGCAGGGGGGGAAGGGGTGGACGGGGGAGAGGGGGCAGACACGACCGGGGGGGCGGGGGTAGAGGTAGGGGTGGTGGTGATAGTAGCTACAACAGGGGGTACCAGGAGGATGCTGGAAGGGGAAGGAGAGGTGACAGTAGTAGGCAGAATTTTGATGACTTTGGTCGACAAAGGGAGGACGTAAGAAGTAACGGACCTCACGGTCGGCAAGACAACTATAGAGACACAAGGAGAGGAGGTGGTGAGCAGGGCAACAGGCCTGGAACGAGGGAACAGAGGGGCGGAAAAACGGAAAACCAGGAGTTCAGGGGGCAAAATGACTCTTACCGAGACCACAGGAGGCAGCAGGACGGGAATCCCAGGAGACAAGAACGAAATTTGAACGAAAACTTCAATCAAAACCAGCGGGACAATTCCCAGCTGCAGCGTGGAGACAGGACTGATCCCAGGCAGCACCAGGACCAGGGGAGTAGATACGACAGCAGAAGGACTAACAACAGACAGGGGAGCTACGAGGACAGAGGAGGTGGTGGTGGGCAGAGGCAGGGAGGGAATGAACGGACACACCAGCCAAGAAATGCAGGGGAAGGCAGTCAGAGGAAGTGGAGAAGAAACGACCACTGTCTGGCCAGATACTGGGAGGATGGCAAGGTAGACCGACAGTGAACTCCAGGCCACACCAATTCAATTTGATGGTTCTCGAATTCAAAAAATACATTGCTTGACTTGAAAGAAATGTTACCTTGGTACATAACGGTAGTAAAGTTTCAGGGAAAGAATAAAGTCTGATTCAACTTTTCCTCCCAGCACTCTGTTTTCATCTTGTTCTCTTGCTAAATAAAATGTTCATTTTTGAATGTCCAAGAACCATGGAAATAAATTGGTGTGTCCCTAGCAGTAATTACATACATTCTGAAGCTAAGGTAGTGAACTAACTCAATGTATTGTGCATAGCACTTTGGCAGAACTCATTTAAGGTCATATTTAAGGATGACATCCCGTCTATAGTTTTTAAATGTTGTGTTGGAAAAGGCATCCCTTGCAACATGCAAAATTCTGATGCGATGTTGACAAAACATCCAAGTAAAACTGAAAAATCCGCAGACGCAGTATGCCGACATGCTCTTTGAGGTTGTTTTACCAATCCCTAACATAGACTAGGAAGAGCAGTCGGGCTACTACACATTTTCCCCATCCTTCTCACACTCCCGCGTGTGTTCTGCTCCGTCCAGTTCTACCCTGCCATGGTGACGGACGTGGCGCCAAACGGCCGTACAGCCGTCGTGCTCTTCTCAGAGTACGACAACTACGAAGAGGTGGAAATGTTCAACATCAGACCTACACATGGTGGAGGTTGGGTGGGTAAACCATTGTTTATCGTTGATGATGATTATGATGCACTGTGTTGTGCAGCTCAGAGTTGTTGAAACAGCCTCTGACTGCAGTCAGTCTTTCTATGTTTCATCCTGTGAGCAACATATGACATGAGCTCTCTAGAGTTTCCCCATTCCATTGTTTTTGAGGTCCATTATCACAATACCTTTGTGCAATGTCTTCCTCGTCTAGCTTTGTACTTCATCAGTAGCATCCCACTGTAGCAAAGCCCAGTGCTATGTTTATCATTCATTACTGTTGATATCAAGCACTGGGGCAAAAACTGTTGTATGCTCTGTAGGATTAATGTGCAATTTTGCTACTGAGTCATAATGGAAATGAATAAAAAAAAAGATGCCTGTATTGAAGAAAAAGCACCTGAAGGAGACCTGTAAATCCTAACCCTTGCTGACAGTCTTCTAGCCAGCCTGAAATTATTTCTCAATTTAGTTTTGACATAACATCATATCTAGCACTGAAGGCATATGAGGGTCCAGCGGCATGCTCCCCCATGAAAATCATGATATGAAATCCTCTTTCTATATCTCTACACACTAATTTTTGTCCGCCAAAGGCTACAAATTGGGTAAACTTTTTGTCGAATTTCGGATGGAAGACGTGTGCTGGCTAGAACACTGCTTACTGATAATGGTTCCTACCTCCCACATGTCTGTAGCAAGGGAAGAGACGACACTGACCTGTAACCTCCAGGCCCCTAGGTATTTTAACCCCCTCCCTTCTGCCTTGTGCTGTAACCATTACAAGTCTGCTGCATGGATCATACATGTACGTTGACTAGTGGTAGGATATACTCATTCTTAGACTTTTCAAATGGAGCTTGACTTAGTCAGGAGGTCCATATAGATTTTTTTTCTTCAGGTTTCATTTCAATGTTGAAATGAACCTTTCTTTTCTTACCAAAACTATCATCATAGTCGAGTAGAATACTAGAAATCTAGCCAGGGTGCCATCCATTTTGCACATGTTTTCGGATCAGCAAGTGTAAGGAACCCCATTACAAAATGGATGGCATCCAGGCTAATAGAAAGCTACCTTTCAAAAATGTCTCCAGACATCTTTCTTGAACTATCTGATTTGTATTGATTCCATAGATTGGTACATGTATTGAGCATATACTGCATAGGCGGCAACTTCTATGGGTATCGATGAAGGTTACATTACTCACTTAATACAAAGCAACTGGATTAATTCTCTAAAGAGTCAATATAGTTTCAAATTTAACTCGTCAGAGAAATTATGTTGTAATTATTGTTTATCTTCTATAACTATGGGTAACTCCCTTCTACTCCTAGATGGACTCCTCGGATCCTGCCTCCGCGGGCACAGCCCTGAGCGGGGACCAGAAATACGAGCCGTACCAGGGGGACATCAACACCACTCTGGAGTTCCACCGTAGCAGCGATCGCCGGAGACCGCCCGCGGACCGCGCCCAGTCAGCCCCGACCCACGGGAGAGGACCCAGGGAACCCAAGAAACCCACCCGCCCTGCCCTGCCCATCTACCAACCACCAGCCAAGAAGAAACAGTCCCCTGAGTGACCCATATTTAAACCTTTTGAAATGTTTATTTCAGTTTAACATTGTGTGGTTGTGTTGACTGTATGGGAGGACAAGTTAGGTGCTTCTCCAGGGCTTGAAATCCTTTTTTTATGCACACCTGCCCCAGTGTAGATAACATTAAAAATTACCTGCATCAGGCAAACTTTACCTGCACCACTCAGAATTTAGGAAGTATGAATCATACTAAAAGCTGTTTAGAAATCATTGCCATTATTTCTTTTATACTGTACTTCATAGGTGGTGACAGTCAACACATCAAATAAAAATCCACACACCTACATTTGTATACAAACCCAGTACACGGACCAGAGCAGATTGGGTGCAGGTAGACATCAGATCAGGAATAACTGCACAGCTCCAATTTTACCTGCACATAACTACAGGTGGGATTTCGAGCCCTGTTCTTACCTTCACAAACTGCCCTCCCATGTACTTGACTCAACTATACAACAGGATTTCAAAATATATAATGTGGGCAAGTACAGAATAAGCATACTGTCAGCAAAGTTCAAAGAACACCAGTGTTTAATTTGGCAAGTTACTTTTCCAATGTCAATGGCACTAAGTGAAAATCCCCATGTTTCAATGTTGTGATTGAATATGGAGTTATATTAATTTCATAACAGTTTTGAAAGAGTACATGCTGTATACCTCTCTATTTTAGTGCCCTTATATCTTGTAACTAAAATAGGCATAATAAGTTGAAGGAAGACATAATCAATGTGAAATTCTTATAGAATTCTGAATTCCTAGTGTATTTATAAATTGAATGTGACAAGTGATCAAAGATTGGAAAATTTGAAGAATGAAAGTGTGGCACTAACACGTGCTTGATCATGAGTTGAAATGTCAAGACCAATGGTACACTAGAAGGTAACTAATGATCTGTTAATTCTTACTCAAACATATTGATCTACAAATGAGGTGAAGCCAGCCACTCCAACTCAGTCTTGCTACATAATGTAACCCAATGCCGTAGGGTGTCTGCTACAGCACCAGTTACCATGGTGACAGCCATCTGGTCCAGGTCATTGACCATATGTGTCTGGAGAAGAATAAGAAACAGAGCAAAAACAATGTTTTCCTTCTGCGAAGGTAAACAAAAAAAGTAATGTTGATGCAACTGAGTGAGGCAGTTCTATGAAAAAGAACCTCCTTGGTGCACCTTTTGAGACATTCTTTACTCATACACACATTAAGGAGCCAGAACTTCTACATAAGCCCTTCAAGTTGATTGACTTGTTGTACATGTAGCTCTATTATTATATTACAATGATTCAGGATAACATAGTGAAGAAATTCCCCCAGTGGCAAATAAAGTAGAAATGAGCAAGAAATATTAAACATAGGAAAGTGATAGAACCAAATTGTGCAGCTGAATAGAGCTTGAAATTGCCAACTCTGAATATTATCGAACATCTTACTCTCAGATATTCTAAGATTAACAGAAACATAAATAGAGGCCAGTGGATAACAAGGGTGACACTTCCCCTTTTAAGTGCCTGAATTCAGGATGCATGTTGTGCTTTCTTTATTTTGTACATTTATGACAATTGAAAATACCTCACTTTAATGTAGAAAATGAGATTTTCCCACACCGCTTTGTTTTGTTTCTTCTCAGATATTTATTTATTGACCAGTAAATAGATAAACAAATAGACAAGTTTCACTGGGTCAGTCTACTGAGGAAGACCAGAGTGACTGGTCGAAAGCTCTAGGTGAGAGAACTTGTTTGTGTTGGATCTTAAGTTTTAACTTTAAACATTCAACTACCAACACAGATTAACCTTTTGACTATATACACTTCCTAAAACTAAATGTACAGACTTGGATCATCATCATTTTGTATAGAATCTGAGAACATTCAAATGAAATTGGTGTGGCATTGTAAAGACTCAACTGACTCACAAAATGAAGTCTTCCATGCCGTATGTTAAGGATATTATTATGCAAGACAGCTAGCCTTACATAAAATGAAACACATGTATGTATATATTCAACAATGTTGCAACAAGAAGATATAAACCTGACCAGTCGAGTGTAAAAACAATGTATTTCGGGATGGCTTGTGTGTTGCTAGTTAGAATGGGAAGGAAATCTAATTTTCAGGCACTTTTCACAAGAGAGAAATTTACTACTTAAGGATTTGTGCATGAAATACAAATGAATTCTCAGCATTGGAGTGTATTTTGTGTTTGATCGTTTTTTTTATTCCATGAGAACTTCTGTCAGATGTTCTGATTTTCTGCATTTTAAGAGGTAACTCAAGGCAATTCTACATGTCCCTTTTGCTCAGTACCATCCACACATGTCTGTCCTTGGTGCTGAACACCATCCACACGCGCGCGGACTGTCATTGGCAGACAATTCTCTTTTAGAAATTGTCTTATTTTCACAGTTGTCTTTCCCGCTCATACATGTGGCACCATTTCAACAGACAACGACCTCTGAGTCACTGTTAAAATCTGCAATTATATATCCCATAGCATAATGATATCTGTGAGCTAACATTGCGATGTTGTTGAGGGAAAGGTTGTTTCGTTGCAATTGGCTAGTTCTAGGAGGTATATAATAGTGATATCAAAACATAAAGGGACTCACCATGTAGCTTCTTTCGGGGAGTTATTTCAAACTCTTTAAGTATAAAACGATGGTGAAAGTGTGATAAGAAATTACAGTCAATGTCTGACAGATTTCCTCATCCAGAATAAGTATTTTTGACGCCCTGAAATTGTATTGGATGCCTTTAATCAAACCTTCTGCATTTGGCTGATTTACACACTGTGATCTATCCTTCACATGCAGGTCCCTTTCAAAACCGTGTGAGTGTGCTAATTTTCAAAGTTGTCTTCTCTTTCTATTATCTATGACGTACATCTACCATTGACAGACAAGTTTCTTTCACAAATGTGTGATTATCTTCTTGTCACAGTTGTCTTTTCGCAGACAACCACCACGGCACTATCAACAGACAACGAACTCTAAGTCACTACCAAAAATCTATAATTACAAATTTGCATAATTGTCTTGTGCGGTGGAGTATATATTCCCATCCCCGCGAGTCTTTTTCATTCATCCCTCCAGCCGTGATCTCTAAGTGACATCGTTCTGTGATCTACCTACCCAGGACTTCTGTAAGTATCAATTTCTCACCAACTAGATTTTGAAAACTATCAGACTTTTCAAGTAGAATCCACTACTTTTCGTCAGTGACTAACAGAATCTGTAGCTATGCGGGTAACTAATCTTTTTTGATACATGTTCAGCTGCATGTATACCATTAGGTAGTGATTGCTACTTGAAACGTCTAACAGTTTTCAAAATCTACTAGCTATAGTACCCAGTTACTTGAGTAATATTTTCATTGCGTATCTCATTAACTAGTAGATATCTGACTTTCACCGAAGCAACTGTGTGATAATGTTTTCGTGTCATATGCATGCGCACCTTTTCGGTTTGGGGGAATTTAGCGGGTTAGTCGCGCGATGATTGTGTGTGTGTGACAGCCACGAGTAAATATGTAAATATGTTAAAGTTATGCTCTTTCTGTTGGACATTTTTTGCCTTTTAATTTCTTTATCGATCTGCCAGGATCACGTTCGTGTAGTCATTACAACCTTTTTTACCTGTCCAAAAATAAGTAAGTTTGTTGTAATGTATCCCTTATCAATACGTGTCCCAAACAGTTCTAGTATATGATTATGAGTTCTTGAAAATGAACACTCGACGTATCCAGAAAGAAGCGAGTAAGTAAAACGAAGTAAGACAAGAATAATCATTTTCCTCCCCTCCCCACATCAGCCGAAGCTCCACCATGAAGCTGTTTGTCTGCATGCTGCTGGTAATGATCGTTGTCATGGCAACGCTGATTGACGACTCCGAGGGATGGAGGCGCCGACGCAGGCGCAGAAGGTCCGGACTCCATGCCGATACAGATGGTACGTTCAGCCAATTTAAAATGAGACACAATTTTGACTGTGAATGGTACATTTTGGCATTTTGCGAGGGTATTTTGTGCACAATTTAGTCTGCGTGATCTATGATCGTAGAATCTATATGAAAAGAACGACTTACCTGAAATGTATATGTTCTGCAACGTGTTCATTTTGCTTGTTCGGTGTATCTAAATGTTACTGAAGGATGGATTTCTGCATCATATACAAAAACTTCGCCGCTCTGAGTTGATGTACCACCAGAGTATCTAAGTTACTGAAGAATGAATCTATGCATCACACACGAAGCCAACACCACCCTAAGTCGATGTATTGTATCTGTAACATGTGTCTCATAGCTGTCATTCCGTTTGTCCTTCCAGCTGAGTTGAGGGAGGTTATGGAAGAGGCGAGGGCGCTCCTGGAGGAACTGAATGAACAGCCCGAACAGCTGGATACACGGGAAATGGACGACATGGACGTGGGGAACATTCTCACAGATCAAGGTAAGACGTCTGGTTAGTTTTAATCGTTTTCCCTTTGAGACTCCGTCACTACAAGGACTTTTAAGCCCAGATTAAAGCATGTGTGAAGCTTCAAGGTTTGAAGTAAGAAATAAGAAATTCGCAGAAATATCATAGTTGTAACTGCAGATGATATACTTTATTTCTGGCCCACCTAATAAAGCAGTACCTTTAATTTGAATCTATTTTCCTGTTACTCATAGTGCTTTCCTCTTTTTACAGACACTAGAAGGAGACGGTAGCGCCGAGTGACCTAACGGACGACCCGGATAGAATATCTTTTTAATGGCGTCAAAAGAGATGAAAATAAGAAAAAATAGACCCCATGTGTCATTGGACGATTAGTCGTCTCTTTTTAAATTTCTTGAATTGATTCCTTTTGTATAACATGTAATGTTAATGCAGAGGATCCAAAACCCAAAGTGACCACATGGCATCCAATATATATAGACATAGGAAATGCTAAAAGACGCCAAAAATACTTTTTAACAAGGCCCCGCCAAACAATTGAGCCAGTACATAGATGCATAGAACACTAGTAATCCTGGTATCAAATAAAAATGTTACCGTGTATATATACTGAGACCATACTGTATACTTAACGATTGTTTCTCCTTGATCCAATAAAACTTATCAAAAGAACTTGCCAATCGATTTTTTTCTCTTTACATATGCCTATATTTACGTACAATAGCAGTGACAATCGATACTTCTACATGTATATAGAGTGAACTGAAATGCGAACTTTTTGGTATAAAAGGGCCAGTTGCCGATTGTGTCCAGTATTTTATTATTTTCTATACTTAATATCTTGACATTTGAAACTGTCAATGCCATGTCGTTGAATGGTAGTGAACATATCCGAGCGCATCATAACTAACTTTTGATGTCTGGAATGGTAAGTACTCGTTGTGAACACTTCTAGAAGGTTTGGAATCTTGTTGTATGATTGTAATTCTGATTGCAAAACTTTTCTGATAATAGCCTTTTCCAGACAACTGGTCCGGGAGAATTTTGTCAGGGGAGTTTGGTCGCTTTGTGGGTTGTTTGAATTCAGAGGAAGCAGATCGAAATCTAGGTCAAACGGGCGGATTACACTTGGCGCGCAAGAATACCCGGAAGTAAGGTTCGTAGTCAAAAGACATTTTCACCCCAAAACCACAATTTCTTACACTCTTCAGCCATGTTAATGTTAAATGATATTTGATGGCAGTTTATAAGAAATGTCACCTCAAACTTGGACCATCAAAACCCTTTCGTCACTAGTACTTTTCTTACGGCGCACTACCTCGGACCCCTGTCGCGGGAAAGTTGGGGTGTGCTACGAGTGGGGCAAGGATAAAGTAGCCCTCCCTGCTCTTCCCCACACCCCACTGGTAGACCAACCTGCTCTTCCCCACACCCCACTGGTAGACCACCCTGCTCTTCCCCACACCCCACTGGTAGACCACCCTGCTCTTCCCCACACCCCACTGGTAGACCACCCTGCTCTTCAGATTCAGATTCAGATTCAGATTGGCTTTATTGATGTCGCAGTGGAGTACACTGAATTAAGATCAATATTACATAAAAGTACAATATAATGGTTGGCGATATAGGGTTAAAAGGTAGTGCAATAGCACAATACAGTACATGATTAAAATATAGTACAATATCAATAAAAGAGGAGCGTCATATATACAAAGAATCGGTCGTGACAGTATACGTAAGAGAATATTCGCTCATTGATAATACATTAAAAAAAAGCTACAGATTAAAAGTCATGCTGGTTCAACAATCGAGTCAGGTAGGGTATTGGTGAGTTTCTGTATCTCTGTGTTTTAGCCTTTGAAATATCAAGTTTTTGAGCATTTCTGGTACTTCTGCCTGTGATACTAGATCTGCGACTCGGCAACCAATGCTCGAACTCAGACTTGATAAGTGATCTGGCAAAGTTCAGGCACAGAGTCTCACGCCTTTCGGCTAGCGTTGTGAGTTTCAAATGTTCGAGTGAGCTTGCATATCCGGTATAGGCAGGACCCATGATGATCCGACAGGCTCTTCGTTGTATCCGCTCCAGCTGATCAACTTGGCTGTTTAGATAGTCCCGGGGACCAGACGGGAGCAGCGTACTCCTTAAGTGGACGGATGTATGCAGTGTAGATGATTAGGAGTTCAGTTTGTGAGAGATTAAACTTCCTAAGACGCTTGTGAATAAACAGTTTCCTGGCAGCGTTTGCAGACATATGATTGACCTGTTCGTTCCAACGTAGATCACTCTGAACGCGAAGGCCGAGTATCTTCAGGCAGGGGACAACAGACAGAACTGAGGAGTCAATCCGCAGTGGGGGTAACAGTGGTGGGTTTCTGCAGAATGCAATGTGCATTGCTATGCACTACCTACCCGCCCACCCGAAGGCCGACCCAAATACCTACCAACCGCCCACCCGAAGGCCGACTCA
>NW_017803889.1:0-56854 GCF_001625305.1 Branchiostoma belcheri
ATAATGAGGTATGTTTAAAACAAGAATAGAGGAATTTATGTTTTTTTTTTTTTAATTCTGGAATACATCTAACGTTATGGATGGCAATCAAATACAGGGACAGAAAAAAGATATTCTTGTATATCTACAAATATGGAAAATCAGGGTCAAAGACCGAGAGGTCAATTTTTAACAGCGACATCTAGCGATTTACAGGTGCCAGCAGGGCATCAATAGCAAACAGAAGCTGATCTCTGATTGGCTATAGGGGAAATAGGTGACCAATGAAATCCAGCGTTACATAATCGCCTTGTTTGTCTAAAATGGCGGTCCGAGGTTGTGAAATCCTGTGCGAGTCAGCTATGTCGGCAAATTTCTCCGTTTTTCTGTCCGCTTTCAACGCTTTCTCTGCCCCCACTGGACGTCATTTCAGCTAGACTTGGGTGAGTCAAAGATAGACGCCCAAAACTCTCTTCATTCCGTCTTTGTATCTAATTTTTCGGCCGCTATCTTGACCGGCCCCTCTGGAGTTCCATCCGGAATCGATAAAATTAAAGCGGCGCTGCGAATACGTGGCATATCTGCGTTCTGTCAAATTTAAATCAACACTCTTGTTTATAAATAGTCGAACGTATTCTCTGTCATATTATTTATTCAAGGCAAATGGATTCATATTTCAGTTATTTTGTACAACTATTAAACTAAACTGTGTTGTTGAAATCGATAGGAAAGTGGGAGGGGGGCGGGTACATGTAGTTTGCGTAAGTTACGTTACACGAAGATAGAACGTGATCAACACGTGAAGACACTCGGGTTTTTGCTCACTGCGGTTCAGTTTTCATGAAAGAACTATGACCAGCTTTTGAAAAACCAATATCTGCTTACGTTGCATCTTTTTGTGTGAATGGAGTTATACTAAAAATCTGATGTATGTAAACAGGGGGCGTGTCATTTCTGAAAAGGGGAGGGTGTGTGTGAAGTTTTGACGTCATAGGGGCAAACCAGAAATGAACATTGTTATGTAAAATTTGTCACTTTACCTCTTTTTGTATTGATTCACTGTGTTAAGCTGAGTATCATAATTGATAAAACACCAAACTAACTTCATTGTCATATTTATATAGCTAGATGAGGCTGTCAAGATGAAATATGCTGTATTCTCTTGCTTTTATAAAGGTTGTACATGCTTGAAATGCCCCACGTAAACAAAGATCCAATATAATAACTAGAAAGGCCAATATTTGCTTAGGAGCAAATACAGTGATGGCTTCACCACATTTTACGACATGGTAGGGAAAGAATGAGAAACACAAGGGAAAACAATGATTTACATTGATATAACTATAATATGAAGTAACATACAACTAAAACAACAGTTGGATAGCTATTCCCTACTTTATTGGTTAGGATTTTTAATAATTGCATAATGCAAACTGTTGATTTTCAAAATAAAAAAAAAACGTTCATGCCCCGCATTCCAATGCTGGAGCAGGAAAGCTTGAAATACCTACCAAAACACTTGAATACAGACATACTGTCAGTATGAAAATGCTCTGTGCAGGTGTTAATCAAGTTAAATCCCAACAGCCAATCAGCAAGAAATGCTCTGTGCAGGTGGAAATGCTCTGTGCAAGTGTTAATCAAGTTAAATCCCAACAGCCAATCAGCAAGAAGAATAGAGGAAAGCTGCATGCCTATTGGTTGATGCCCTGCATTCCATTGTGATGACTCATGCCCAAACGTGGTACACAGCACAGTAATACATTTGCTATAACACAGCCAAAAAGCTCAAATAAAACCATTCTAAAAGCCTGTATCACCAAAATTTAAAAAACGCCTGGGGGTATTTGCCCACTGTACCTCCATACCAAATTTCAGGTCCTTAGGCCCCAAAATGAAGAAGCTGAATCCATTTAAAGATATGGCAGGAGGAGGAGAAGGAGAAACATCAGAAAAAGCAATATGGTTTCATTTCGTGGTGTGGTGAAGCCATAAATATGTTTTGACATATGGGTAACTTTTAGCCATTATGAATTTTGTTTGTATAATGCTAACAACAAATGAACAGAAACAACATTTTGACAAATATGGTTTACATAGATTTCTAATACATGTAGTAGATTTCTAATAGTCTGATTTTAAATCTTTTCCAGTGCCACCTTTACAATTATGGCTGCCTGAGAGGAGGGAGGACCATGGAGCAGTGCTAGGGACTGGGGAGGGGGGTGACGTTATTCTGACTCTGGGGAAAGAAGCAAAGGGATCAGACTTCTGCCAAAGACTGCTGAGAGTTCGTTTATTCACTCCGTAACTGCCTACAAATATATTATTTTTGTGAATAATCTTGAACACTGTTAATGTGTGGAATCACCAAGAACTGTGCCAATATTCATATAAAGCCATAAATTCTTAATAAGAGAGCACTCTATTTTTCTATATAAACAAAAAACCAAGAAAAAAAAAGTTGGACTGCTTGAGGCTTGAACCAAACTGTTGATGACAGCTCCGACAGTCAGGTGCTGTAGGAGTTGGTGTGTAGTAGGACAGGGGAGGGGGAGGGGAGAGAGAAGCTTACTCAAACGACCTTCACTCAAGGTCAAACCGTTGCCATGGAGAGGGTCGCCGTAGAACCTGACTGCACGCCGCGATGCCGCTCGTTCCGCCACGCCCGGGACCTGTTCTCGGTCATCACCCAGGGAACGCTCGCGCACGTGAGGGCGTTCTTCGGGAACTGCCACAACTCGGGGACCGTGTTTGACGAGCATGGGCGCACGGCGCTGCACGTGGCGGCGTCCTGCGGGAAGTGGGCCGTGGTGGAGTGGCTGCTGGGATTGCGGCGGGTGGAGGTGGGGAGGAAGGACTGGGAGTCGGGCTGGACGGCGCTGCACAGGGCAGCGTTCTACGGACAGGTCGCCTGCGCACTGCCTCTCATCAGGGTAAGCTGGTGTTGAAGAAGCCTTTTGGCACCAAATTGTACTGGTTACACAGGTTTAGGCAGCAGGGAGAAGGTTAAGTAGCTTGGTTTCCAGCAGATTTAGTCCTTATTCTCTTCCCATTTCTCTGAGTCTTAACTGAAAAGTATCCATCCCTATTTTCCGTTTGCTTCTCTTTATGGGGTACTGGATATATGGTAGGGCAGTGGTTTTCTGTGCCTCTCATCATGGTATCCTTCTCCCTGCTGAAGTAACGTGGGACTCTTAATCCCAGGGTCGTGGGTTCGAGCCCCACATTGGGCGCCACTGTAAAAACCGAAAGGGGCGAGCAGGTCACAACCGGGAATCGAACCCGAGTTGTTCGCTTGGCGGTCACCAACGCTGACTACACTAAAAGGTCGCACGACCCTTTAGCATGGTCAGTTAGCGGAGGATAAACCCCACTGTTACACTAGCACTAAAATTGTAAGTTGGTTGCAGAGTTAGGCAGCAGAGAGAAGGGTTGCTTGATATCCTTTGTCCTTAGTCCTTGTTCCTCTCTATTGAAAAGTGTACCTCCAAGGGAGAGGAAATACTAGTACTGGTAGGGATGGATACCAAGCTGTTGTTTTAGGCCATTTAAATTTAATTGTATGAATCAGAACACTGTCTTGCGAAGGTGGATCAGATATGTTTTAATGTATGTACATTTATTTGTATTGATTTGTTGTCCAGGCCTCAGCCAGTCTACAAGCTCAGGACAAGGAGGACCTGACCCCACTTGACCTCATCAGGAGAGACCTGCCGGATTATGTGGAGTTCAGAACAACAGGTAAGAAGGTTGCTACAATGGAGTTCAGCTAGTAACGTAATGTTAAGCTTATCTATGTGATAAAAATGAAGGTTAGACATGCAGGTAAAGTATTACTTACTTAAGTTATACAAAGTAAATAAAGAAACTGAATAAATTCTCTGAAGAGTCAGACACTTTTGGAAGCATCCACTGTCAATCAAGTAGGAGCTCAGGATTCTTTGATACTATGAAAATCAGTCCAATAGGAGCTAAGGGTCAACCATGGAAACCAGCCATTCCTATGGGCCTGACCAATAGAAGGGCTGCTAGAGGCGTGATGTAGTCAGGCTACAAGACTGCCCTGTGAAACTTGTACCAGTGCAGATTTAACTGTTGTTACGCAGACCCAGCAGACGCCTACAGCTGGGGAACCAACACTAACTTCACCCTGGGGCACGGCAGTCAGCAGAGCAGGCAACATCCGGAGGTGGTGGAACATCTGTTTAAGGAGGGAGTCAGTGTCGCACAGGTGAGTCATCTTAAGGTGTGAACACCTGTTCAAGGAAGGGTTTAATGTGGTACACGTTTAAGATGCCTTGGAGAGGGAAGTGAGTTTTCAGAGGTAAAGTCCACACAATTTTTTTAATGACCCTGAACCCTATGCAAAGTTAGGAAAGAAATGAGCTGGATTGATTTGTGTTTTTGTCCCAGTTTCCCTAATCTGCTCCAAGCATACCAGAAAGAGATAAAGTACAATTTTAGCTTTATTGGCCCAAAAATTGAATTTTCATGCCTCTCCTTTATGGCCAGGCAGTTGTGTTGAAGACAATGGATAGTCCTTGAGAGCCAATGTTGATGTTATCGTTGACACCCCCTGTGTTTTGCAGGTTGTCATGTGCAAGTTTCACACCGTGTTCCTGTCGCACAGTGGGAGGGTGTACACCTGCGGGCACGGCCGGGGTGGAAGGCTAGGCCACGGGAGTGAGCAGACTTACATGGTGGGAAATCAACACCAGTTTGTGTGGAATCTATGCAGATTTTTTCAATGTTTTATAACTTATAAAAAGTTCATAAGTTCATAAGTTATGACAGAAATAGAAGATGACCTGCTGAAAAAACCTTTTGGAACCAAATTTGTATTGGTTACAGGGTTATAAAACAGGGAGTCAATGTAATTTAACCCTTGTCCTGCTGGCAATTTTTACACGATATTTTCAAATAATTTGATGTTTTAACCAGGTCATTTACCCTTGACTTTTTGCCCTAACGTAGCGTAGTTCGTTCCGCATTCATTGCGTTTCGCTGCGGTGTGATGCGTTGCACGAGAAATACCCTCAAATTGTACATAGACGGTGCTATATTGATGGAACTGTATGTACAACCCATATGACAAGGCCCCACAGGACAAGGGTTAAAAGACAGATACATTTTGTTAGGCTTAACATGCATGTCCTCTCTTGACAATAGAATCTTTTGTGTTGAAATTTTAACCCAGTAATACAATTTTTTCTCTAGGTGCCCACTCTAGTAGAGGGTCTAGCCTCCCAGACTTGTATCCAGGTTGCAGCAGCAAGAGATCACACTGTGGTGCTGACAGATGAGTGAGTTCATCTTCACACCTTTTCTGTATCTGTATCTTTTCTGTATCTGTATATGGAATTCTTCTATTGTGCTGCCTTGATGTTTTGTTCCTAGTGCCATATGTAACAGCATGTCTGCAGAATGTACTGGAACTGAGCAAAACCTGTAACGTACTGTGCATAGCACCTAGGATGAACATCTCGTTTAGGGTCGTATTCGTGTATCTAAGGATGGAAAAAGATATCATTTGCAAAAAATTCTAATGCAATGCTGACCAAAAATCTTATGAAAACCTTGAAAAATCTCTGGGATACACACAGGCAAGGCACAGTATATGTTCTGCTGTTATGTTTGTCTACTAATAATCTGCTTTCTTTTTGTACCCAGAAACACGGTGTTCAGTTTTGGACTGAACTACTGCCACCAGTTGGGGGTGCTGCCTGCTCCAAAATTCTCCTCCACTCCTAGACAGGTCAGTGACCTACAGGTCAATACCCCCATGTTAGAACTTCATTGAAGGGTCTCTCTATTTGTTAACCTTGAACTTCAGTGAACTTCAGAGAATCAGTGACCATATTCTTAGTACAGTTAGTAGAACTGTTAGACATTTTCACCAACTATGTAATATATATGTTAGCATCACCAACTATGTATATTTTTCCATACGTTTCTACCTGCTACATCTATTGCACAGTAGTTGTTCTTGTTCTTTTTACCTGCCCTTTGGCATAGTGTATCATATTTCCAGGACAATTTGCTAAGAATACATGTCATTGACAGCATTTTTGATCTGTAAAAAGACACTAATATAAACCAGAGTAAACAAATGCAAATACAAGTATGGGTGTTTTCTTGCCCTTTAGGTTGCCCCCAGGTACCTGAAGAACAAGCGTATAAAGGGTGTGGCAGCGGGGAGGTTCCACACGGTTCTGTGGACGGACGATGCTGTGTACACCTGTGGGCTCAACGCTGGGCATCTCGGTAAAAACTGTTTATGCAAATATCATAAAACAACAAAAGGCTAATCTGAATCTTTCCTGAATTATAATAAACACACTGGTTCATTAGTCATGTAAAACAGCCACAAAGTCAACATTCCAGGCTTGTTTGTAATTCAAACAATGAATTTTGAAATTTCAATCATTGACGAATGGAAAAACTGTAACAACAAGGAAGACAAGGACTTTCTTCAACTTTTGCGGCCAAAATACGAGCATTTTGGAATTGATTTAGAATCAGAATAGTACATTTTTTTTGCAAATCAGAATAAAATTGAAGGAATCAAGTCTGAGAAACAAGGAATTAAATGATGGCCCACGTGTGTGTTCATGATGTTGGGTTGGTAAACTTTCGCATATCCTCAGGTTTACTCAATAAGCAATGAATAAATCATTAAATGTGATAAAAATTTATTTGCTTGTGTTGTCAGGCCTGCCCAAAGGTGACAGGACACAGGTCCAGCCTCACCTGGTCTCCGCACTCAACCTGAAGGACATCCACATCGCCATGGTAACAGCGAGCGACGGGGCGACGGTCATCGCCACACAGAAGGGAGACAACTACGACGTGTTCCTGCTGACAGACTATCAGTGCAGGAAAATCGCTTCTAAGTCAGTCTAACTATTAAAACTGTAAATATAACAGTAGGAAATGTATGACATATAACAGTAGAAAAATGATCAAGATTGCCTCTAAGTCTGTTTAACTCTTAAAACTGTAAACTAGAACTGTACAAAATTTAAATGTAAAATGCTGGTTCTGCTTTGAGATGTAACAGTGTGAAAAACATTGAAGATCACTTCCAAGTCAGTCAATGTCTCAAAAATATAAACTAGAGCTGTGACAGTGAACTGCTGGTTGTGTGATGTTCTGTTTTTGAGATGTAACAGTGTGAAAAACGATGAAGATCATTTCCAAGTTAGTTAATCTATCAAAGATCACAGAACAATTTAGTTTGGAAAGTCATTGTTAACTTTGCTACTACATGTACTTTTTTTGATGCCCAGTGAAGTGTCATTTGAGCATTCTGTACTTGATATAATGGTGTATCTATTTCTGATGAGAATAACATGACACCCGTATATAGAGGTACCTTAGGACTGGAATGCACCAGCTACAGTGTTGTTTTGTTCCAGGCAGCTGCACCTGACTAAACTGGCCGTGTTTGGAGGTCACCTGGACTCCAGTCTGGACAGAGACACTCTACAGGAACAGGGGGGAGACGATTTGGTCGTGCTGGCTCTCAACTCAGCCAATAAGGTAAGCTGTTACATGATACCAATGGCACATTTCAGTTGTAAACAGCCATTTCATTGGAAAATTATTTGAATAATGTCAGATGCAAGTTTTCCTCCTAGCCCAATTTTTTTCTTCTCGATCCTCTGCTAACTTCAAGTGGGAAATATCTGAGGACCAAAGAATTATGATGGACCGGCTAAGATTACTTTCTTCAATTTCTGATGAGATATCTTCAATGATATTTCTCTAATTAGACACCCATCATTTGTTCAAGCTAGGCCATACTTACAATTGTATGGTCTGTATTTTTCAGGCATTTACAGTTATCTGTTTTTATCAGGCACTTGCACTTACACTTACAGATATTTATGTATGAAGACTTTAGGCTCAAATCTGGTTTGTCTTGTTACTAGGAAGTAGCCATCCTGCTGTCTGTTTTGCTCAGTTAGTCTTTTGAGACTGACTGAGAGAGAGACAGTTATCTGTAGATATTTACTTTCATTGCTGATGTCAAGGTGGAGAAATAAAGATTACCAGTGCTTAAGAAGTTCTCCTGTCCTCAGGTGTACGTCTGGAGACCCCTTCCAAGATCAGTCCTTACATGACATGGCATAGTCTTTTAGTTGTCCAACTGTTCCAGGTTTTATCCATGTACTAAATTTCAAGAAAAAATGTTGAAATTTTCACCTGTCCCACCTATACAAGTGCTCAAGACATTATCCTGTCCTCAGGTGTATGTCTGGAGACCGTCCTACTCCTCCTTCCACCGCTGCTCGTGGAACTTCCGGCACCGAGACCTGCTGGTGACGGACCTGAGTGTGCACAAGTACGGGATCGTGCTGTGTACGCCGCAGGGGGAGGGGTTTACGGGGAGCTTCGTCAGTCTCAAGAAAAAACAGGAGACGATAACCAACAAAGGTTAGCAGAAAGGGCAGAAATGTACAGTTTGTAGTGCTGAAGTAGAATGAATAATCCATCAATAGTTGGTAAGTTACTGCAGAGTGTGGCAAGTCTAGTGGTGCAGTCAGCTTCATCACCCTCAAGAAAAAACAAATCCAAGGGTGAGGATGATGATGAGCAGAAGGGAGGCTGTTACATTTATACTTTCAGTTCATTAACTAGTGTGAAGTAAAAAGCACATGCAGAATGCTTCCCTCCATCTTTTTTCAAACTTGAACATTCACAACGTCTGTACTTTCTTAAGGGAATATGTACTTAATCTATCCCCAAACCAAATTCTATAGCAATTGGACTTTGAATGAAGACATGCTGACACCAATTGTCCTGTATGTTGCTGTCAGCTTTCTTGTCTAAAGAATACTTTCATTGTATCATATCCTAATATTCTCCCAGTGCAAATTATGTTTTACATGTATCTATTTTCACACACTTAGTCTTGATTTATTTGTGTCCAAAGATGACACTAGTCATGCCCCAGACTAACACAAGAACCTGTTTCAGGTGTTGAAGGCAAAGACAAGACCTTGTCCACGTTTGACACCTTCTCGCTGTCTGCGGTTGTGGAGAAGTTTGAGAAGGAGGAGAAAGCCGCCGTGCAGCTGGAGAGGATCCCGTTTATCCACCGCGCCACGGGGGTCACCTCCGACCCCAAGGGGAGGAACTTTGTTGCTCTGCAGGTGGACCCAAAGGCAAGGTAAGGGGAGAAGTCAGTAACTGTGCAGGGGTGGTGTGTTTCAGTTCCCCAATGATTTTAGCTGCAATGCTAAATTTGTAGTAGAAATTTTATACCTGTAAAACATGAAATAGCTTTCCTAGAGTCACAAATGATTAGAAGGCCCTTAATACTCTTCAAACAAGTTTTAATCATCATTTTATCTAGTCATTGAATGTCTTGATAACTGTTAACTGATGCAAGAAATCAGGCTTTTAGCTAGGATTTTTTTGTTGGGCGTCCATTTTTTGCATTGTATGCTATGCTCAGCAAAGATGCACGGTGCACAAGCTTTTTAGGGGGCCTTTTTTGAAAGTCAAAATGCTCTCAAACACTACTTTTTGCATTTTGAGTTACAAATTTTGAGGAATTTGAGTTTTTTTCCTTCAGTAAACCATCATTTTTGTATTTATAGTAAGGCTGAAGGGAGGCATGTGTGCAAGGCAGGGTTGGGAGTGGAAAAAAAACAGGGCGTCTTTAGGGTGTCCTACCAAAAAGTAGGGCGTCCAATTTCTTAGTATTTTCAGTACAGGGCGTCCAAAAGACACCCTGGACACCCCCTAGCTAAAAGCCTGCAAGAAATTTAGATCTGTAACTCTACATGACTAGCGTGTGAATGTTGTATTTCCCCTGCATGCAGCCTACTTGAGGTTCCGACCATCAGTCCTTCAGACATGGGGAAAACCTTCAGGACACTCCTGGACGAGGCCAGTTGCCATGACAACATCCATGATGTCATCATACAGGTGGGTACAACATCCAAGATTCATGTTACAGATTTCTTCAAATACAACCAAAATTTTTGTCTTTAAATTAGTACAAAATTTAGAACCTCAAATGCATGATTTTCAAATAAATTAGATGGAGTAACTTAGATTTGATTTATTTCCCCTCCCAGCTCCATGGCCAGTCCATCCCAGCCCACAAATTCATCCTGTCGTCTCGTAGCGACTACTTCCGCAAACTTTTCCACTCTGACAACACGGAGAGTTCCGACTCCAACCATCCCGACGTCCTCAAGGTCAGCCAGGAGGTCGTCAAGGTCGAGAAGGTCAACCATCACATCTTCCTCAACCTCCTCCAGTTCATCTACTCTGACACCTGTGACCTGCTGACCCCGGGGTACAGGCCAAAGTTCAAGATCAAGGTTGAAGGGTCAGAGGGCAAAGGTGGCGGGGACTCGGGGATGTTGAATGGCGGGGTGAAGAATGGAGAGTTCGGGGAGTTTTCCCTGGATGACCTTGCTCACCAGTCTGCCTTCAGTGTGTACTCACAAGGGAAGAAATCTCAGAAACATAAGAAGGAAACCAAGTCTAAGGAATCCAAGTCTAACCAGCAGACTGAAGACGACTCGTCAAACCCTGTCAAGGTTCTACAGAACACGGCCAAGAGGTTCGGTGTTCAGAATCTGGTGAAGAGGTGAGTTGTGATTGTCCTGGCTTCAGGAATGTATGAGCTACAGTTATGATTATGGATTTGTGAAAACGTGGCAATTTTTTTTTAAATGGACAATTTACACCGCCCAAAGTCCCTCTACAGCAACAGCTTTCCATGGACTGTGAAGCTCTGATTTTGAAGATTCTGAAAACACTCTCATTGATAAGTGTTTCCCTTTGAAGTACAACCCACAAGTTGTCAAAAATGCCATCTCCTAGCATAGTCATGTATCTACCCACCAACTTAGTTCAGTGTCTGGAAATGTTCATTGGGCCTTCCATTGAGCAAACTCATCGAAAAAAAATGTTGTTTTGTACCACCAGGCTAGAAGGGGTAAGGCTGGTAGGTTCCAAAGTGGAGATAACAGAGAAGAAGCAGACACAGCGATTCCGGTTCAGCCGGTCCAAAAGCCCTCACCTGTACGACCTGGCCATCCGGTGTGTGGACGGGGAGGTGGTGCCGTGTCACAAGTGTGTTCTGGTGGCACAACTGGAGTACTTCCGCAGCATGCTGGGGTCTGGCTGGATGGAGGTGGGTGTTCTCATGTATATTACATGTGTAATGTTATAGTTAAGAGTTTGTTATGAGTGTCCAGTGTGTGTAGATGGGGAGGTGGTGCCATGTCACAAGTGTGTCCTGGTGGCCCAGCTGGAGTACTTCCACAGTATGCTGGGGTCTGGCTGGATGGAGGTGGGTTTTATATCTGTTTCCGTATAGCTGGTATAACCGCCCTTCAGCATAACACTCCAGCTTCTGTATCTATATAGCCGGTATAACCGCCCTTTGGCGTAACATACCAGCTTCTGTATCTGTATAGCTGATATAGCCGCCCTTCAGCGTAACACACCAGCTTCCGTATCTGTATAGCCGGTATAACCGCCCTTCGGCGTAACACACCAGCTTCTGTATCTGTTTGTCCTGAACCATGTGTTAGAGTTTCTGTGTAACACACTAACTAACCAACAAACCCTGCCGTTCCAGACATCAGCAGACACCCCCCTGGAGTTACCCATCCCGGCAGACGTCCTGGCCCATGTGTTAGAGTTCCTGTACACCGATGACTGCCGGCCTGTGAGAGAGGCACAGAACATGGAGCTCCTGTGTAACGTCCTGACCACAGCTGATCGACTCCTCATCACTCAGCTCAAGGAGATGGCTGAAGTCTCACTCGTCAACCTCAGTAAGTAACTGTGCTGTTTTATAGTACTGTAGATACGAAATTAGCCTTTTGGCTAAAGGGTAAAGAACTAAAGAGAAAGAGAAAGAAATGTCCGCAGTGTTTTTTTTTTTCTTACTTTTGAATTACAGCTTCTCTTCAAACTGTATATTACATGGTTGGCCCCCTACTTTCTTGAGTTTAAGGATTTTGTTCCCATTTCTTTCCAGCTACGTAAAGAAATGTTGCAGAGCTGTTAAAGAGTTTGCGTTCTCTGTGTTCACCTCCCAGCATCTAAAGGCTTTGTTTTCAAACTACAAGCTTGCCTGCTTGTTTGTTTTTAACTTCCTGAAGTAATATTTGTGTCCATTCCTCCCCAGTCACCCTGAGGAACGTTGCAGAGTTGTTGGAGTTTGCCTCCGTGTTTAACTCTGCGCAGCTGAAGGCAGCCTGTACACAGTTCATCTGTCTCAACATGGCACCGCTGCTGGAGGCAAGGTCAGGGCATAGGGCAAGGGTCAGGGCATAGGGCAAGGGTCAGGGCATAGGGCAAGGGTCAGCTCATAGGACAAGGGTCGTAGTTGATTTTAATCATACCAACCTTGGACAGATTGGAACATTTCAAGAGCGATGTGTATCTTGGTTTTTTTTTACACTTTTTACCTTTTTATTTTCAAAGACTATGGTATCATATTTTATGTAAAAAGTATCATTAGCATCTAGACAGACACTTGACTTTCAATTGTCCAAAATTACAATATTTTTTGTATCTTGAAATTTCACTTACACCCAGTCAAAATCTGGTTACCGGTAAGTGCAATGTATTTGTGATTGTTGCTTACAGATGTCTGGAGGTGTTGAGTGAGGATGTCCTGGATGACCTTGGCGCAGCGTACCGTGCCTCCGTCCCGGCCATGTGTCGCAGGGTCATCACTCCTTATATGGACGGGCCTGACCTCAGCTCCATAGCAACAGAGCAGGACAGTCTGGAGGAGGAGGAGTTCAGCATGGAGATGACTGGGTCCTTCACTGAGGAACCCTTCATCAGGTACAGAGTAGGGCAGGGAGAGGGCTAGTGTTACTGGTACTAATATTATATGATACTGCTGTGGGGGTCCCTGTTGGCAGCAGTCAGCTTGTCTTCACACCACATTTCCAGGTGATTCTGTCCAGCAGGTCGATCCATGCTGCACACTTTAATGAAATCCATTGTTTCTTTTTGTTCCATTTAACAGATGCACAGAAAAAATTAATGGATGATGAGTTAATGTACAATGAATTTTGTTTCTGTCATTTAGCAAGGTTTTTCATAGATGACTTGTTCTTGTTAGTTCTTCGTATATTGCTTTTCTAGATACAACTACCCTGCAGATTCTTCCCTTTCATGTGTACAGCATATATACCATTGACTGTACTGACTCCTGCTGTGGAGTGTTTATTCTCCTGTGTATATCTTTGACTGTCCTGAATGTTGCTGTTCCTGTCCAGTGTTGAGGACAGCGGGTTTTCCCAGCGCAGACACAGGGACAGTACAGGCAGCCTGCATGAGCCGGTCAGTGGGTCTCCCAGCCAGGCATGGAAGAAGGCAAAGGTATGGTGTTTCTCATACCTTTTGTATGCCCACCAGTAGTTTGGACACTACTACAAAGAATTTTTTCAAATAATAAATGTGCTGCATTGTCAGAGGTTTGCACTCATGATACAATATTATAATCAATCAATCAATCAATTAATCAATCCATCAATCATTTGCAGGCTTTAATATATAATATTATGATACACAATATTATAATATATATTTTATGAATTTTTTTTTCAGGCTAAACCCAAGAAACGCACACGTAAGAGAACAGACAGCACCAAAGGCCTGAACCTGTCTGACCTGTTGCCTGGTTACGTCCCGGTCAAAGGTGACCAGCAGGACGTTGACCTGCTCAGCAGGAGCTTTGAGGAGGTCAGAGTTCATGACCTGTCTGCAGGAGAGGATGATGGGAGAAGCTCACATGGGGATCCAGAGAAAGAGGTAGTTACCATGAAAGCAAACATCCTATGATTTTGGAAATTGTAATAGGGTCTAGGAAAAAAAATGATGTGTTTCCTGTTTCAGTCCTGAAAAAATTAAGGTTGGTAGGGATTTCTTTTTTTTTTTTTTAGACTTCAGCGATATCTTTATAACTTATAGTAAACAATTTAACAAAGTAAAACTTGCATGAGGACACTTTTATTTTCAATGTTAATGTTAGAAAACCAATCGTGCAACATTTTATCACTCAGGTGTCAGATCATGGAGCTAGAAAAGGTTGATCAGCTCGAAAAAAGTCTAGGGTCAGCAGTTTTTTCTAGGGTCAGTCAGAAAATAAGAAAAGCAACATTTTTTTCCTAGGCCTAGTCAGAGTTTCATTTTAGGTTTTACCCCACAGAACCTGGCTCCTCCCGAGAGTGATGCCTCCTCACACCACGAGACCTCCAGCCAGGATGGATCCATCCCAGAATGCACCTCTCCCCCACCCACAATGCAACCTGGTGCAGTGCCAAAGAAGGGACCATGGACCTGGGCAGGGTAGGGCCAAAAATAAATTTCCTGAAAATTAATTTCAATATTGCCCTTTTCTTTCTTCCTCGTAACTTTTTAAGCTTTTCAGAAGTCTAAGGCCACTAGCATATCAAGCTGTTTAACTGAATGTTGTCACTCTCTTATTGTTCATTTAGTCATGGAGATATTTGACTGGAATTTGCTAGAGATTACAAACTAATTTATAATACATGTAATTGATGTTTTGCTTCGTATACTCTAATAATACTTTGAATGTATTTGCTTGATTGACCAGCAAGTTTTTATCTCCTGTTCAGCCCCAGCAGTCCCCCATCGTCAGCCTTTGACCTGCGGCAGATCATGGCAGCCGAGCAGACCGCAGCCTACAGGAAGGTACCAAACCTGCAGCTGCAGAAAACTGCCGCAGAACAGAGAACAGCTGCAGCACAGAAAACAGCCGCAGCACTCAGACCTGCTGCAGTTTCTCCTAGAACATCACCTGCTACAAAGCCAACAAGGTACAGAAGTTAAAACTGGTCTGATGAGGTCTGAGCAGTTTGAGTGTAGCATAAAAGCACTGTTTTTCTGAATAATGTAATGGTAATAAGAATCCAATCTACTAAGATCCCAATATAAAATCGTTACACTTACAGTCTTTAAGTTCAGTTTACTGTACTTGCTACAAAGATGGTGCAAATTTCCATTTATTCATTTATTTCAAAACTTTTAGCCCTACTCTGAATCTGTATAAACTATACTAAACTAGGTAGAGACAAGGTTCCAATTTTTACTTGTACATTTTTAGTGTCACGTCTCCGTCACCTCAAGGACTGGTCATCACCACTAAGATGTCTCAGAAGGAGCGGAAGAGACAGCTGAAGTTCCAGGAAGATTCCAGCGCACAGGAGCAAGCCGCACATGCCCAAGCTAAAGGAAAACCAGCGTCCAACCCATGGTGAGTTCACTGCTGTGCTAGTGATGTATTGTTCAGCTGGTTAACTGAGTTATATGTAGTTCAATGTTCAATACATTTGTACATGAGCAAGAATGTCGAAACTGAAAGTTTGTCTGCAGTACCTAGGGAAGCTGCCAGGGGGAACAAAATCTAATCATTTCCAGTGTTTGTCACACTCTACCAACACACCAAATATAAAACAAATCCATCCAGCCATTTTTGAGTTACATGTATCTTGAGGAAACAAGGACACAGAAACATACACTGCTGAAAATATAGCCTCCATCTTTCTTTGAGGTATCAATCTAAAGCCTTAAAGGACTAAAGTGGCCACAAAATTTTGACTGTATTTTTCGTTTTCTTGTCCCCAGGGGCCTGACCCCCAGCCCTGCTGCCCCTGCTCTGTCCTTCAGACAGGTCCTACAGGAGGAGGAGGGCGGAGGCAGGGAGGCTGTCTCCATGGCAACTGTCACCATGGCAACATCTCCACCATCACACAGTCGCGAGAAGACAATCAGGTAGGTGCTACACATGTCAAGCTTGTCTTTTTACATAAAATACAAGTTTATAAACTGAAAGGGTGGGCAATATGAAAACAGTGTTGCTCTTTCATCAGCTTCATAATAAAGCAGATGAACTGCAAGTTTTTGAATTTTTTTGCTTTCTATCCTTTTGCAGTTGGGGCTTACCAGTGCATGGAGCAAAGCACCATGGGAGCAGACAGGAGAAGCAGGGAGATTCCCCACAATCCCCCAGGTCACCCCAGAGCCCAACAGAACAAGCCAAGTAGGTTTTTTCTATTATTACTATCAGTAGTGAAACAGAAATCGTATCAGTTTTTGTTGAATACATGTGTCCATACAAGGTCCTTTACATATCAATGACTGTACAAGTCTTTGTCATCTTCAACTGTTTTTTCCAGCTGCTCATATACATGTATTATGTGTTGACTAGTTCTGTTAGTTTATTTTAGTGACGCTAAAGAAGAGAACTAGTGGTGGATCTCACTCAGAAGTCAGAATGTCTGTAATTTATCCAGTTTGAATTTTCTATGTTATGTGTCACAAAAATGCAAATTAGATCACGAGTATGCAAATGTTCTTCCCCCCCAGCCCGTGGCAGAGGAAGGTCCCGTCCAGCCCGCCGGCTCAGTCCACCGTTCAGCTGTCTGCGATCATCGAGTCTGAGAAGGAGCAGAGAGAAAACCTGGTCAAGGCAGCCAACAAACCTCTGGCACTCATTCAGGTGAGAATTTTTGCCCAGTTTCATGTTGTGGAATCTCTATTAACATTTATCTGCCAGGTTATGTTGCAAAAATAGATGAATACATAACAGTTGTTTTGCTATTACTAGAAACGTTTCTGAACCCAATGTTTAGCCCCACCTGATTATACATGTGTAACAAGATATAATTACAGATTTCGTGGTTACCCCTTTCTGTCAAGCCAGTAGAATTTTCAGCTGTATTATGTACATGTATTTCTGTTTTATAGTTGACCGTATGAAAGCGCTTTTTACCTTTTGAGGGTCAATAAAACTGCTCTCTATATCTAATCTATAAGCCTTGTTACCAAACCTATTTTAGCTCCCGAGTCTTACATCCTAGTAGTATTTGCAGAGAGCATATAGGACTCTGTAGCTAAAATAAGTTTGGCAACCAGCCTGCTACCTGCCACTTTAAAAATGTGATCTAACAACAGAAAGTGAACATGTTGTGTGTGGAATGACTGTTTTTTCATGTTTGTAGATCGAGGAGCGAGCCATACAGGAGCTGCTGGAGCACTACTCTGCCACAGGTCACCCCGAGGAGTTCATCACCGTGGCCAGGGAGGTCAAGGTCACCGCGACCCCTGTGTGGAGGGCTTAGCAGGTCAAAGGTCACACAACCCAGCGAAGAGACTTTGGTCAAAGGTCACACAAATGCTCTATGGAGAACTTTAGACTAATAGGTTTTCAACAAAAACAGTTTAACATCGTCACTCTAGATCTACCCTTCGTCTTCACCACTGTAGAAATCCTGTTAAAAGCTCAACATCTCTTGTGTGGAAAGGGTTGGATGTTATGATCAGTGTTAAAAGAATGAATGATCGAATTGTTGTGTCTTGCCACTACATCTAAGTTGCTCAGCCCATATTATACTAGTAAGACATCGTGATCATAACTTACTATGTGTGGGTTTTGCTACACATCCTGAGGTATTATAAAGTGTACAAGCTACAAGTCTCATCAGTGCACACCTACATGTATCATCACACTAGTGCTACAAACATGTCAAGTATCTGAAGGCTCTACTAGTATAGGCTATACTTGGATATTATGAACCATGGTAGGACTTAGTGGCTCAGATGCATGTTTGTCAAGTAACTTGGACTGATTGTTCATTAAAGATATCATACTGGCAAAGGATATGGACATAGTTATTGCATTTTTATGTGTTGTGTAATTCTCACTGCATATCCCAATATTGGACTATGATTGTACTTACTATGAACTTATTGATGAATCAAACCAAGTTACAGGTCCATAATTATTTGAAGAGTCATGAATATTAACACTTTATTTGATGCAATTAAAACCTTACTCATGACCCAAGCATGAAGTGGTGCAATTCTCATGTATTCTCTTTATATACCAGTATATAATTCCATCATTACAAAATCCAGAATTGTTGTGTTATGACAAATTTGCGTGTATGGTTGTCAAGACTGCATTTTGTCTATTAATTTCTGACTTCTCATTTCTCAGGTTATTTTTTCCCATTTTATTCTGATGCCATAATGACTGACATTGTACGTCTTTAGTTCTTTTCTTAGAGTATATGTAAATATGTTGCATGTTTCTTATTTATGTAACATGCATTTTGTAAAAATAAGAATGAAAGTGAAAATTGTGTGTATGGTGATGATGATGATGATGTGTGTATGGGTACATTGACAGCCAGCATTTATCAATTTGTGGCATGCACAAGAATGTTCAATTTCAGGAACTGGATTTATTGAGCTTGTACTTGTGATAAAGTTTTTTGATGCCGCTTTCTTGGCCAGTTTGACTTCCAAACAGTATGTATTGTTGACAGAATGCAATGTGCAAGTAATCAAATAAGGCTGTCAGGACAAAAATGTTCTCTTAAGAGAGCAACTTGTACAGAAAGAAAGAAGTGTGATATTCTCATCCTACTGAAATGCTCAAAATCTTGAAATTAAAGGAAACTTGATTCTTTGATTATTACCTGGAGTTTTGTTTGTACTGTGTGACTTGTTTCCTACTGAGAACATTTTAGAGACCTCATCCCCTACACAAAGTAACACACACAAGCCAAAAATAATACTTCACCACCTTGTGAGATGGAGTAAATATTCAATACTGCATGGTTTTACCTAATAGTGCTGTGTTTTCCTAGCCTCTACCAGGCACCACAGATCGCTGGAAATGGGTCGCGAATTGGATCTTCTCTGGTATACTATCCCTTTATTTCGGCCAATTTCTATTATTTTCCAGCTATCCACGGTGCCTGGTAGAGGCTAGTGTTTTTCCTGAATAAAGCTTTCTGATACACAACAAAAACACATGCAAAACACATCATTAAACATTTTTGTCTGTTTATTGGTAATTCTCCCAAGCTTATTCCAGGCTAGTTAAAGTTGACAGGCAGGATGACCACAGCCTTTTCATGTGTAGGTAAAACGGTGTACAGTACAAATCCTGTCCATACCTTCCCTCACGAAGGCCCATTGCAATGCCTGCAATAAGCAAGTTCCCCCTAGATACAAAATGTAACAAACTCTTTAACATCATGCTAGTTCTCGCAAGTATCAACAACATTGCCAAAAAATCATCAACCTGCTTCTTCGCCTACAAACCCTGTTTCACCAATTCTGGGACTACTGATCTATTATCCTAGCAGCAGTACACCCCCCTGCGACACAATGGTATTGCTTTATCTTCTGTGGAAAATTCCTCCCATATGGAAGAGCCCACAGTGCAGACGGGGGTGTTCACTACGCTGCATACCTAATGAGGAAAAGTCCCCAACAGTGAACTACATCAACTACTATCATAGTAAACAAGGAAATAACAATGGACTATTTACAATATGCAGAAAGTATTGACCATACAAAACAGGTCCAAAGTTACTAGTACAGTTTTAATCTTAACACCTGTAAGGCTTGACTTTATGTGCATTAGATGTCTTCTTAACCACTACAGTAGTCCAAGTACTAAACAGGGCTGTTATCATATAAACTTGATCTTTCAGTTCCTCAGATTTTCTGTTGTGCCTCAGAACAAAAAAACGGCACACTTTTATTTTAATAGCAGCAGTTTTTATTATTCTTCAGCACACTATCGGCAGTTGACGATGTGTTTTTGACTTGGGAATTGTTTTCATTATTTCCACAAAAATCAAGAGACATGCAGATTATTAATACACTGTCTTGTTGGGGTATATGGACTGTATGCCAATAGGAAGATTTCTAAAACTCTAGTATGCCATTTTTTCTGCAGATAAGGCCACACCAATTTAATTTGTTGGTTCTCGGATTTTTTCAGAAAAAATATGAAGCGACAGGGCGAAAAAAATAAAAATAAAAACAGGTCTAGGCATCCTATTATAGGCTTAAATGCTACAAACTGAGCCATGAAGTCAACACAAAAGGCTGGTTTAAAATTTAAACATTGAATTTTGAACTTTTAATCAAACCACTGCAATGATAGATGGGAAAACTGTAACAAGTAGGAAGAAAAGGACTATCCTCAACTGTTGGGGGGCAAAACAGGAGCATTTTTCAGTTGATTCAGGACCAGAATCAAATTTTTTTTTTTGCAAATCAGAAAAAAACGAAGAGGTGAATCCGAGAACCAACAAATTAAATTGGTGTGGCCTAAGAACATCTGGAATGGTAAACAAGAGAATCCTACACAGGTCAAAAAATAACAAATCATAAAACAACATCAATCAAGTATAGCAGGTAAAATAACAATGCTGCTCAACATTGGCAAAATACATCATTAAATCCCTACAATGGTGACACCATAACATTTGTACAACTGTACACGATAATAAGCCAGGTTTCTATTCAACCATTACATGTCTACATAATGTCTGCACAATAAAAGAATGTAGCAAACAAAAGAATGTCACATTCAGCTGGTCACATTGTTCTGTAGCAATATAGAAAATGTTACTGGATAAGGCTGAGACATTTCCGTACTTAGATACAATTGAAGATTGACACAATTGGCCAGGAATCTTTAATGTGAATAAGACTATACACTGTATCACATAGAGAATGTAAGGTGGTAACACTGTTCACTGGATATGTAAAAAGATCATGAAAATCTCTGGTAAACTTCTGAAGCCGAACATCTTTACAACTTTTTATGTGTCATGAGAGACAAACAAGGAAAATAATACAGAAAAGAAATGTTATTTCGAAATGATGTTTTCAGATTCTATGGAACATCCAGTAACTGGTAGAAATGCAAGACTTCCAACAAAGCACCACTGAACTGGACAGAACAGACCTTTTGAGACTCAAATGGCCTAGTGTTTTATAAGTCAGCTCTGTTACAAGTGGAAAATCCTTAGCCAGTTCTAGGGATTTATTTCAGTGTCCACAGTTTCAGTGTGAGTCCTGGCTGTTCCCAGTACTGGTGTAAGTTAGCTGCTGTGGTGGTACAGGGTTGTTGTTGATGTTAAACTGGAGAAATAGCTGGCTGGTTGTGACTGCTACATGGTTGGTTGACTGGTTGTATTGGGTGCTGCTGGGCTTATGATACATCTGTAAAACAAAAGGTACAAGGTTAGGCTGATGTGGCAAAACAAGATATTAGTCAAGACTGTCAAATATTCACCAGTGTAAGTCCCCAAGTCAAGTCAAATATTTCCCAGTGTAAAATTTCTTGCTAGATAAAATGTGGTAGCATATACCCTACCAGGACCATATACTGTTACCTGAATATCACTAGAAGCAGAAAGTCTTATATTCTGGTAAAAACCTATAACTGTTAGCCCCTGAATAATTAGAGTCACTGAGACAATGAGCATGCCTATCAAGCTATGCTTACTACCAATATCAGTGAAGATATACAACAGACTGAATCCATAAATGAAAACTTACAGCTGGCGGCTGTCTCGCCAAATCGCCTCTGCAAATAGTCTTGGTTGAACCTGATGAAGGCATCATATTGCTCTGCAACAACACAAGATGCCATGGGTTAGAATAGGAGTCAAAATATACTGTTTCAGCTACTCTATAAACCAAAGTACAATCGAAGGCTGCACAGTTCTGGCTTAGTAGTAAAGGTTTCCAACATTTCAATTTCTAAATCAGTATTGATACTGTTCTTGCCAGCTTATGATCTCTCATTCACCATTTAAGTAGCCTGTATTTACATCTAGACTATATTCACAAGTCACATATGATATTCATAACACTCGCTAGAGTGCCATAGACTTGTACCCTTCCGATCCCTCTTTCCATTCCTTACCAAATCTGTGCCCCAGTACCGGGTATTATACATAAAGGCTGACTCTGTATTTCATGTATCAATATTGATAGCACAGCAGTAGGGGCACATCCTGCATTATTTAAAGCCACCAGGAAATGACTTGCCTGGAACTACCCACAGGAGATTTATAATACAGCGTAGGACGATAAAACCTTTCAACCCAGAGCTGTGCAGGGCCTAATGATGATGTGCTTTGATGGGTCGGCTTTTAGACAATTGCAGTCTGTTCATTACACAACAAGACTAGGAAGGTCGAAGGTGTTCACAGTGGCAACAAAAAAGTCTTCTTCCTCTTCCTTTGATTTTAACACATTCTCATAAAATTTCATTTTGGGTAGAATGAAATGCTTGTGAGAATAAGTTAAAATGTAAGAAAGAGAAGGGAGATGTGTTTAGACTAGCAATGGCATGTCATAGCTAGGACCATGCAAACTCTCATGAGACTTGTATAAAGAACTGGTGTGTTATGTGAGGTAGCTGTTTTCTACCTATGCAAAACAAACATTTAGAAGGCCTATTTAACTGTGGCTGCCAACAAAAGAATTGGTCATAACCAAATTTCTCACTGTTCAACACGTCCTCTGTCAAAGAACCTTGTGCAGTAACTTAGAATGTGTCAATTCTTAGCATTCACAGTTTAAGATTAGCCTCCACCAGGCCTTTCTACGGGAATATGGATCGTAGCATTTGGCAAAAAGGAGAGTGAAATTGGCCAGGGGAGTCAGGCCACGGAAGGTTGTTTCTTTCCCTAACTGCGGGGCCAGTCAAACCCCAAGGCGGCCAAACTATCCTGGCAAATGTTCTCCTATATGTATAGCCAGCGTAGTTTAAGATCCTTCTTCATAAATTCTCGAGTAAAATAAACCAGCAGAAGCGTGACTCACCTGCTAGCTTGCAGGACAGCACCTTGTCGTACTCCTCTCGCACCTGGGTGTCGCGTTCCTTGATCATCCGCTCGCAGATCATGCTCACCTGCCGCATCGAGAACAGCGGCTTGTCCTTGTTGATCGGCGACTGCGTCCCGGGAATCGGCGACGAACTCCCGTGGGTCGGCGAAAGTGTACCATAATGCATCGGCGACGCCCCATAATGCATTGGAGAGGAGCCGCCGGCCATGTGGGAGCTTTCGTGCATGGGTGAGAGGGAGCCGTGATGGCTGGGGGACAGGGAGGTCCCAGCCGGCTGTTGCACGTTTGAGTCTGTTGCTACCCACAGGCGGCGCCTACGGTGCATGCGGCGGTACTCGTCCCGGATGAACTGGGAAATTTGTTCTGGAGGGAAAAGGAGAAAATAGTGACACTTTTAGCATGAAAGTTCATCTGTGTTGGCATATGTCTTCATTATGACAAAACGGGGCTAAACGTTCAGACCAACACTGAGTAATTTGGGACTTACCCAAATGACTTGTTCACGGAATGGGCCAGTCTAAAGGGTCAACCGAAAAATTTTGGTAAGTCCCAATTTACTCAGTGCTGCCCCTTTTATCATAATAGTCACACATTTAGTTATTGGCGATACAGCTTTGCTGTGATACATGCAATACAAAGAAACATCTCACACAAAATGCATGGCATTCAACAACTCTTTTCCAGTGAAAGTAGTATCTTTAGAAAAAGAACACCTTTTATTTGCACTAAGCACTACTGCATTTGAATAACACGCCATGCTTGGGCATTTGTTCACCTTTTCCTACATACAAAAACATTCCACAATGGCACAAGGCTAGGACTACTCCACAATTACATTGTCAAGAGACAGAAGTCTTTGGCACAAGCAAAAATGCTGTGGACAAATTCCATGGCTGACAAGGACACTTTGCCGGTCATGTGAATACAGTGGGGCCAGCAAGGGGTTTGACTTCAAAGCACTCAAGCACCAGGATAATCAAATAAGTACGGTCACAGGGGACGAACTTTAGTCCCTTGTCATCATACTATTACATTACACTCAGAAATGGACTATGCAACTGGAAATATTAATAGTGGACACCTTGCTTCGATTTTCCTAGCAAAAGAGGACGAGAAGGAAGCAGCGGTGGCATGAAAATAGGGTGTACCGGTAAATATTTTTCATTGCGAGACACCTTTTTGTCAGATATCCTTAACCACCTTGGTAATGCGATCGACCAAAGATGGAACGACAAACCAGGAAGGGCCCCTGGCTATGCAGCAGACACATTTAACATCTGCTACCAGCCTTGCTGTCTTTATTACTCCATCCTACATTAGTTCTACCTCACTGAGATTGCTGAATAGTCAGACTCAAGAGATTTATATAGTCAGGTTACGTTTCATATGTAACATCAGACAGAAACATGGATTTGCCGGGAGTACATCAGAGGTCGTTTTCTGCAGACAATTATTTTCACAATTGCCAAATCGCCCTGCCTTTCACATTCTACATAAAGCATGAATTGCTCGAGGATACTGGCTAGAAAATGGTGATAGATCTCAAGCTTTCATTGATGTCTAGGCTTCAACTTCAGCTTATTTTTGATGTGTTGTCAGTCATTTTTATGGTGCTTTCTTTTTTGTTCTGTTTTTTTTTTATACCAGCCAAATCATTTAATGGGTGGCAAATGGATACTGTTCTGCTAAAGTTATATCTTCTTTGCCAATTTGATATGATACCGTCTTGCAACCACCAAGAGATCTGATTGGAGATTAAAGGTTTCAAACATACTGATTAACAGAAAAAGTACACAAATCCCTGTGACTGACAAACTACCCAACGAGGTTTGGAGGAAGGGTGTGAGATTTGCTCCACCTTGATCGATGCCACACCACAGGCACTCCAATCTGCATAACAATCCCTAATGATAGATCGGTCTGCAATCCCTTTGACAGGCTGGACAGATAAGAAATTGGCAAGGAAATCACCAAGCAAGTTAAATTCCGGGCTGCAGTTATCTGATAATTTGGGTGTGTAGGGATGTCCTTAGGGTAGCTTTTTTATGTAGATGTAATATGCATGTGTCAGCCATTTTGTTTTAAATGGCACTCCAACACAGCTGTTGCTATATTTGTGGACAGGACACATAGCCCAGAAAATGGTCTAGATTTGGTATTACAGTCTGTGTGAAACATGTGAATCTGATTTAGAAACATGTGGCATGGCATCCACATGACACGGAGTCTGTTTCTTTTGACTCTTGAGACGAAATAAATGTGGGCCATGTTTGCATTGCGTATCTAGAAAACCTAACCCTCCCAGGACCCTACATGTACCAGGCTTCTCCTATCACCTCTACGGTAATTTATGCAAAAGGTGGCTGACTTTGCAGGGTAGAGAGAGAGATAGCACACCCGCAGATGGAATATGCATGAGGTGTAACAACCGACATCCTGCTCTTTGCTGATACGCAAGATAAACAATGACTTTAAAGCGACAGCATTACATGGGCAGGGACGATTCCTAGTATGACTCACTCCTAGGTTTGTTGTGCGTGTAGCTCTTTTTTTCTATGTCAGCTCTCACTCAGCATTTTTTTTAGCAGCAGGACTGCCTAGACAGAATGCTGTCAGAGTTAAGCGCTGAGGAAAGAATTAACTTTACGTTTGAATCTTTGTCTGTCCATGTTCCAAAGTTTCAGTGTACAATACTGTACATTATTGTATGTGGAGGATTTATAGCGATGTTGGACCGCACTGACCTTGGAACGGGTCCAGGACCCTGCCCCAATTCCAGTTTTACTGTCACATGCTTGTTATCTATGGCGGTATTGGCGGATACTCTTTTTTTATGGCTAGAGGTGCAGAGGTAGTGGGGCACAATTATCGGAATCCCTAGTGTTTGGGGTATTACATGGATTTTGAACAATAGTCTTTACACATTTATTTATGTTGACAAAACTACACCACACCAACCCCTGGTGCCCCAACTGTACAAACTGAATTTCATCCATACTTTCATTAGTTGTCCATTGACTTAAATAAAAGTTTATAGCCAATACAGGGGACTAAGGATCACTTTACCACAGCTCTCAACCAACCCAAAGTGATTGGCAGGACAGATGAAAACAACCGGCTAGCTATCCCAAACTGCGCCTATCAGGGGAATAATATTTATGGAGATTATGCTAAATACCAACTGCTTTGATTCCTGAAGAGTCATGGTTATTCAGAGCGCGGAGGTGAGTAAATATATGCATGTCGTCGCTTGTTCCACCCGAGACAAATTGGTGAGAAATGGCCGTACAGATGAGTTCCTTTGTGTTCGGGCCGGGCTGGGAAGAAAGGTCAACACTTCAAACTTCACACCCCCCATGGAACCCCTGGCCGGTGTCACAAAAACCCTTACCGGTCACTCTTCACAGCTGTCCATACCCACGCCAACCAAAAAGACTACATACACCAAAAACCACTACTTTAGGATAAGTAGGATAAGTCAGACGGTAGAATAGACAGTCGTTTGTGGATGGTTCTAGAAATGTACCGATCGAACCGGCTAACTGGGTAGTACTAGCTGTAGTCTGCTGAAAAGATGAAACAACGCCATGTTTTTACTTTACCTGAGGTCAGTTTGGGCTCGACTTCGGGAAAGGATGACGGCTTCTGCCGAGGTGGTGTGGCCAGACCGGAGCTGTGAGGGGAAACGTTAGGGTTGTGTCCGCCCATGGGCATACACCGCCTGGGTCTCTTAGACGGGCGGCTATGCAAGGGGTCCAACTCGTAAGTCCGTTTCAGAGTAGCACACGCCATTTTGAATCAAATGATCAGTCCGGCCCCGGCGAAGACCCCTCGAGATCGGGGCACGATTTCTCTCACACAAACCGGCCGGCCGCCAGAAATATCCCAACAAACAACTCCGGAAAGATGTTAGCTACGCTCAGATGTGAAAATTTAGCGGCTCTTCGGGTTTTACTAGGAGGATTACACCGATATTAGCCAGAGATCCCGACAGCGGTCCGATCCTCTTTAGTTTGTTTCTCTCTGGTTCGGTTCGAATCAACAAACGGCGCAGAAGCGATGCGCGGTGGCCTCATTACATATGCAAAACTAAATAAGCGGCGCAGAAGCCCTGCGCACTAGTCAGCCGGCTTCGAGTCCGGAAGTTGTCACAACTTTGGGGGATTTAAACTTTATTTATTTTGCTGATTACAACACAGGTATTTAAATTTGTTTGTGATTGTACTTCCCACACTTTCTACTGTTAGGGAAAGTAATACAAATGCATTCTATGATTGTTTAGTGAGTGTAGTGTAGGTATTTGGTCACCACGCGTTACGTTTGGGGGGGGGGGGCAGTACTATGTATGTGGGCCTATCCTGAAGAAATAGAAGATCAACAATTGTTTTATATAATAATACAGTGAATGTACAAAGCTCTATGCAGGTGTAATTTAAAACAATAAGTATGGATCGAAATGTAGACTGTGTACCATCCAAACAACGAAGTTAGGTTTGTCACAGTTGGTGTCCATCGACTTAATTAACAACATCAACTATTAGTGAGTATGCACTCACTCACTCACTCACTGCCGATTACAACACAGGTATTTATGTCCGGTTTATCGTCTGTTGTTCCCCGTCTTCCGAGGGTTAGACGTGCTTGCACAATACATCTGGGGCTTGATGGCAGCACGCCACTTGCCTCTGTCCTGTGGGTCAATTTTATCTAGGTTCAGGTGGTGGAAGTCCTCCCGTACGTTGTCATACCATTTTCTTCTGGGGCGGCCACGGGGGTTTGGACCCTCCACATCCAGTGTGAGGATCCTCTTTGGCCATCTGTCCCTATCCATTCTCTGGAGGTGGCCGTACCATCTGAGTCTGTTGTACCTAACTGTGTCCTGAATGTTATGGACTCCAAGCCGCCTACGAAGCTGTTCAATTGACTGGCAGTCTGCCAGTCTCCTGGAGCAAATCCATCTTACCATGGCCCTGTCGCTCCGTGCCAGTCTCTTCATGTCCTCTGCTGTCACGGGCCATGTCTCCGAAGCGTAGAGTAAGACGCTTCTGACACAGCTTATGCCTTCATGTATACAAAGCGATTTGTGATACATATACTGGTAATGGAAATTGATGAATAACTTTAATGTGTATGTGGTACAGTCTACAGGTGATCTGCCGCTGAACCGCCACCACAATGCCGGGTAAAAGGAAACAGTCTGCCCCGAGGAAGGCAGATGAACAGAAGCGTCAGTGCTTGACGTGGAACATGCAGGACATGTTTGTCAACAACTCAGACACAACTGACACTGGTGAGATAGTCGCTGGTCCAAGCAGTAGTCATGAACCATTACAGGTCAGCATAGAGCACAGACACACCAGCAACCAATCAGATGGCCTCCCAGAGTCTATGAGCCAATCAAATGGCCTTAATGCTGACCAATCACCATCACAGAACATAGAACACAGACACACCAGCAACCAATCAGAAGGTCTCCTTGAGCCTGTGAGCAACATTATTGACCAATCAAATGGCCTACATGCTGACCAATCACCATCACAGGTTTTCATGGAACATGGACAAACCAGTAGCCAATTAGACGGCTTCCCTGAGTCTGTGAGCAACATTGACCAATCAAATGGCCTATATACTGACCAATCGGTGGGAAGTGAAGTTGTCCATGAAGCAAAGTCTGTCCACTTTGATGAGTTCTCTATGGGTGAAATTGACATCGCATCCAGTCCTTCTAATGTTGATTCCTTTGAGGAGAGAATAGGTGACGCAAACGGCAGTGTTTTCACTGACCCCACCATAGGCTATGACTTTTTCCTGACTTTTTATGACTCTGTAGATGATACAAAATGGCACTGCAGCTTGGGGACTATTGTACTCAACCTGTTCTCCATCGATGGTTCAGGAAAGCTGCCCAAAGTCCTACCTCCACAGGCATCTCCTGTTCTGTATGCCTTTGAACACACAGAAAAACACGTCCTCCATTTTGAATCCCTGCCCGACCTTGAAGAGGAAATGGAAGGTCACGGGAATGACGATTCAGAGGAACAGGACCAAGACATATATGTCTATGCCACCACTACTGTTGGAGTCAATATACTGTCTGGTTTAGCCCATATGTACAAGAAGAAAGCAGCACGACTTACACTAGGGAGATACGACCATCTACAAGGAACCTTGGAGCTCCAGCTGTACCTACTTGAAGAGGCGTTGTGCGTGCCACAGTTTGCCAGCGAGGGTCTGACAGGTAAAAGTGTGGCCAGGAAACTCAACAGAACCCTGCAGGAGCTGATGGAATGGTTCCTCGGAATACCAATTCCAGGTAGGCCACTTTCCCCTCTTGTTTTGGTACTAACATGATTTACTAGTTCTGTAGTTCCGTCAGATGGTCACAACTTGGTAGGCTATAGGACATGAACCTGAGAGGTTATGAGTTTGATTCCTGACATCTCTAGCTATATGTTGTCCTTTCCTCACTTCCTTACTTCCTTGACTCTCCTCACTCCACCCAGGTGTAAAATGGGTACCTGACTTCAGTTGGGGAGGTTAAAGGTGGTGGATGGAGAGGGTATGTGCTCCACATTCCAATAGAATACCATACCCCTAGACACAGTGGATCAACAATCCATTGCCCCTATGGCCTCAAAAAGGCTATTGGACTTACATTATGGTTGGTTGGATTTGTTTGCAAATCCTCAATACATGGTATTCATTGTATTCTTTGAATGAAATGAGTTTGTATTGTCTATTATCAAAATCTTCTTCTTTCTATCACAGAAAGCTACAGTGTGATGCACAAGAAGAGACAGGATGTGGAGGGGCTATATCGCCATGTCAGAGAGGCACACCAGGGTGAAGCCAGGTCATTGACCCTTGACCCCCAGCATGCCCTGCTGGTGCCCTCCCTGAGACCGTACCAGAAGGAGGCAGTTCTGTGGATGTTGGAGATGGAACAGTTCGGAGCAGACCTGCAGCAGAAAAGCAGGGGACAAGGTAACAAGAGATTGAGCTTGAAAGCCCACCTGTATCCAAACCTGTTATAGTTGCTGAATCTCTGTTTGTACTAATTGTAGAGAGGAAGGAAGAGACCCATCCCAGCAGCTATAGTAGGTTTGAATAGTACCAGGTTACATTATAGCAGGGTTCTGCCAAGTGCTAGTGTGTAGGGTTCTATTATTAAACTTTGTTCCGTAGAGCCCATCTCTGTTTCTTTGAGTCATATTTTAGGGTTGATCTTTGGAGAAGAACCTGACAGGTATGCTTTGCTTTGCTTTATGGTAAATAAAAGAGAAAAGCAGACATGTACTGTATCAAGCTAACACTAATAAATGTGCACATCAGAGTTTCAAACACAGTTTTCTTTGCTTCCTTCAGCTGCTGAGCTTCACTTACTGTGGAGGGAGGTTGAAATGCCAGATGGCCAGACTTTATTCTTCAACAGCTACACAGGGAGGTAAGATCACATTATTCTTCATACCAAGTACAGACACCCCTCTAGACTGAGAATGTCTTACTTACTTGGGCCCTTGTTCCATGTGGAGCATAGGCCACTGATGATCTTTCTCCAGCCAACTCGGCTCTGGGCTTCCCTCTCCACATCTTCTTATCTCATCCCCATCTCAGTCAGCTCCCAGTCTGTGTCTCACCTCCAGGAGTTTCTGAGACTGAGGGACAAAAATTATAGCTTTACTTTACTTGCTATTGTACAGTAAGAAGTTGAAATGTAGTACAGTATCATAAGCTTTAAAAGCTTTAAAGTGGACTGTATTTTCTATGTTGTGACTGAAATGTTCTGTATGTATCCCCAGCCTGTGTAAGGTCGGAAACAGTCTAGCCTGGTGCCCATTCCTGGTGGGGTCCTGGCATACTCAGTAGTCAGTACAGACACCCCTGTATAACTAGACTGAGACTTATTGACCAAAATTATAGCTTTACATTACATGCTATTGTACAGTAAGAAGTTGTAGTACAGTATCATAAGCTTTAAAGTGGACAGTATTTTCTGTGATGTGACTGAAACATTCTGTATGTATCCCCAGTCTGTGTAAGGAGAGACAGCATGGCCTGGTGCCCATTCCTGGTGGGGTCCTGACAGACGAGATGAGCCTAAGGGGAAGACTGTATAACCTGTATAACTAGACTGATACTTATAAGCTTTAAAGTGGACAGAATTTTCTATGTTGTTCCTTATGTACCCCCAGCTTGTGTAAGGAGAGACAGTCCGGTCTGGTGCCCATTCCTGGTGGGATTCTGGCAGATGAGATGGGGCTGGGTAAGACTGTGGAGGCGCTGGCACTGATGCTGCTCCATCCACGGCCGGGGTTCAACAGGACAACCACTGCTGCACAGGACAGCAACAGGATAGCAATAGGCGTGCTACAGGATGAGAATAAGACAACAGATGATATATTACAGGACAAAAACAGGACAGCAATAGGGACGTTTCAGAATGAGAACAAGACAACAGATGATACATTACAGGACAAGGACAGGACAATAGCTTCTTGTACTTTTCAGGATGAAAACAAGACAGTAGCTGACATATCTGGTACATCGCAGGACAAGAACAGGACAGTACCTTCTTGTACTTTTCAAGGTGAAAACAACAGAGCAACTGGCATAGCTAATACATTACAGGATGAGAACAAGACAACAGACGCTACCGGTACATCTGGTATGTTAAAGGACAAGAACAGGATGGCAGCTTCTTTTACATTTCAGGATGAGTACAGGATAACAGCTGGCACATTACAAGAACACAACAGGACAGCATGTGATGCAGTTTGCACATTACAGGACAAGGATAATGCATCAACAGACATTAAGAAGCCCAAAGTGGAATGTGATGCACAAGACAGTGTTACAGTGACATGTAGCAAGGACACAGACTGTGGCAAAACCCATGTGGAAAGTAGCGAAGTAGATCTAACACCTGGTAAGTCTCACGCACATCCAGAGGCCAATAGGAGTCCTATAGAAGAGAAGAAAGATGTTTTAACATGTACAAAGGTGGAAGAAGAAGGGGGAAGTGCAATGGATGTTTCTAATCAAATGTCAGAAGAAACAGCTGCTAACAGTTCCAATAACGCACCCAACTTTCAGCCAGACAGTCCTGAAGCTGAAGCACAACAACCAAACACCTCAAGCAATGAAGCCCAACAGCAAAAACGACAAAAGAAGCCATCTAATAAGAAGACAGCTGCCTCCAAGGAAAAAAGCAAGAAGTCTAAGAAAGGAGCAGCTGTTGTTGAGCCAATGTGTATCCCAGCACCGGAGAGTTGCAATGTTCAAAGCACACAAAGGTAAACCTATATAAATGTCTTTCAACTTTTCACTTTCAGTCAAGTTTCACAGTGTATTTTCAGGGAGCTCCCTTCAATCTTATAAGGTATAGAGTTGAAGGATAGCTGACTTAAAAACTTTGTTAGGCATTCAAAATGTTAAGTACTGTTAAAAATTCATCTGTTTTCTATGGAAAAGATTGATGTATTCTCTTTAGAAGATACCTTGGAGGATAAAATTTTAGTTAGTCCATATCTTTACTGGTATCTTCACTGCAGGTTTGAGTGCATCTGTGGCGTGACAGACTCACACATGGACAGCAGGACTCGACTCCAGTGCTGGCGCTGCGGCAACTGGCAACACGCAGAGTGTGTGAACTACGACCTGACCTCCGACCCCACCAACATGGCCGACCCCTATCACTGTCCGCACTGCTCTGTCAGTCTGGTATGTGGAACCATGGCTGGTCACCAGATGTACACATACAGACTAACATCTGCAATGTTGTGGCAGTGTTCTTATGAATAATAGTAGACTGAAGAATAAACGGAAGAATAAACTGCTACCCTTCTAAAGCCCCTGTCACACATTATAGTCCTTCTCCAGGGATCATGGTGGGTAATTGTGAGCAACTCTGTCATCTGTGGTTGGAAGTTGGTCAACTAGTCTCTAAAATTTGTCTACACCAGCCTATAAATTTTGACAAATCAAACTCATATCATTCTAAGATACAATCATAGGAGTGAACTGGAGGTAGAATAAAGTGTATACCTGCAGGCTACTGGTTGGGGAATGGTTGCGGCAAAGTTTGGGAAGGTCCTGAGTGTATACACATTTGTGACAGAGGCTAAGGTAGTCTTATTGAATATAATGTTGGAAAGAAGCTGTCAGAGGGTTTGTCAATTTTTAGGTGTATATCTGTCTAAACCCCTAAACGTACTATCTGTCTTGTTTCAGCCTGCTGTTGCATCAGGGGCTACCCTCATCATCTCCCCGGCTCCCATCAGCCACCAGTGGGTGGACGAGATCAACAGACATGTCAGGAAGGCCGCCATCAAAATGCTGGTTTGTCTCTTTACTTGTACTGTGTTGACAGCCACTCCAAAGAGTGTTGCAAGTGTACTAGTGCATTCAGTCTTTGTTGGCAAGCTTTCCTGGCTTTTCTCTTTGCCTCGGCAGCAGCTATTCTCTCAGTTTCAAATGTTGAGACACAGATGTGTGGATCAGCTGTTGTCAGGCACTGCGATCATGGCAGAGAGCTTAAATGTTTGTGTAGTCAATATGGCCCTTGTTGGAGAGTTCCATGTACCTGTACTGTTGGTAACATATAAGGTGTTTAACTTTCACCCTGCTCCCTGATGCCATAGCCAATACAAATTTAGTACCAAAAGGCTATATCAGGTAAAAAGGTTATGCTAACTACTCTTCTTGTGGTGTAAAAGTTTGAGCGTTTAAATCACTGACCTGTTCCCTGCCATGCAAGCTTGTTCTTATCAAATGCAAGTTCAAATTCAGCTGATCAGGGATGCTGTTTCATGTCAATATGACTTGATGTTTGAACTGTTCCAGTGTTCATATGTGATATGACAAAAGAAATGACTCTCTCCCCAGGTGTACAGCGGTGTGAAGAAACAAGGGTTCCTCCAGCCGAAGGTTCTGGCCGACCATGACATCGTCATCACCACATACGACGTGCTACGGCTGGAGCTCAACTATGTCGACATCCCACACAGCAACAGTCAGTTGGCAATCAATCAATCATAGTCCAATCAGGATGGTTCATTGATAAATAGACAGCAGACAAGTTAGGGACTGTACGATATTTACCGGGGAGGGGGGGCCGGTCGTCCGGGGGTAGCGTAAAAAATTTTTCCTAGGCCCTCCCCCCAGGTCAAAAAATTTTTTTCTAGGCCCTCCCCCCGGCTCAAAAAATTTTTCCTAGGCCCTCCCCCCGGCGTGAATCATAGAGAGTGAAATTTCTTATGGGGAGGACGAGATTTTGTTTGAAAATTTCCCCGCATGAAGCGCCGAAGGCGCCACTAGCCATCGAGCCGCAGGCGCCACTAGAGCCTGAGTAGGCCCGGCTTTTTTGGGGATGTCCCCCCCCTCCCGGAAAAATTTTGAATTTCAACCCATGTTTTGCATGTTGAGGGGCAAATTTGGCAGCACAAATTTTGCTGGTCAGTAAAGTCAGTAACGTTAAGGTCAGTCAGTGTAATCGAAATAATCCTCTATCTAGCCTACCTTTCGTCCACGTCTTCCGCGTCAATTTTATTACAAACAGGGAAACAATATTGCCAAGTTACGTGTTGTTTTCAATTAACTTTGGAGGGACATAGATATAAATGTTAAAATAGTCCTTGGTTTAAAAAAATACCAAATTAATCCGTCGACATCCGACATCCACGCCGAGAAGTTCGAGCGAGTTGCGAGGCGGGACCAGCGGGTCACCTTTGGCGACGCACGCACACCACTGGGAAGGGTGCGTTGAACGGCGAAAATTAATTTTCAAAATCTTCAGACAAGCCATCCCTACATTTTTGATCGGTATCGTTTCGCGGTGTCGCGATTGCCGCGATTTTAATCCATGTAATTTGGCTGTGTAGTCCAGTTTCACCGATTCTGGCGAAAATGCAAGATTTTGAAGGGGACTGTGGGAGATTTGGGCGAATACATTATAATAATAGGGATGGATATTATTGGAACGTAAAATTCTGCCGATTCCAATGACTGGCAAATCGCTACGATATGTATGGACAGACGTTTAATCATGTTTTGAACGTGTATAAAAACGTTGTAGAGTTAAAGGGATCTTGGAAAAAAATTTACCTAGGCCCTCCCCCAAATTAAAATATTTTTTCCTAGGCCCTCCCCCTGGTTCAAATTTTTTTTCCTAGGCCCTCCCCCTCAGACGACCGGCCCTCCCCCCCGGTAAATATCGTACAGTCCCTAATAGTTACCCAGACAGTATCCAGTGAGCTCCATGGGTACTACCTGAATTCTATTCTGATATTCATGTATTGATACAGACACAGATGTACAGATAAAGAGATGGTTTCTTCATAGTTTATGTTGGAAAACAATGTTATCAGGTTGGTAAATCATAGGATACTGTGATTTTCTTGTATATGACCAGTACTTTTTCCCCCCCTTGCTTACATTTTGATCTTCCTCAGGGCTTTTAACTCTGATAGACACTGAAACATAAGTAAGGTGAGAGAAATACTGGCTGTGTAGAAGATAATCCCAATAAACTTTGTGAAGTATAGTTTAATTAAACAAACCTCCTTCCCCCCAGGCTCTGAGGGCCGCCGGTTCCGCCACCAGAAGCGTTACATGGCTGTGCCGAGTCCACTGCCGTCTGTAGAGTGGTGGAGGGTGTGTCTGGACGAGGCTCAGATGGTCGAATGTACCACCGCTAAGGTAGGGGGGACTTGTCAACTTTGGGAAGAGTTCCTTGGATTGTAGCCTGATTAAATCGCTTTACGGTTGCCGGCTGCCCAACATCCAGCCAGCCCCCGTAATGTATGGGGAGGGGCCAGTAAAGCCGCGGACGGCAGAGTTTGCGTTATACAGACTACTTGGATTGTATTGCATTGTAAATATATGGTACAGCATGTTTATGTCCTTGGTATGTCCAGGGCAAAGTTGTAAAGCAGTGCAGAGTCACTTAGCTGGTCTACAGTGACTAAAGAAAATAGAAATTGATAGATAGATATACAAGGAGGAACTGAAAAAAGAAAGGAAGGAACTGGACTGGGGTAGAAAGGACATTTCTGCATAACAGTAAGATGTTTACTTTCAACTTTTCAAGGTTGTGACAAGTTCACGGCAATAATATACTGACTGTTGATGTTGCATTTGAGACAAATTCTGTGCTGCTACAAATAACCACATTGTAGTGAAAAGACAAGCCTATCTTGATGATGGATTGTAAGAAAGTGCTGAAATCTGCTGATGTCTCTCTCCCTGTCCAGGCTGCAGAGATGGCTCTCCGCCTGAGTGCTGTGAACAGGTGGTGTGTGACTGGCACACCCATACAGAGGAACCTGGAAGGTTGGTAGTGTTTATCAATCAGAAAATGCAAAAAATAATGCTGCTATCATAAAAAGCAACTCCTTGTCCTGGTAGTAACAAATATATGAGTGGTAACACACTCTGGTACTGTAAAATACAGTAATCTGTATTGTATGACGCAGTTGGATGTTAAAATCCTTTCCACACCTTTCAGTGTATAGGAGCACTTCTATATCCCTTAGTCCACACAGGCCACTACAGTAAGGCACTAGTCCACTGGTGTGTTCAACTCCCACACTCTCAACTCCCATACACACAGGCCACTCACTATAGCATGGGGCTAGTCCACTGGTAGTGGTGTGTGCTTGCCTCCCATATTTTTCTCATCCACCTATTTATGAAGTTGTAAAAAAAAACTGCCACCCCATCTCCCCCCAGACCTGTATGGTTTGCTCCTGTTCCTGGGCGTTGACCCCTACTGGGTGAAGCACTGGTGGGAACGGCTTCTGTACCAGCCTTATTGCCATGGCAACCCACAACCCATGTACGAGGTCATCTCCAAGGTCATGTGGAGGACAGCTAAGAAGGATGTTCTTGATCAGGTAGGTCTTAGAGACAAGTGAACTTTGTCTAAGGAATCACCTTTAGGGCTTCTTATAGATCTTATGAATCTCAGTGCATACTGAGTGTTCATATTTCTTGTGTAAAATGTATTGGTGAAATGACGGGTACAAATTTGGGAAATTTTATGTCTGGAAAAGTTTGCAGTTTGATATACCTACTTGTAGCTGGCTGTCCCTAGTTTTCGTCCAGAAGCCATAAAAATCTTGCTCCAAAAAAAAAAGACTTGCAATTGATGCAAGCGTGTCTAACCCCCATTTCGGGGGAAAATGATGTTAAAATTGGATTAAAAAAAAGCCACTTACTCTTTTTTTTTCACCTGAGACAAGTGAGGATTCAATTTACCCATAACCTTTGGAGTCTAAGTTAAAAACCATAACCACATACACAAGACCACCTAAAACTGTATGTAGATAGTGCATGTTTGCTTGAAATTGGAACCAGAAACAGAAAATCAAAAACGTTTTTCTTTTACAGATCAACCTGCCAGGTCAGACGGAGGAGGTCCACTGGCTGAAGTTCTCTCCTGTAGAGGAGCATTTCTACCGCAGGAAACACGAGGACTGCTCCAGACACGCCTTCAAGGTCCTGAGTCAGTGGCACGATCTGGACACCAAGCTGTGTCAGCTGGACAGGAGGACCATGCAGACTGTGAGTTTGATTGTTTGTTTCTTTTACTACAAACTCTTCTCATACAACACACCAGTTCTGTACTTGGAGACAGTAGACATTAGGTACAGAAGGATAGTGAGTGTGTGAGTGAGTGAGAAGGCTCTGATTTGTTTGAGCCATTCCACACTGTGCCTGTGGTAAGTTCTTACTTTTGTCAGAGAGTGTGCCAACCAGATTCTTTGACATGCTCAAAAGGTAGCTCTTCTGAAACACAGGATATTTCAGGTACCTTTCGAATCAACTGCATTTTAATCTTATAATGGAATGTTAATATATGTAATTCCTATGAAGGAAACTACAGGTATCTTTGATAAATATTTTCTGATTGTTCCTTGCAGATGCTGTGGCCCCTGCTGAAGTTACGTCAGGCCTGCTGTCATCCCCAGGCAGTCAGAGGGGAGTTCCTACCTCTGCACAAGAGGTCAGACTCACTTGTTACTCTTGTGACATATGAAAAATCTGAAGGCAGCACTTCAGAATTGTGGCAGGGTTTTGACTGTACATTCCAGTTTTGTAAGGCAAGATCTGAATCAAATAAGTGGTTTAACAGCAAAGCATACACACACACTTACTGTTTGGGACTGACAACTAGTATAAAGCACTTGAAGTAGTTTTTGGTCAGCAGATAAGATAAGTCTTCTGTGTGTCATATTTCAGGTCAGCACACAAGAAGAGAAAATCCCTTGTCTTAGTTTGTTACTAGTAGGTCCTTATATCTCCTAATACATGTTTAATGTTGTGCCTTCAGCACCATGACAATGGATGAACTGCTGAAGTCTCTGACCCAGAAGTGTAAGATAGAGTGTGAGGAGGCACACAGACAACTCATCTGTGCACTCAACGGTCTGGCTGGGATTCACATCATCAAGGAGGAGGTTAGTTAACTTATTAACTAGTTAGTTAGTTAACTCTAGTTAGTGATCATGACCAGAAGTGTAAGATAGAGTGTGAGGAGGCTCACAGACAACTCATCTGTGCTCTCAATGGTCTGGCTGGGATTCACATCATCAAGGAAGAGGTTAGTTAACTTACTAACTAGGTTAACTTATTAACTAGTAATAGTTAACTCTAGTTAGTGATGACCAGAAGTGTAAGATAGAGTGTGAGGAGGCTCACAGACAACTCATCTGTGCACTTAACGGTCTGGCAGGGATTCACATCATCAAGGAAGAGGTTAGTTAACTAACCAGGTTAGTTAACTGTGAGCCTATACTATACACTGTTAGTTAACTTATTAAGTTTGATTAGTTAACTCTAGTTAGTGATCATGACCAGAAGTGTAAGATAGAGTGTGAGGAGGCTCACAGGCAACTCATCTGTGCACTCAACGGTCTGGCTGGGATTCACATCATCAAGGAAGAGGTTAGTTAACTCTAGTTACTAGTAGTTAACTTTAGTTAGTTAACTCTAGTTAGTTGACACTAGTTATTTAACACAAGTTAGTTAACTCTAGTTACTTAATAGTTAACTTTAGTTAGAGATGACTTCTTTCCTTTTCAATAATCCTTTCCAGTATCGTACATATTGGGTGATTGACAACAGCCAGGATTCGAACTCCCAACCTCTTGGTCCAGAGACAAGTACATCATGCTAAGAACTGGTAAACACATTTTTGTCCTAACTTACTGTGGTATTCAGAAGCAGAAAAGTTCCAGGATTGGAACTCTCAACCTTTTGGTCCAGAGACAGAGTTGTTTTCCACTGGACTACATTAACACTAAGTTTCTATCCCTACTTTAGTACCCAGAAGCAGTGGAGAAGTACCGTGAGGTTCTGAGGTCAGTGCAGGAACACGAGGGCAGACTGAAGACTGACAAACTTCAGCGACTCCACACACTACATAACCTGGCCAGAGTTCTGCAGAGGAAGCTACCCGGGGTGGCTCCTACACTCAGGGACGACCAGCTACTGAAGGAGGTTTGTTCTTTGTTTTTCTTGTTTGTTTGTTTGCTTGTTGAAGCTAAAGCGGCTTCACACATTACACAACCTGGCTGGAGTGCTGCAGAGAAACTACCCGGGGTGGCTCCTACACTCAGGGATGATCAGCTACTGAAGGAGGTACAGGTTTAGTTTGGGGTTGTATATTTTTGGTTTGCTGAATACAGGCATGAGGATGGGAGTAGGTAAAGGAACACTACTATTGTCAGTCAGTCTCAAAAGTATTTGTAAAGGAATACACTATCTCCACACTTTACAAAAGCTGGCAGGGTTGCTGCAGTGAAAACTACAGCCAAGGATGAACAACTTCACTTTCCTGTAATTTTTGAGTGAATATTGTAACTGTATGGGATTGGTGACCAGAATCTGTGTTTTCCTTCTTTAGGCTGATGAACTGAAGACATATTACATGCAGAAGTCCCTGGATAAGATCCACGCCTCCCAGCAGACTCTACTGCCCATACAGCAGAAGGTAAGGTATTTTTGGCTGTACAACTCCAGTCTTTGTCAAGGAATGAGCAATCCACTACTTCCATGATGCCATGTTACGCAGATGACGTGACTTGGTGAGTAGTGCTCTTTCCTTGACAAAGATTGGAGTTGAAAATTTGATTAAGTCCAATGCCTTGTGTTGGAAATTAAAGTTTAAACTGCTTCATAATGATGTCTACGAAACACGGATGGACTTTCAAGATAACGGTTGCTAAGCAACCGTTGCTAAGGTTACGTGTTTTCCCCGCAGGTTACACAGCTGCGTCGTAAGCTGCAGCCAGGCACGCCGTGGTGGATGGATGCCCTGCAGTGGGCCATCTACTGGGGAAAGGATGAGGACCTGGCCGAGAGGATACGCAATGAACTATCCGGGGACAGGGACCCCGACGCTACCAGCATTGTCAACAAGTCAGTTGGAAACTTTTAGTTGACTTCTATTTTTCTTTACTGTTCTGTATTATCAGCAACAAGTTGTTAGGCAGTAGGGACCCAGAAGCTAGGAGTATCGTCAACAAGTTTGGTTCTGTTTGAAGAAAAATGTACTCTGTTTTATACCTTTACTGTTCTGAATCATCTGCAACAAGCTGTTACTAGTGTTAGGTCAGAGGCTTCTAGTACATGTATTGTCAAAAAGTGAGTTGCAAATTACCATAATGAAAGAATGGATTCAAGTGTTCCAAATTGGTAGAATTTTACCTCCTTACAGTTTTGGGTTCATGTTTGAGCCTGTTGATATTTTATGCTTGTTGGTATTTTAACAAAAGATCAACAGAGCATGACAATGGGGGGGGGGGAGGGGGAGGTCGAGGATATCTAACACGTTTTAATAGAAAGCAATTAATGGGGTTTCTAGAACACTTTAACTTAAAAAGCACTGTATGGGGGTTTTGAGGATATTTTACATTACTTTCCCGACAGGTTCTGTGATCTGAGGAGCCTGCAGTTGGAGAACCTGCAGCAGTCTCATGCTGCGGTCTGCACAGCTGTCAATCATCTAATGACCTTTCCCGACAGTTGTCAATCATCTGATCATGCCCTTTCCCGACCTTCCCAGGTTCCGTGACCTGAGGGGACTGCAGTTCCTGCTGACCTCTCAGCTGGAGTCCCATGCTGTGGTCTGCACAGCTGTCAATCATCTAATCATGCCCTTTCCTGACAGCTGTCAATCATGACCTTTCCCGACCTTCCCAGGTTCCGTGACCTTAGAGGCCTATAGTTTCTCCTGACCTCCAAGCTGGAGAACCTTCAGCAGTCTCATGCTGTGGTCTGCACAGCTGTCAATCATCTAATCATGCTCTTTCCTGACAGCTGTCAATCATCTGATCATGCCCTTTCCCGACCTTCCCAGGTTCCGTGACCTGAGGGGCCTGCAGTTCCTCCTGACCTCCCAGCTGGAGTCTCATGCTGCGGTCTGCACAGCTGTCAATCATCTAATCATGACCTTTCCTGACAGCTGTCAGTCATCTGATCATGACCTTTCCCGACCTTCCCAGGTTCCGTGACCTGAGGGGACTGCAGTTCCTCCTAACGTCCCAGCTGGAGAACCTTCAGCAGTCCCATGCTGCGGTCTGCACAGCTGTCAATCATCTGAGTCAGGACCCCACCCAGCAGATCATCCAATCAGCAGTGGAGTGCCACCTCAGGCCGGAGAAGGGGGAGGAGCTACACACGTACGTTTGTTCTATAGAACTTTTCCAAGGTCAAGCAATCATGGAGTTTCAAAGTCAGTATGGCAAGTCTTCATACATGGCCTAAAATGTAAGAATTACAGTAGTAAAGTCATTTATTTCTGAGGAATTTAATTTTGCAATAATGCAGGAGGAGGGGGAGGAGCTACACACGTCTGTTCCATAGAACTTTTCAAGGTCAAACAAAGTAACTGGTAGAGTGCAAAGTCCATATGGCAAAACTGCATTCAGTCTGAATTTCTGAACTGTTAAATGTAATGTTTATTCAAATTGTTTTGTTTTGACTGGGTAAGAACTAAAGAAGTGAAAACAAAGGAATGAAAATAAACATCAATGTTGATTTTTTACAGTTGTGACTTCTGCAAGGCTGACGACCTGTTCTTGGAATATGAATCAAGACTCTTCTCCTTCACAGCAAAGTACGTAAATTGTGTCTTTTATTTAACTTCCAAACTTGTGTACAAATAATTTTTTTGGTCAGATATCTGTAGTGATGACTGAATGTTGTCCAGTTGAAGGCACCTTGGCTATCTATTCTTTTTTATCATCATTGTGTTGATGATACTCACAATACTGGCTGTAATACAAAGATGACCACTAATAAAAGTTTCAAACTTTGTATTGATGATGAAATCTTTTTTTTTTTGATTGCCAAATTGCCAAAACTGAATACCACTGACTGTATCAGAAATATATAATACATGCATTAGAAATTGAGATCTGGAAGGAAGGAAGGAAGAGTTGTTGACTTCATATTCTTGCTCAATCTTGAAGACGTCTTGAAGACATGGTAGCGGAGGAGGAGGAGAATCCGGAGCGTCAGGTGACCCGGCGAGGCGTCTGGGCGCAGAGCGAGACGGAGAAGTGTCTTAAGATCGTCCTGAGCTTCTGCAAGTCCAGCCGTCTGGAGGAACAGTGGGTGGAGGAGGGAGGCATGCAGGTGGAGCTGTTCGAACAGCTTAGGAGGGAGTACAAGGTAACACTAAACAAGAGTGGATTCAAAAAACATTTTGGCGATGTGTGTGTGTCTGTCTGTCTGGAGCAGCAGTGGGTGGAGGAGGGAGGCATGCAGGTGGAGCTGTTCGAATAGCTCAGAGAGCACAAGGTAACACTAAACAAGAGTGGATTTAAAAACATTTTGGCGATGTGTGTGTTTGTGTGTGTGTGTGGCGTGTGTGTGTGTGTGTGTGTTTGTGTGTGTGTGTGTGTAGGTGTGTGTGTGTGTGTCTGTGTTTGTGTGGCGTGTGTGGTTGTGTGTGTGTGGTTGTGTGTGTATGTGTGTGTCTGTGTGTGTGTGTATGTTTGTGTGTTTTTGTGTGTGTGTTTCTGCAGTACCCACAACTCACCTGTAAAAAAGAGTAAAGAGAAGTTTTCATTCGCTACCTGTGTTTCCATAGCAACTCCACGTGGTGTGGATGGCCCTGCGGGACCGAGTGGCGTCCATCGATGAGCTGGACATGGCCACGACTCGCCTGAGGCTCCGGCTCCCGGAGGAGGAGAGAACCGACCCTCTGCAGCCCAACATCATCGAGCCTGGCGAGGTAAGGGCTTAGGGTTAGAATTGTCTGCTAAACTCACTAAAGGCTAGATAAACTACAAACATTGACCAAAACGGGCAAACTTTTGGACTCCTTTCATAGGAAATTCTAAAGGATTGCATCCGACCCATCCCCCACCCCTTACATTTGTACCTGTAGTCTGCAAATCTGGCCATAATTAAATCCTGGAATTAATCCTTTTATACTAGTAAAAGCAGGAACAATAGACAGAATGACTTGAACCACATCAGATAATTGACCTGAGTCAACTAAATTACAAGGCCGTTCCCTTTGCCTGTTGATTCTGTTGAATGTTCTATGAAACTGTATTATTTCCAGATTGACCACCAGTGGATAAAGAACCTGAATGACAAGGCCGTGGCCACCAGTCTGCTGCACAGGAAGCTGGGCCAGCTGCTGTACCTGAGGAACCTGGCCAAGTCCCAGGAGTACCAGAAGGACGGAGTCAACCCTGAACCCTGCCCTATCTGTCAGAGGCAGCTGGGTGCTGAGGTAAGGACCTGTGTGAACTTGTGTCAAACAATCTATCGCTGTCAGGGGTTGGTTAGGCAGCCTCCTCCGTACATGAGTTTCCTCACTTATACTTCTCAATGGATGGATCCAAGATGTCGGTTAGCTTGAGGAATGAATCCCCTCTACTATATATGACTTTCCTCACTCCTTATCTGTCAGAGGCAGCTGGGCACTGAGGTAAGGACTTGTGTTGGTCTAGCCTTTTGAATCCTGAACTGTGCTTTGTCCAGAACCATGTTCAAGGCACAATCCTGGATAGTCCAAGAATATCCAAATTGTACCTGGGGCAAATCCCCATTCTAGGATATGCGGAAACTGTGCCTGATCCTAACCCTAACCCATTCAGGTATAGAACTAGATAGGCATGGTTCTGGATACATCTTTCGCTGTCAAGGGCTGGTTGGCCTCCTCTCTCTGCCCAGGGGTAAAATTAGCACCTGACTTGAATTGCTTGGTAAAAGGCGGTGGAAGGAGATGGCCTATGCCCAAGACACATTAAAAATCAATTTCCGAAAAAAGGCTAAGGGACCATTACCTCACTTATACCCTTACAAGAATGTATGACTATGTCTCCTTGTCCATTTGAAAGTAAAGTTTACCTCTTTGTTCCAGTGGAGTGCACTGATGTGTGGCCACTGCTTCTGTGAGGAGTGCATCTCAGTGCTGCATGTAGCAGATAAATAAAAGTTGTTTGTTGTCTTCCCCCATTCAAATGGAGTGTCCTGATGTGTGATTAGAAAATAAAACCTGTTCCCCCCTTTGTTCCAGTGGAGTGTCCTGATGTGTGGCCACTGTTTCTGTGAGGAGTGTATCTCTGTGCTGGTGAACCAGTTTGGATTGGGCGGCCGCCGGGGGTCCATCCGCTGTGCCATCTGCCGCCAGCTGACCGCGACGCGGGACATCTCGTATGTCAGCACGGAAGCCAAGGAACAGGAGGATGTGGATGTGAAGGTTTGTTTAAAGTTAAAACTTTAGATCCAACACAGAGAAGATCTCTCACCTAGAGCTTTTGACCAGTCACTCTGGTCTTCTTCAGTAGACTGACGCAGTGAGGCTTGTCACGTGGCTTCTTTGAAGTGTGACATCAACACCGGGTGAAAGGTATCTGGTAGACGATGTTGGCCCCCGTCTTGGTTGAGTGGTCTCAGTCTACTGAGGAAGACCAGTGACTGGTCAAAAGCTGTAACTGTGAGAACGTATTTGTGTTTGATCAAAAGATTGATGTTAATCTAATGCCTGTAACTAGGATTATGAGTGCGCGAGTTTGTGATTCAACTAAAATGATACATGTAATGTACAACCAGTGCTCCTTTTTCACAGGGAAGTCACTCCACTAAGGTTGAGGCAGTGGTCCGAACCCTGAAACTCATCCAGCAAAACGACCCCACAGCCAAGTCGCTGGTCTTCTCTACTGTAAGTCTGTTATAATGCTGGATACCTAAGTCACTACCTTCTTGATTGTGTATTTACATGTAGCTTATTGTCAACCCTCTTTCATTTTGACAAGATGCAGTCCCCAAACATATGAAGAATGGAAGAACCCATACACTTTATTTCTTCTCCACTATAAGTTTGTTATACCGGTAATGCTTGGTATCTAAATCACTATCTCCATGATAAGCTTATGTCAACCCTTTTTCATCTTGACAAATTATGAAGAATGGAACAACCCATAAACTTTATGCCTTCTGAACTTTAAGTGTATATCTTTTCTTTTGTATAATTGCTTGTTGTGATTCTTAAATCCTTAATTCTTACAGTGGCAGGATGTGTTGGACGTTGTGGCCACAGCACTGAGAGAGAACAACATGGAGTACAGGGCCATCAACGGCATTCACAGGTTCCAGGTCAGCTCCAGCCTCCTTCTGTTTAACCATGTCATAAGGACAGTGGTGTTTGATTCAATAACAACAACATTGGCCTATCAACTTGTTTGTTTATTTTTTGGCTGTAAAATGCATATGGCCAGGGCTCTCCAACTAGCCAATGGTCACTAGTATTAGTATTTACAAAGGCCTAACCCTGCTGACAAAGACTATACAGAACATAGATTCTGAAGAGTTTTTACTAATTTGACTAGGGTGCATTCTTGAATAGCCTAAGATGTGACGGGATATTATGAAAAAGTATTTTTTGAAAATTTTGGAAGGTATTCTGTTCATTTTGCAAAAAGATAATTCCAAATGCAGAACTTGACGAAGATTCTTCTTCTGATGTTTTTTCCAGGAGAACCTGACAGACTTTAAGTACGACGGCAGGATTGGGGTGTTGCTCCTCCCTCTACACACCGGCTCACACGGACTGAACATCATCGAAGCCACCCATGTGCTGCTGGTGGAGCCCATCATCAACCCAGCTCAGGAGGCACAGGCCATCGGCAGGGTGCATCGCATTGGCCAGACCAAGTAAGGACTGGTATACAGAACATAACTCTAACTCTAACTTAAACACAACCCAGCACAGGAGGCACAGGCTATCGGCAGGGTACATCGCATCGGCCAGACCAATTAAAACTTATAGATATGACTATATCTTTAACTCTGACCCTAACTTCAAGCACAACACAGAAGACTCAAGCCATTGGCATAGTAGGTAAGGACTGATACATACATGTACCTAACACTTACCCTAACTTAAATACAACCCAGCACAGGAGGCACAGGCTATCGGCAGGGTACATCGCATTGGCCAGACCAAGTAAGGACTGTTATAGACATAACTCTATCCCTAACCCTAACATTTAAAACACAATGCAAGGAGGCTCAAGCCATTGGCAGAGTAGGTAAGGACTTATACGTATATACATGCCTCACTCTTACCCAAACTCAAACACAACCCAGCACAGGAGGCTTAAACCATTTGCAGGGTGCATTGCATTGGGCAGTAGGGTCCACCATTCCTTTTTCAATTGATTGATACTTGAACTTAGTATTCACCAGTCAATTCCACAGAATCTGCAGATTTTCTCCCTTAAGCTTTCCTAGCATTGTGACGAAAATATAAGGTAGAGATAAGATACAGTGTCCTCTATCTTAAACTTTGAAGTCAATAGAACTGGTTCTGTTTCAGGGCGACAATTGTCCATCGTTTCCTGGTGCAAAACACCATCGAAGAGAGAATCCACGCCATGAAGAAACACATCAGTGCCAGGTAACTTGTTTATGTCTACAAATCAGATTTGAGCTCTGTCCTTGGTGCTGATTGGCTGTGATAGCCTGCCCTTACTTCCAATTATATTTATACCCTGTCCTTGGTGCTGACTGGTTGTTGTTGATACCTCTGAGTCTTTCATTCCAACTCTAGAAGAATGGTACATGTAGTAGGATGGTTTATTTCTACAAAATGACAGCCTAGTTGTGACCAAATTGTCAGGCTTATTTACATCATGTATAAAGACACACAATAACTGCCATATTGCAATTCCACTAAGCATCACAAGGCGTAATGACAAGGCGTTAACAACTATTATTCATATGCCATACACTGTTTTCATTTTCTCATTTTCTCAGTGACAGTATCGACACACAGTCTGAAGGAACAGTCCTGACAGTTGGTGACCTGCGCGACCTCTTCAGCGATGCCTTTCACCACCGAGAAGACGACTCCCCTCCCCCGCCCCAGCAGGAGTACGATCAGGCCAACGGCGCTCTGGAGGAGTTCGATGATGGTGATGGTCACCATGGTGATGGTCACCATGGTGATCATCACCATGGTGATGGAGGAGCCACACCCTGACAACTGGCACAACAACTTCTCACAAGCCTCCCCATCCCAGCAGGAATACGATCAAACCAATGGCAGCCTGGAGGAATTTGTTGATGGTGGTCATCACCATGGTGATTGTCACCATGGCAACAAAGAGGGCACACCCTGACAAGTATTACACCTTCTCACAACACCCACCCCCCGTTGAAGATGAACTTTTAAACACGTTTTAAACACATCGTTGGAGAATGCTCGTTCATGTGATCTTTTTTATCTATTATGTGAATTTTCATGGATATCGCAGCAGTCAATAGTGTCTGCTATATTGGGGTCCATTTGTGAGAGTGTGCATGGAGGGATCCTGGTGGTAATGCGTAACGGTACATTATCAAGAAAAAAGGCATGCAGGCTGTCATTAGGGGTACACTGTCTCTCTGTTTTATCAGTGGGGTTTTAATTAAACTTGGTAGTAAATAGTGGTACATGTAGTAGAGAGTGTTGACATATGTTGAAGAAAAGATATAGTGTATACTGAAGTTATTTATGACAAAAACTAAAGCACCACTTTACAGCAATGTAAATTTGCTCTTACTCTTCTCAAGAGTTTTCATCTTTGTCAGCATAAAACAAGTACTTTGTTATGTCATCTGAACTAAGATGCTTGGGGAATGTTGGAAATATTACTACATGTAATAAAAACATATCTTTAAACACTTCTGTATTTGCTTTTGTTCTTCATCATTTCAGTTATACCAGGAAGCGTTGTATGATGTTTGTACAATGTTTGCAACAACGAATATTACGCTCGCCTTTGGAGAGCACAGTAAGGGACATCACTGCAAGGAAAGCAGCAGCCTGGCAAGCTTGCAACAAGCTGAAAAACATCTGGAGATCGAACCTCTCACGTGGATTGAAAGTGAGGCTCTTCCTCTCGACTGTTGAGGCAGTCCTCCTGTATGGATGCGAGGCATGGACTCTTACCATCAAGCTAGAAAAGCAGTTGGATGGATGCTATACGAGGTTGCTAAGAACTGCACTCAACATCCACTGGTCACAGCATGTTTCGAACAGGGACCTTTACGCCGACCTACCAAGACTCTCTAGCAAAATTAGATCAAGAAGGCTTAGGTTTGCAGGACACTGTCACAGGAGCAGAGAGGAGATTGCGGCCGAGCTGGTACTGTGGACTCCCAAGCATGGGAGGAGGAAGGCCGGCAGACCGGCTACAACCTACATAGACTGCCTAAGGAGAGACACTGGCCTGGAGGTGGACTACTTGGGTCAAGTGATGGAAGATAGGGAGTGTTGGTCAGCCATTTTGTCTCGAGGCCAGGGACACCAGGACTCGACATAAGTCAAGTCAAGTTTGGGGCGTCACCAAAAAAAGCAGGGCAATCTGATGACCTTTCAACTCAGATTCTTACACTACACAAAAAGGGGTGTTTAATTTCATGTTATTTCTTCTGAATACGAAAATAATCGATAATGTGAAAATTAGAAACACTTTTTTCGTTCATAACACATTTCAAATAACGTTCAGTTGTTCCTATTAAAGTTGAAACTTGATCACATTGACGTTTTTACATTATATTGGACTAACTAACTCCCCCGTATTTGGAATGTTCCACTCTAAATTCATCACCCTCCCAACATGGCGTCCCGTCAAAGCCATCGGTCCAGTAGCCTGCTCCGGCGGGGCATCCCTCCTCCCCTGTCCCTACAGGCGCAGCCCGACACCGAGGGGCTACAGAACCCGGCGGCGGGGATAGACTCGCCGAACCTGGGCAGCTCGGCGATGCTGCACGACCAGAGGAAGAGCGCCATGCTGTCCGACGCGGCGCGGGAGTTCTCCTCAGGTGACCCCGAGGGGCATGCTCTGTCCCCGATAGACCTCGCCTCGCACAGGTACGAATTATACACAAAACCGTAACATACCAGCTAACCAATCGACAAAATAATCGTCCCAACGATTGTGGGCATTAGACGGAAGAAGAAGAACCAGAGACGGTGTCCTTCATGTCAAGATGGCGTTCAAGATGAAATGTCGTTTTCTAATGACAAGGACCAAAGAGTTGTAAATATATAACGTTATATGGATATATTATAACCTCCTTCCATAGACGAAAAATTATTTACATGTACTAAATAATTAGAGGGCCATATATACATGTGTAACGCTTTACCAAAGAGAGATGGTTTCTATTGTAATTTGTAAAGGACAGAAAAGTTTCACAAAGTACATATGCTATGTAGTCATATATAGTTTCTAGAATAGACTAGTATTATTGTGTTATGATTGCATTATCACAATTTGTTGTCATGTACGTTACTGTGTACAACTGAATAGTTATTTCACTTCTTTCTTCAGCCTCCCCCAGTTTTCACCCACCATGGAGCACTCCATGGACATGGGGCAGACATCGCTGTTCCCATCGCTGGACAGTGTGACAAGGTTCGTTGTTGTCCTTTTATCTCGCTAGATTTCACTAGGTTCAGGTACATCAATGTTCTCTCAAGGTTTTTAACATGTGGTGAATTGAGCCTTTGTTTTGTTGGGAGTGCTGAAATAGTTTAGCATGTTGAATCTGTGCAAGGAACTTCATATACATGTAGCTCCTTGATCTATGTGTGCTCTCAGTGTACTGCTGGGAAAAGGTTCCATACATCTTTGTGTTGATGCTGTCTGTGAGGTCTTCCCTCAGTCCAAGTGATGATGTCAGTGTCCCTGTTGTCCTCTGTTGTGCCATATGTCTAGTATATGCTCTCCACCTCTTGCAGCATCTGATGTGTTTCTCTGTCGTACATGTAGATTCGTCGGTTTGGAGCAGATGGAGGGACAGGGCGCAACCGAGGAGCCAGAAAAAATGGCGTCTTCCTGGTCATCAGAACCAGAGAACCTGCACCAACCTCCCGCCCCAGAAAAAGTTCCAGAAGTGAAACCTACCGCAAAGTCATCCCCGCGACACCCTGCGAAGAAGAAGCAGGCAGAAAGAGTGAGAACGCCAGCAAAGGAGGTCGTTAAGGTGAAAACAGAGCCAGTAAACGATCCGTACGCCTTCGAAGACGAACCTACACCAGTGGAAAGCTTCAGCCCTAAAGCTACTGCCATGGCTCCTCCCAGCACAACTGCCCTCCCTCCCGCTATACCCTACCCATTCTCGGCGATGCTACAGAGCCACGATCCACACCACTTCCCGCAACCGATGCCTTCTTCTGGACCGGTGGCTGCGAAGAAGAAAAAGAAGAGCAGCAGCGGTGGCACCAAGCACACGCAACAGTACGACAACGAGAAATACAGGAGGAAGTACCAGCTACTGAAGAGAACCGTGAAAAATATGGTGTTCGAGAATGCAGCGCTTTGTGACGAAGTCTCACACATGGATGAACGCATTGCCAAGGCGAAGGAGGACAGGAAAGCTTTGCTGAAGAGGTTGTTTCAGCATCAAGCGTTGAACGAAGTGGCCCAAATCTCCATGGTGTCCCCACAACACCCCCTGCCAGGTCATTCCAGCGTTCCCTCGCTCGGTAAACCTGCTACGCTAGACATGGTCACACCGAACCCAGCCAAGGTAGCAGCTAGTAGCACTGGCAAAGGGAAGGGAAAGGATACCGGCAAGGCAGCAAAAGGGAAAGAGAAAGACTCCACAAAACCATCCACAAGCAGTAGTGCCAAGAAAAAGAAGGACTCGGGTAAAAAATTTGTGCGTCCGATTCCCCTAGACCCAACAGGAAGGCCGATCTTTCCCGTCACCCTCGGTGAACTTACTGTGTACAGTTTGGGGGATGTAGTTGTAGACAGAGCAGAGTTTCACAATGAGAAGTTCATCTGGCCTGTCGGATTTTGCAGTACCCGTGTGTTTGCCAGCACCAGGAACCCTCACCAGAGGTGTCTGTACACGTGCAAGATTTCCGACGGCGGTGGTGGACCGAAATTCGAGATATCGCCCGAGGACGACCCTGAGTTAACCATCGTAGGTTCTTCCGCGGATGAGTGCCACAAACAACTTCTAAACGCTCTCACAGATATCCTCGGGAAGGATCCTTTTGGCAAAGACGACATTTGCGGGTCGGATTTCTTCGGTTTCTCCAACCCAACCATACAGAACTTGATACAGAGCTGCCCGGGTGCGCGGAAGTGCACGAAGTACAAGTGGGTGAAGTTTGACGCCTGTCGATCGAGTAAGACAGACACAGATGCGGAAGAAGAGGATCTAACGCTAAGTTTCACTGCTTTACAGAAGGCTTGGGGTCTGAGGGGGGATGAGCAGTCTCCTGCAAGAGGCCATGGCACAATGGACCCTAACACAAGCCTGAGATCTCTGTTAACCTCAAATGTGCCTCTAGTGACTATGGGGATAGCTGGGGGAATGCCTAGTATGTCTGGTCATGATGGCATGTAGACTTAAAAAGCTGTACTTGAAATTGTACTAGCAGTATATTGTGTATATTCTTGATGTGACTTGCCAAATCGAAACCTAATCCAAATTGGGGTTGCTAATTATTGTACAGAATCAGTGATACCATATTATATCTACTCAATTCCTTGTAAAGGCATAATGATATTGGTATATCAAACATTATAGTGTAATGTTATATTTATGAAATCTGAAGAGAAGACCTACTGTATACTGTATATCAGATTCAGTGGTGCTTAGCAGCAGTTACCCCAATGGGCTTGAATGTACAATAAAGGTTGGATTTTCTCTAAGCTATTACGTGTATTTGAATGAATGTGTTGTTTGTGTTAGCATGTGATGCTTTCTCTGTTGTTCATCCATCCCATATCAAAAGACACTCACACATAAGCATATTAATTTTGCAGAATCCACCAAACTTCTTCCAGGTGTGATGACCAAGGCTGGTCGAGAATAATATGGTCTTGTGTCAGCCATGATGGCAGAATGTAATGAAACACACTGCACATGGTTTTCACTTTCAAGTAGCTGGGCTTTTAATATTTTGTACTTTTAGAAGTTGTGATTTGAAGCTGTATAATGTTATACAGCATAGCACAAGATGGTACAACAGTACCTGTACCCTGTACATACATAATGTACAATGTAAATTGGTCTACTATAAATACATTATATTTATATGCCAGGTTGTTATGCCTGGCAACTTTGAGCCAAGAAAAGCATTTCTATAACCAACCTAAAAACTAAAAAAAGTATTTGATTTGGACTTGGATTTATGTTTATATGATTTTGATGCCTACGTTTATGTTCATGTTTATGTTTTGGTGTCTTATGAGCCCATATGGGCTGGGTGACAAAAGTCGCAAGACACGTAAATAAAATTAATTCATGAATGATTCATATATGTCCTGTAAAGCTTCAGTCTGTGCCGAAGTACTTCTGCCCAAAGTGCACAGGAACATGAGGGTGGATCTCTGATGTCAGGATGGTCATGTCTGGGTGTTCATCTGTCACGGACTTCAGGGCTGGGACACAAACAACTGCAGTTAGATTACTCAAAAAAGATAGTAACAGACTTGTTACACTTGTAAAATTTATGTAAAATGTACCTAAAACATGAAATCAGTAAATCAAGACATGTCACGTACACTCAAAATACAAGTACATGACTTGTATATACCCCCTTTCTTTTTTTGGTATGGTAAAAAACGAGTAACGTGTACTTACATAGATGTTTGTTAACCCGAAACGGGTTAGACGTGCTTGCCTCAATTGCAAGTCTTTTTTGAGCAAGATTTTTATGGCTGGATGCCCTTCTTAATGCCAACCCAAACCCTACTAGGGCCTAGGATCCCTGTAACTGAGGGGGGAAATACGTGTAAAGTGCCTTTCCCAATGACTAGATTTACAAATCCTATCAGATATTTTCCTGTTTGAAGTAACCAGTGATCTAACACTCACCATGTGGTGTCACAAACAGACTGAGCAGCAGAATGTTGCTCTCCTTCACTCCATGCTCCTTTAGAACCTGGACTGCCTGGATAGCAGTGTTGCCTGAACCTACAAAAAGGAAAAGGAAAATGTAAGATAAAACTTGGCATGTAAGGACCAAAAACATACTTACATTGTCAAATACACACAGGAACATTCATGCAATCTGTCTATCTATCTATGGATCAAGATCTTTATTTGCAATCAGATACATTTTCATGTACAGATGTACAGATACAGATTTCTGAGTAGGATGACCGTATTAGTTCCTACGCCTGAGTGAAGAGGGTTGACACGGTGGCCTTTGCATGGATTTGTTTAAGGTGGATAACAGGATGCGAATCTGAGACCCACACACTTGTCATTTCATGCAATACATACACCACAAACATGCATCATTGTCATGCTGTAAACACAGAATGATCATTTACCAGTCACAATAATAGAAAACAAGTCAAATCAAAGAACAAATCATTCACAGCATAAATAGAAAACAAGCAGCACACAGTAAAATCCAGGGGGCTACTCACCCTGCCCACCTTTGCATGGAGACAAGAAAAGAAACAAAGGAGATACAATAAGATAACACTAGACACATTCCTATTAAGAATATATTGTGTATACAAAGTGAAAGAAGAAAATTGACAACACATTCAAGTAAACTTTGAATGGTAAAGTGCAAAAGTGGACAGAAAAGACTGAAACAAAATAGAGTGGTAAACTAATACATGTACAAGCACAAATTAGACCAAGGGAAAAATGTTTCCTGTTTCCTGACCCACCCTAGAAAAACTGCCAACCTTAAAATTCTTTTTGGGTGGACCCCTTCAAGGGACATAAATTTTTCAAGCTGATCAACCTTTTCTAGCTCCATGATCTGACACCCAAGTGACAAAACATTGTGTGATTATTTTCTAACATTGACATTGAAAATAAAAGTGTCCTCATGGCAAGTTCTACTTTCTTAAACTGTATTGTATAAGTTGGACCCCTATATAGATATCACTGAAGTCTAAAAAAAAAAGAAAAAAAAGAAAATCCCTACTACTGATTTTTTCAAGACTGAAACTGGAAACACAACATTTTTTCCTAGGCCTTTTCACCAACATGCTGTATATGAGGCTACAACATTTCCTTGAAACGTACTGAGAATGGGGTACATCAGCAGCACTTTTCTGCTGTCCACGTCGGGAGGGAACTTGGCGTAATAGACCTTCGCCTGGCGCGTGTCTGCCTCGCTCTGGATCAGGATCTTGCCTATCCGGATGGACCGACAGCAATCTCGTAAACCCTGCTCCATAGCTTCACCTGGACAGGTGGGTATTACAGGTGTTATTACAGGTGGTTATTACAGGTGGTTATCACAGGTGGTTATTGATAGGTGGTTATAGAAAGGTGGTTATTACAGCTGGTTATTACAGCTGGTTATTACAGCTGGTTATAGAAGAGAAGTTAATTGCAAATTCATGCCCTCGGGGGCTAATTGCAGATTACAAACAAAAATGAATTACGAACAATGAAACGTAGTATAAAATAAACAGGTGGTTATACACAGGTGGTATATCAGGTGGTTATTGACAGATGTTGAGCCGGCAGCAGTCTCACAAACCCTGACTCCATAGCCTCACCTGGACATAGGTGGTTATTACAGGAGGTTATAACAGGTGTTTATTACAGGCGGTTATACACAGGTGGTTATTACAGGCGGTTATACACAGGTGGTTATTGACAGGTGGTTATAACAGGTGTTTATTTTTACAGATGGTTAATACAGGGGTTTATTTTTACAGGTGGTTATACACAGGTGGTTAGGACTGACACCTCTGGGAATTATCCACTATGACGTGATGCTCTATCTGGATGTCTAACCTTTAGCAATGCCGACATACAGTGTATGAAAAGTATTCCACACTCACCACTCCTCATGATGCTGACTCCACAGTTTCCCTTCTCAAAAGTAATCCCATCATAACTATAGCCTGCAGGGCAGCAACAGGAGGCATTTAACAGTCAGCACAAAAGACGGTTTTTGTTTCTACAAGTCTGCTGTGATGAAAAAAATGTCAACATCTTTACAATGCAGATTGTTCTTCACAGCAATGACTAGCATAAGTACATGTATGCACACCTAAAATTTTGTTAGTCCTTCTGCAGTCTTCTTCAGAATTCGAATGACCAATTGACTACAAACTATAAAATGACACAGTATTCTATAAAATGATGATAATGCAACTGTTCCTACCAGTAGGCGTGGTAACTGACATAGGAGAATACGGCAGCTGGTTCAGACCTTCTTCAACTACTAGTCTGATCTGTGGGAGGGAAGGGAGGGACATGTTGGGATGAGGATCCAATTTTTATATTGAATACTATATAAGTTATAACGTTATACATTGCATTTGTGACCGAAAATGATCTGAGCAGTCTGCGGTTTTTGGTCTAACAAAAATACAGTGCTAGTACAAATAGTTGGGCAACCAAAACTATCTCAGCAATACTAGCAACACTTACCAGTCGGTCAGCACAAAACACAAAATCACTTCTAGATGTTTCTCTGAAAGAGAAATACAAAATTACTACCAATGACTTTCTAAAATTGTCAGGCTTTCAAATGTCCATGTCAAATTTTAGCAACAACTGTTTATGTATATAAGTGTTGGTGGGTTAGTTACAAACTAACTAACCAACTAACAAACATAGTTTTGATAACAGAAGAGGGAGGGGGGCACTCACACATCCCTGAGTACCGTCTGTAGCTCTCTCAGCTGCCCGGTGCTCTTCAGTACCCTGACGTTAGCCCCTATGTCCTGGCAGGCTTGGTTAGACGTAATCGTCGCCATAATGCCGGGCAGATCGTCATAAATTAGAGTAAAGCATCCGCCAAACCATCACAAACATTTCATCATAACTTTTGGACATACGCCTCAGTACAGCGCCATGACCTTAGATATTCATGCGCGTTAGAAAGTAGATCCGATACAAAATCAAATAAATTAATGCTCATGTGATTTTTATGACGCTTATTTCAAAAGTTTTCTACATTTACACAAGGTTTTATTATTATAAAGCCATTAAATTAATGCTTGTAAGCCTATACATGTTGTATGACCCATCACAAGAGAAAGTGCGGAAGAATATCTGAGGTCAATGACCTTACGTACCCTCACATCTACATCCAAAATGGCGGCGATTCTGGTGTCCTCCAAGTTCGTCTGTTGTTTCGGGCCGAAATTTCAGATCAACAACGTCGCACAGAGGAGCCAGCGCTTCGGTTCGCTAGCGGGATGGAGGGGCAACTTTCTGGAGCGCAAAACCGTCCAGGTTTTCCGAACGCAGGTCGGTTTTTTGATTGATGAGAATAGGTGAAAGGAAGGGGGAGGGGCGGCGTTTTAGAAGGCCGGGTCGCTCTGTCGTCTGCTGTTTGAAGTTGGTTGCGAAATTCTGCCGTCTGCGGAACCATATGGTCTGAAGGTTCGCCGGTTTGCGTGGTGTGGGACAGGGAACTTCAACTGATTGTTAGTTCGTACACGCAGAGTTGTACGTGTATGTATTCGTGTTGTCTGGAAGCTTAAATCATCCTAGCCTTCGAATATTCCGCCCCCCTCCCACTCAGGCTAACATCTGGTTTATTAGTTTCCATATTCCAGTGTCTAACATCTGCACATTAGCTTCATGCCTACGCGAGAGTTATGTTTCTCTCTTATCGGCCAGCATCAAAGCAGTAAAACAAAGATAAAAATCTACACACGTTTCAAAACTATTTTCCTATGTACCCAGATCTATTCTAAGGGACTGT
>NW_017803889.1:56874-64207 GCF_001625305.1 Branchiostoma belcheri
CCCGGTAAATATCGTACAGTCCCTAAGGAAGTGACTTGCATCAAACCAAGGACGTTCAACACACTTAACCTCCTTGCTTATTTGGTAAACTTTATTCTGGGGAAAAGTGTTTTACAACCTGTTTTTTTTTTTAATTTTCAGCACCAGCATCATGGCAGGTCATCAGCCTGGAGATTTCCCCCTACCTGGAGAGCTGCAGCACCTCACCTGTCCAGGTCACAACAGGTGAGCAGGAATTAATGGTATCGGGTAGATATACACATCAAGGTGGCAAAGTGGTCTTGTAGCCTGGAGTCCAGCCTGTTAGCTTTGGTCTACTCCCAACATTGTTGGTGGGGTACATACTGACCCTCAGGAGTAGGCTAGAGCACATACATACAAGACTGGGTTCAAACGTCATGTTGTGATTCAGGTTGTTGATTCAGAATATGAAATTTATGGGTTCAAATACCTACAAGTAGCAGGCCGCGATGGTGTGCCCTTTGGAAAGGCATTTTACACCTACATTTGTATTTCCTTGACTCAGGCGAAAGTGAGTACTGTGAGCTTTGGTTATAACATTAGGGACATCATCTCTCTCCAAGCTCAAGGTCTTGAAGTAGCTACTCGTTGTCTTTGTCCTGAGCGTCACAGTCTGTGCTTTAAAGTTTGTGGAGCTACAATGTATGTGTAGACAAGGACTTTTTTAACAGGGCCAGATAGAGCAAAAGTGTAACCTTTTAAATACAAGCTGGTCATGATATTAATGAAAAAAAACTTATGATAATTTGTGTACTTCTCACTGATTTTGTCTCTCTTTCTGTTTCACTTTATAAGGCTGCAAATGGAGCAGGAGCGTTGGGAAAGCGTATGACAACACAGGCGACATCAAAAGTGCAGGTGAACCTCAGGATGTACTCCCATTGGTGGAGAGGGCTTCTGTCCTTCTAATTATAACTATGTCCTGTCTTACAGGCTGGCCTACCATGCAGCCATGGCAAAATAGGCTGTTATATGTACAGCACATAATATATATATAACAAGCACACCAGTGTTGTGTTTTGTGTCTTTTTTCTTTAAGGTAGACACTGAACTTTTTTCTGGTGTAACAACACTAAGCCTACTCTTCATTATATGTACATGTATTGGTACAGCACATAACAGGTACACCGGTGTTGTGTTTTGTGTCTTTTTCTTTTTTAGGTAGATACTGAACTTAGTCTATTGTAACGCTTAGTCTACTCTTCCTTATACCGGCATATACAATTTTTTGTACAGTACATACTTAGTAACATGCACACTGGTGTTGTGTTTTGTGTCTTTTGTTTTACGTAGGCACTGAACTTTTTTTCCTGGTGTCCCTCTAGACTTGATTCAGGTGATGGGATGTGTGTATACGTAAGCAGATCAGTGTCTATCAGTATGTAATACACTTTGAGAAGAGCAGTTTAGAAAAAAGGAATTTTGTTTATTATGATAAGTAGTTGTATTTACTAGATTTAAAAGTAAATCTACTTCTTGACCAAAACGTATTAGTTACAATCTTATTTTCAAATTGCTGTCTTGTTGATAATCAGATAATCATGTATCATATGTGCAGTAACATGGTGACATCTCTCCCACTCAGATATCTTTGGGGCAAACTTCCTTTAATTTTTAAGAAAATGATTCTTAACATTGTTTTCGACTCCCCTTGATAACAGAAACCTACGAAGCTGCCCAAGAGAGACTGTTCAGTCCACGGTAGCGGTGGGGACTCCTCTATCCCCATAGGTGTGAAGGGAGTCCCTGAGGACAGGGTGGCAGGCCTGCAGATAGTCAGGAACATGCTGCGGTATGTCTGGCCTAAAGGAAGGACAGACATCAAGACTAGGGTGGTCGTGGCACTCGGGCTGCTCGTAGGAGCCAAGGTGGGGACCTTAAGATTGTCATATTTCTTCTGGGTGTGAAGATTATATTTCCCTCTTTTAATAAATAAATAAATACATATTCTATGTACACGCATCGTATCATTTCACTTTTATTTCACTCTCCTATAAATACACACCATTTTTTTTTAGTCTTTCTCAAAATGATCTTTTTCCAGTAAAGATGTACCATAAAAACAATACAACAATAAAATTCTAGAATTACAAACTGTGTTACTCTCCCCGGTTGCTTCACTCCCCCATGATTGCGATCTGCTCCCTCATGCTAAATTTCTCTAGAAAACCCCCTAGTGTAGTAGCTGTACATTTTTTTTGTGTGTGACACAGTCTACATACATGTATGTATTGCAGCTCTTCCTTGCATCTGTGTGAAGTATTGCACCCCATGTTTTCTGTATGTTCCCAGCTGCTGAATGTCCAGGTCCCCTTCATCTTTAAGTACGCTGTAGACTACCTCAACCAGCCTGCTCTGTTCAACCTGGATAACCCTGCCAACACTATCATCACCTTCGCAACCGCACTCGTCATTGGATGTAAGTTGTTGTTTTCTTTAATGGTATTGCTCAGATATTGTTCTTTAGTGCAAAGCCAAAGGCAAAGTTGACTACAGTAAGTTCTAGGAGCTAGATAAGTACAATAGATATATGACAATGCCAAAAGCTGGCAGTGTATGCTTGTGTTGAAAGCTCAACCAGCCTGCTCTGTTCAACCTGGACAACCCCGCCAACACTATCATCACCTTCGCAACCGCGCTCGTCATTGGATGTAAGTTGTCCCGGTCAGAATCCAGTGTCTATAGTGACCACTTACTAGTCCACATAGACCAGATTTTATCTCTCCAAAGTGGTCTTATTGCTACATGTATAGGGCAGTTGACTTTATTCGGTTCTTTAAGTTTGTTTCTTTTTGTCATTACTCATATTCCATGGTTTCAGTGTTCATTTTATTCTTATGTACATGTATATGCGCATTTAGCAGAAAATAGTAACTAATGTAAAACTGAATAAGATGTGGAATGTATGGAATGTATGAACTGAGTATGTACTTGTACTTCTTTCAATCTTTGTTTTCTCTTCTTTATTATTACTTACATTTTATGTGTACATGTGAGGAGAGGGCTGGATAAGTATATAATTATAAATGCCCAATCGTCAGAAAATACATGTAATAAGATATTGAATATTATCTGCTTGCATGACACACAGATGGCATTGCCAGGGCGGGAGCGGCGGGATTTAACGAGCTGAGAAACGCGATTTTTGCGAAGGTGGCGCAGAGCTCGATCCGTCGCGTCGCCAGGAACGTCTTTCTGCACCTCCACAACCTGGACCTCAGCTTCCACCTCTCCAGACAGACAGGTGCACTTTCCAAGGCAATCGACAGGGGGACTCGGTGAGCCATTAGAAGTTACCGGTATTTAGGGCAATGTCATATGTGTTGAGCAGTCTCTTAGAGTTATTAGATATTAGCAAAAGTTCACGAGCTGGACTGGAGCTTCCACCTCTCCAGGCAGACAGGTGCACTTTCCAAGGCAATCGACAGGGGGACTCGGTGAGCTATTGTTCGTTTAGGACAATGTCATATGTGTCTTCACTGTTAATTATAAAAGTAGGTCAATAACTCTTAGAGCTACTATATATTTGTTTAGCAATAGTTCACAACCTGGACCTTAGCTTCCACCAGAAAGGTGCACTTTCCAAGGCAATCGACAGGGGGACTCGGTGAGCTAGTAGTTTGAAGCAATTTTTTAAATCTCCAAGCAGATCTTCAAATTGTGTCCAAGAGACCATCAAATTTGTTGGACAGATCCAAAGTGACATTGTGTTGGCTAGCTGTCATACTGTGTACCTGCTACAGTTGTTGTGCAATCAAATCTTCTCTTCTTTTTCAGCTGTTGTGTGTGTGTGTGTGTTAATTACATCAAAAAGGCTTTCCACTCTTTACTTGAGTGCCAAAACTTGGAGCTTCTTAAAACAAGACCTACTAGATCTTAAAATATGATCTGCAAAAAGAGCAGCACGCAAACATAGGATAATTTGTCATAAGGTATGAATGTTATTTGATTTGCATGAGACTGATTTGAAGTTATTTTTTGTGTGCCCACAGAGGAATCAACTTTGTGTTGTCTGCTCTGATCTTCAATGTGGTGCCAACAATCCTGGAAGTCTCACTTGTCACTGGCATTTTGGTAAGTAGAATTGTCAATGCTTGTCAATGCTTCATAATCATAATAACTTGTACTTACCCGCATACCTGCATACCATCTTTGGGGTAGAAGGCAACTAGCCTGTGTGGTCTCAGTCTCTACTTTATCCAGCATCCAGCTTGTTCTTGAATTTGTTCACGGCCCTGGCTTTGACCACTGACAGTGCTTGTAGCAGGGCTCGAAATTAAATACTGGGTGCATGTGCACCTTAGTGCATCCAAAATTGGAGCTGTGCACCCAATTTTTTTCTGTAGGTGCACCAGTGCACCCAAATATTTTTAAAGGAATTTTTAACATTAGAAGCATATAATAGTATACCGGATATTCTTGGTCTCTAAGTATCAGAAAAATAATAAAATCTTTGTTGTAGTAATGTTTGAGATTTTGAAGCTCTCATTTTAGATTCAAGCTCAGAAGAGAAGTAAGACCTTGTGCACTTAATTTTTTAGGCTGGGTGCACCGGTGCACCTATTCCCAAAAAATAAATTTCGAGCCCTGAGACTAGGGGGAAGTTTTGTTGCCCATTGATGAACTTTCAAGATAATATCACACGTGTCTCCAGTGGTACAAGTGTGGGGTGCAGTTTGCTGCGGTCACGCTGGGCTGTATCGGCGCGTACGCCGCCTTCACCCTCAGCATCACCGCCTGGAGGACGAAATTCCGCGTGCAGATGAACCGGGCAGACAACCAAGCCGGCAACATGGCCATCGACTCGCTCATCAACTACGAAACTGTCAAGGTATTTAGTGGAACTCATTATTGTTCATGTTTTATTTGAATTGAATCTCTGTACTGTGCGCACATCATATATTATGGAACCACTTATGTTACCTTTTGATTTAATTTGATTTGATTTGATTTGACTCTGTACCGTTTTTTATTATAATGTTTTCTTTTGTTGGTGTCTTGTACATTGTAAGCCTATTTGGGTAGGGCGCCCTGTAGTCACAAGAATTTAATAACAATAATAGTAAACTTTCATTCGTTTGTTTGTTTGTTCATTCATTCGTGCATTCGTGCATTCGTGCATTCGTGCATTCGTTCATTCGTTCGTTCGTTCGTTCGTTCGTTAGTTAGTTATTAGTTAGTTAGGTTGAAGATACAGCCAAGGCATGACAAGGTGGTCTTGTGGTTAAGGTTGTTGTCTCTGAATCTGAAGGTTCTGGGTTCAAATCCCTGTCAGGCCCCAATGTTATGCCCTCATGTCTTACTGAGGGACGACTGCGTGTGCAAGATGTGGGTTACATGTAACTTGAGGAATGAATCCCCTCCACTATATAAGACAGGATATCACCTTGTATGTGGCTCAAGATGACTGTATGTGCGGTATGTCAGTTACATGTAGCTTCAGGAATGAACCCCCTTTACTATAAACTGTTTGTTCCCTTTCAGTACTTCAACAATGAGACATTTGAGGCAGACCGTTATGACAAGTTGCTGGCTCAGTATGAGGTGGCTTCTCTGAAGACGAGCACGAGCCTCGCCCTCCTTAACTTTGGACAGAACGCCATCTTCAGTACAGCATTGGCTGGCATCATGGTACTGGCCAGCAAAGGCATCATGGCAGGTCAGTGTACAAAATCCTTTTTGAACAAGGTTGCCCAGTGGGCAGCAGGCAACCTACGGCAAAAATTAGGTTGCCCCACCTATAAGTTACTACTTTCCTCAAATTAAGTAATGTTACAGACATAAGCCTTTGACAATATTTCTAACAGCCTTTAGTTAACTGATACTAGTAATAGCCATTAATACCTAAAATTAAGAAGCATCTGCCGGATACAGTGGTGCAAGCCAAGTGGGCATGATTTGGGGGGGGGGGGCATTCCTAAAATTCAGGTAGCACACTGGGCTACCTAGGTTCACAAAGAGGTCATTTCATAATTTTCTTCTACACAACCAAGATCTACCTTGTTGACATTTTGGTGTCTATCAGACACCTTTCTCAGAGCTTCTGACTGGAGTTCTGCTTCTCGCCGCTATGTATAGCTCATGTAGGTGGGGCTTTTGCGACGAGATACACATGTAACAGTGGGGGGTTTATAGGCGCTACCAACAGATCCGGCAAAGGGGTCTAGACCTTTTAGCGGAGAGGTTAGAGTGTCTGACTGGAGCCCGGGAGGTTGTAGGTTCGAACCCCGGCCTGGGACCATTGGTTTTTACGGGCTCCTCCTGTTTCTTACACACAGTAGATACCTTACAAAACTGGTGAGAGACTGTTTGCTGGTTACAAAGACAAACAAGACAAACAAAATTGGCTTTTTCTGACTTTTCAACTTGTTGTACTTGTACTTACATGTGAGCTGCCAATACATTGAAAGATGACCCTGTTCATCATTACTCTTGCTCTAACAGCATACAAAACACTCACACACTCACTATCCAGGGTGGTGAGTGTGTGTTTTCTAACAGCATACAAAAGTATCTAGAAATTGACAAAGCGATGCAGAAATTGACTGCCGACATTAAAAACATTTTCTACACAAGCTAAAATCAAAACAAAGCAAAAGTAGTTACACTGTAGTCCAAAGTATGCACTATGAATGATGATCCAAACATGAATGACTTAAGTTACCAACATCAGACATTCAGACAGTTTGACATTTTTTTGTAGAATTTCAAATTCTGTTCCTCCAAATTCATATTATACTGCATCTACACTGACATTTCTGTGTGAAAAACAGAAATATTTACAGCAGAAAATAAACTTATTGCAATGCTTTATCCTTGTAGCCAAAGTGGAAACAAAACAATTTTTATGCAAGCAAAACAATTTTCAGAATATTCAATCAGACAATAGTTAGTTCCCTTGAAGCTCTGAGCTCATACCTGCGCGTACTTCACATAATTATGCTCTGAGTTGTGTCTATTCATGTTATTTCAAACACATGGAAATGTAAGAGTTTACAGTATAGTCAAAGCAGTTATGTGTCAGATTCAGTAGATTTGTTCATTCACAAGACCCAGTCCAAAATACTGTAGAAAATTCAATGTGTACTATAGAGTATTCTTTTGACATCATAGGTCACTGACAGACACAAACACTATTATGTAGAAATCTTCTCAAATAAGCTTTGATAAATATAGAATACAACACGGTGTATTCCGTATCGCCTGAGGTATCGGCCCGACTGCGGGTCGGATCGCCCGACGGCCGAAGGCCGGAGGGAGATCCGATCCGCGGGAGGGCTGGGACCGAGGGTGATGCGGAATACACCGTGTT
>NW_017803889.1:65447-88670 GCF_001625305.1 Branchiostoma belcheri
ATAATTCAGCCTTGGTATATTCACTTCATGGCTCATATTGTACCATTTCCAGCTATCATGGGGTGCCTTGGCCTGTTTTTTTTTGGTCGCTTCATATTTTTTCTGCAAAAATCTGAGAAACAACAAATTAAATTGATGTGGCCTAAGTTACAAGATGTGATGCAGAATAGAGCCTGCATAATTCATAACGTATGGGTATGACGTGTGCTCACTTTTCACCTCCATACCACCTAAGGAAGCTGTGTCTTAGTCAGGGAAGCTAAATTGGAAACTGACAATGCACTTGCAGATAGAACTGACCTATCCATTGACCGAGTATACAAATGTATGTGAACTCTTAGAACTCTGTCTAGGATGCACATATTTCACCAACAAAGGACAGTTCTACCAACAAATGCACGGCTGTGCGATGGGATCACCAGTTTCACCAATTGTTGTAAACCTGTACATGGAGAAGTTTGAAAACAAAGCCCTCAGCACTTACATGTACAATGACATGTACACTCCCCCTGCCAACTGGTTTTGATATGTAGATGACACTTGGTGCAGATTGAAAAAGAGGGTAGCTGTTGATTTCTTTGACCACATCAACCAGATCAGAATGAGATAGATGACAACATCAAGTTCACACAGGAGCCAAGTCATGAAAACATGCTCCCTTTCCTAGACACCAAAACTATTGTAGAGAGACATTGAAAGAGTACAGAAGCGAGTACTACGCATAATCTCTTGTGGAGGCAAACGGACTGTGCCAAAACTCCCTTCCCTCAAGGAAAGGAGGGAGTTGGCGGCCATTACCCTACTAAAGAACATGATGAAACCAGAACATCCACTTCACGAACTGGTTCCACCTCAGAGACTGGCATCCACGGGGCGTAAACTGAGAAACCATGACAACATCAGCCTTCCCTTGGCCAGAACAGAGCGGCTCAGAAAATCATTTTTGTACACCGCTGTCAGACTGTACAATGAGACTTTGTAATAATCTGTTATTTCGTGCCCATTTCAAGTATAGACTATTGTATCCGAATGAATGTGTCTTTTAATGCCATTCTTTCAGAATTGTTTTAATTCGCTCAAATGTCGCAGCTACAAATATATCTATTTTAAAGATTATGAATGATTGAAAAATGTTTTTAAAATGTACATATACTGCAAATTTTAGTATTTGAAGTTAGAATGTTGTAAGTAATAATTTTAATTTAACGTATTTTTTGAAATGTAATAAGATAGTCTAACAATTTGTAACGTGTTCGCTACTTGTGTACAGATCTCGACCTCACAATTCAGCCGTGAGGCTGCGATGGGTTTTGGTTTTCAATAAACAATAATTGTAGGGGAAGATGGTAACCTTCCTTTTGAAGTGTACAGGAAACCGACCCGCACTGAACAATACCTGGCCTTTGATTCCCACCACCTTTTGGAACACAAACTAGCAGTGATCAAAACTCTCTTCCATCGTGCAAACAACATTATCACTTCAGACCAAGCCAAAACGGACAAACATAGACACCTCCGAGATGCCCTGGCTAAGTGTGGCTACCAAAACTGGACTTTCAACAAAGTGCTCAAACCTTCGGATCAGTCTAAAAAAAACACAGAAGTGCAGAACATTGACCAACAACAACAAGGTCAACATCACTATTCCGTATATCCAAGGAGTATCTGAGAAACTCCGACGGATCTTGCAAAACTTCAACATAGCCAGGCACTAACTTCAAACCTCACTCAACCCTCAGACAAAAAATAAAATGTTATTTAAAGACTCAAATGTGAGGAGTCCTATTGTAACAACACCTACATCGGAGAGACCAGTCGGCCGCTGTAAGGTACAAGGAACATTGCAGACCTAGTGCTAACGGCTACTCCTCAGCCATCTTCAACCACCCACAACACAACCAGGGTCACTCTTTCAAACTCGAGTCCACGGATATCTTAGACCGCGAAACACGGGAACGGGGTGTTAAAGAGGAAATATATGGAAGAATGTACAACCCCACCCTCAACAGGGAAGGGGGACTATGGGTAGATCTCTCAGGCATTTGATTTTGTTGCTCCCTGTCCCAAGGACAGACAACACTTTTTGATACCGTTTTGGCTAAAGGGTATCGAAATAAAGAGATTAAAGAGAGAGAGAGAGCAAGGAAACTGTCACCACCAAATTATACTATCCAAAACAAAATCAATGCATTCTCACCGGTGGAACGTAGCCTGCCCTTAAAAGGATGTAAGATGGCTAAGCAGCACGCGTCTCTGGTGTCGCTTGTGACTACCGGTAGAAGGAGGCAGGAGGTAGACGCACTCGATCGGGAAGCCTGCCAGTTCTGAGTGCGCGAGGAAAATTTCACCACCGAAATATGATAATAAATATGCTCCTCCTCTGCTTTGTGTAACACAAGAGCTGGCCAATGATTGGATGCCTGGAGCTTTTTCGGACCCATATTCATGATATTTTGTTACCATTGGCAACAGCACATTTACGTACACCAGGCAAATGTCACAATAGATAGTAAATGAAGTAGATTGTTGCCTCAGGGCCTTTTCCTGCCACATAATTGGGAATCTACGCTGGTTTCATTATGAAAGATGCCCTAAATTCTTTCATCTCTTCAGCACCACAGTTATGAAAGGGCCTATCCTGTTTCATCTTTAATCATATCACCAGTCCTTTTATTCAATACGTTTTCATGTTGAAGTGGGGGATGGTTGTGTCTAGTAGGGGCTCTCCATTGTAAACTTTTCACATGAAGTCAATGACTGGGCTGATATTTAGCAGGTAGCCAGCCAATGGGCTACTTCTGTGAGCTTCTGATAATCTGCATGATCATGAGTCTTTCCCCCGATTTTCATGATTCCAGACATTCATATTAGGGAGTTACTACTAAGTAAAGTGAGAGTCTGGTTTATTATCAAAATTAAAGACAAGTCACATGGCAGCCAACAGGCTGAATTGACAGACTCGTGTACAAATTGGCAGGCAATATTGGTTCGCTTAATAAAAATATCTAAAATCGTTAAAATCGTAATTCAGATAAAAGCAATATTTAGTATGAGGAACATTACTGGGTGTCTCCCCCAGAAGCACCGAACTACAAAAAGTCGCTCCGAGTGTGCAGTTATGTCATACAATAAAGTAACTACTTGTTACACAATATGCAACATCATAGGCATGTTGTAAAAGTAAGTGTGCCTGATACATGGAGGAGACTTTTTTGGCTTTTTATTTATTAGTAGGGTACATGATTGTTGTGTAAGTACATGTACCACGTGTACAGGATATGGGAGAAATTATATATTATTAAACCCTTGTCAACTGATGAGTTGGCAGTGGACAATAAGAGCTTATGTTTAACTGGTGAAGCTTAGGGGTGGGTACCGGTATAGAAAATTCAGGTCCAGGTCCGGATCAGGTTCAGAGGATCAGGTCCAGGTCCGGACCTGAACCGGACCTGATTATTGTACAGTAGTATAGTATATCATATTTTGGCAAGCGAGACTCTTCGTGTACACGACACGGCCGTACATGAGGCCGCTTTTCCCGATGAATAATACGGCTGAAATGCCAGCACATCCACAAATAATTTGATCAAACACTTAATTGCTGCGATCTAAACTGTTACAGGGTTCTCTTAGCGGGGGTTGTTTATTGTTTTGGTTGGTAAAACATAGGGTAAAATACGCTAAAAATTTAGCCACGCCGCGGTCCACACTTCCGGGTTAAGTGACAACAAAATCACGTCGAAAACGCTAAAAATCCGCATAGAAGCATATATTTTCTCCAAAGATTCTTGAAACTATGCATTTCTTCACTAGAATATCGATGTGTGGTTGTGGAAAATAGAATTTTAGCGCCGATATCGAACAAAGAAAAGTTGTTTACACGCGCGTCGGCTTGCTCAAGTCTGCCGCTACGCTGCCAGCACCGGGCGCAACAACCAATCAGAGATGCGAAATGCCGACACGTGACGCGGGATTGCGTCACAGTCTGAACAATGGGGGAGGGCTCGCCGTGCACGAAATGTTTTTGCGTCAATATTCAGCGCCGTGTTTCAAGAGATTAATACCGGGAAACATTTTTTTCTTGTTTTTGAACGCATAAACATGGATTTAGGCTGATCTAGTATGATTCAGGGTTATTTTTTTTACCTGCCATGGCCAGATTATCTAAAGATGTGTGTGTTGTGTGTACAATCTACAGAAAGAGAAATGTACATCAGGTCCGGTCATCCGGTTTTCACGTTTCGGTTTTTTGGACTCGGTTCTTGAGTGTTGTTCCGGTCCAAACCGGTCCGACTGAACCGGTACCCACCCCTAGTGAAGCTGATTCTGTTCATCATCAGCCTGAAGGATAGACTTGGGCAGGGAATGTGAAGTTTGTTGTACTTTTGTTGACAGGAAGAATCTAAAAGGCAGACTGTGGATGCAAGATATGTTACAAGAGAAGAAAACCACAGTGCGTTGTCACTCATTTCTTTGCTGAGTGTCAGTCCACATTAGCTGTTGTCTGTTGGTGTTGAAGTGGCAAAAAGATGTTATCGTATTGATTCGCATTAGTCATATTGTACATGTACATGTATGTCCACTCTTTCTACAAAGTTTGAGAAAAGTTCTCTTCCTGTCTTGAAGGACTAGAAAAAGCGTAATGGAGGAAAATGTCACCACCAGAATGTGATATGTTCTTCCTCTGCTTTGTGTAACACAAGAGGCAGCTAATGAGTAGATGCTTGGAGCTGCCATGACGCAGAAGTGGGAAGGCTGTGAGTTCTGAGAGGGTGGTGAAAATGTCACCACCAGAAAGCTATAATTATGCACTCTTCTTCTGGCTAATATGCGCTTCTTTTGCTTTGTGCACGTGTATAACACAAAAGCCGGCAATGATTGCAATTGGTTGCCTGGAGCTTCTCCGGATCCATATCTATGACGTTTTGTACATGTACGCACACCACGCAAAGGTCTTTGATGAGAGGATGGGGAAAATGTCACCACCAGAAAGCAATCATTATGCTCTTCTTCTGGCTAATATGTACAATCATGTAACACAAGAAGCTGGTAATGATTTGATGCCTGGAGCCTGAATAAAATAACCATGTCTGACTAAAACTTTAGAAAAGTGACATCAAAAGAAAACAGACTATGCCAGAGGATTCCGGTATCATGAATATGCTGCTGAGGAGATGAAAGAAATGTTATATCCTGTTTTTTTATCTTTTATCATTATCAAGACTTGTTAACTGTGTTTTTACACTTCTTACAAAGTTTGGGAAGCAGGTACTTTGACAGTAGGAGATCTGGTGATGATGATTATCCTTTAAGTTCTATTTCAATCAGCTCTTCCTCCCTGTAAACTTCCTGGGTTTTCAAAGAGGTTAAAGAAATTACTTCTGATCAATGATGGAGAATGTTTAAGACTACATTGAATCGTAACAGTTTCTATTGTCCAACTGCAGGTACCATGACAGTAGGAGACCTTGTGATGGTGAACGGGCTGTTGTTCCAGCTCCCCCTCTCCCTAAACTTCCTGGTCTCCTAGATAGGTCAAAGCAATTATTCCAATAATCAAGAATGTCCAAGAAACTCTTAGACTATTAAAAGACTATATTCAGTTGGTCTCTATTTTCCCCCTATACAGGCACTATGACAGTAGGAGACCTTGTGATGGTGAATGGGCTGTTGTTCCAGCTCTCCCTCCCTCTAAACTTCCTTGGCTCAGTGTACAGAGAGGTGCGACAGTCCCTCATCGACATGCAGACCATGTTCAGCCTCCTCAGTCTGGATACAAACATCAAGGTCAGCACTGGGCTGTTTTTTTTTCCTCACATAGTTGTCTAAACATTGGGCAAAAGTAATAAAACACATACAAGACGTCACGTCAACAAAAACAAGAAAACAACAAATGAAGAGAAAAGAATTGCATAATGAGCTGGATGGAGTGTACAAATCAAAACCAATGAAGTACAATGACTTTGATTTAACTATTTTAAGTGCTATATGTTGATGAAACGTCATTGTGAAGGAAGTTATCAAAGCTGAATGACAGACTTTTGGAGAATGAAATTTGTTTACCTCTAGGCCCCAGGCCCCAGCTTTGCAGATATCAGTAACACCATAACTTGTCTTTCCCTACATGTTAGTCTAAAATCCAGGCTCCAGCCCTGCAGCTCTCAGTAACACAGTAACTTGTCTTTTTCTGCATGTTAGTCTAAAATCCAGGCTCCAGCCCTGCAGCCATCAGTAACACCATTTACTTGTCTTTTTCTATGTTAGTCTAAAATCCAGGCCCCAGCACTGCAGCTATCCCCAACAGAAGCCACCATCAGGTTTGAGGATGTGTTTTTCGAGTACCAGAAGGGGCAGGAGATCCTAAAGGGCCTGAGTTTTGAGGTTCCTACAGGGAAGAAGATTGCCATTGTTGGAGGCAGTGGGTCAGGGTGAGTCTCAAACAGTTACATTAATTGTTACATGTTAGTGATCAGAAATGTTGAAAAAAAAATTAATGTAGAACTTCCTGATACTGCAAGACAAGAGCACACTGTCCTATCTGGTAGACCTATTTGAGAGGTGAGAGTACATAATTTACTGTATTCAATAAGTTACAGAGATTTAGCATCATAAATAAGCTGTGAGAGGAGCACGCTGTCCTATCTGGTTTGAAATGTTTAGTCTATGTACATCGTGTACATGTAATACATTTTATTGTTTTTAATTGTAAATCATACTTTACTTCAGCCATAAAGGCTGACCTTCTATCATCTGTCATGATAACAATGATATATATTAAATAAACCATTAATTCATTCAAGTTTTTTTAAGATGACCATATTAATCTGACTATACATGTACAATGTAATAGCACTGGAAAAACTACCAAGATTCAATGATTTTACGGATGTTGTATGCATGTTGAATTTTATCTGATCGTGTTAGACATTTGAACTTAGCCTTCTGTGAAAGATTTGGGAACCTTTCTTCACTCTCTCGCTGTCTGCCTACTTCAGGAAGTCGACGATCGTGAGACTACTGTACAGATTTTACGACCCAATGGGGGGTCGGATCACAGTGGGAGGACAGGACATCAGGGACATCACAGTGGACAGTCTGAGGAGCCACATCGGGGTGGTACCACAGGTAGGATGGAGCCTGATTGATTGATTGATTGATTGTGTGACCCAATGAGAGGACAGGACATTCTCGACATCACAGTGGACAGTCTGAGGAGTCACATTGGGGTGGTGCCACAGGTAGGGTGGAGCCTGATTGATTGATTGATTGGTTGATTGATTGATTGATTGTGTGAGCCAATGGGAAGTTCGACATTCGGGACATCACAGTGGACAGTCTGAGGAGCCACATTGGGGTGGTGCCACAGGTAGGGTGGAGCCTGATTGATTGATTGATTGATTGATTGATTGATTGATTGATTGATTGATTGATTGTGTGACCCAATGAGAGGACAGGACATTCGTGACATCACAGTGGACAGTCTGAGGAGCCACATTGGGGTGGTGCCACAGGTAGGGTGGAGCCTGATTGATTGATTAATTGATTGATTAATTGATTGATTAATTGATTGGTTGATTGAACCAATGGGAGACACATCGGGGTGGTACCACAGGTAGGATGGAACCTGATTGATTAATTGATTGATTGATTGATTGATTGATTGATTGTGTGAGCCAATGGTAGACACATCAAGGTGGTACCACAGGTAGGATGGAGCCTGATTGATTGATTGATTGATTGATTGATTGATTGAGGTTTGATCCTAGGGTCAGCTTGGACTTCTTGTGATCGATGAGGAATGTCGTTTCTGATGGTGACGTAAAACCGACGGCCGTGTGTATGAGGGAGCTTCAGACATCAACCTTAAGCACCTATTAGTAAATAACCTCTGCATGTACGTGTACAAGAGCCCAGCACACTTATTAAGAATAGTAGGGTGACCCAATGTAGTTTGCTATAAGGATGAGCTATTATATATAGTGAACCTGAATTGCACTACAAAGAAGTACAAGGTATACTTGGAAAAGCATATATCATACTTTACCTCAGTCGGGGATCACTGGTTTACCCTTGCTTCCACAGGACTGTGTGTTGTTCCACAACACCATCTTCTACAACCTGCAGTATGGGAACATCCAGGCCCCAGCAGACGAGGTGTTGAAGGCTGCCCAGATGGCAGAACTGCACAGCAGCATCGTCAGGATGCCACAGGGGTACGACACTCAGGTGGGGGAGCGGGGACTCAAGCTATCAGGTACTGTGGTAAAATTTTTAAATAGTTGGCAAGTTATGGCAAGAGATCAGTAAGGAAGTACGTAACTGTGTATGAAAGCTGATCTGTGTCACTTTCAACTTTACAAATAAAGTACGATGTCATGTAAGTTTGCAAGGTGGTCATTGTTTGTGCACATTAGGTACATGTACAGCCACATTTTTCTTCTCCAAACACTTAAAGGTCAATGACCTGGACCAGACGTCTGTCACCATGGTAACTGGTGCTGTAGCAGACACTGTGTAGTGTTTGTTGCAGGACAGAGTTGGAGGGGCTGGTCACCAATATACTATTGTTATGATTATGTCTGACAATCATATAATACAGCAGATTGTTAGGCTAGAACATGATGCATTTGCTTTGAAAACGTTACCTTTCTAGTTTAGCAATCTTATTTCTGTTTCTGTCCGACCAGGAGGAGAGAAGCAGCGTGTTGCGATCGCCAGGACCATACTGAAGGACCCGCCTATCATCGTGTATGACGAGGCCACGTCATCGCTAGACTCCATCACTGAACAGGTGGGTTTTAAAACCCTTGTCCTGCAGAGCCCAACAATTGTTGTTTTGCACATACAGTACCATCTATATAGCACTCTGTATAGGTACGATTTGGGGGTATTTCTCGTGCAACGCATCACACCGCAGCAAAATGCAACGAATGTGAAAGAAACTATGCCACCGGCGGGCAAAAAAAGTCGGGGGTCTATGACCTAATTAAGATGTGAAATTATTGAAAAATGTTGTGTACAAAATGCCAGCAGGACAAGAGCTAACCTTTTAAATGCTGCCTCTTGGCTCTTAAGCAAGGTCAGACTTGGTGCCAAAAGGCTACCCTTAAGCAGAGAAAAATAACTGTTAACCTATTCACTGGACTTCATCACTTAACTGTTGGTGTGGCCATATAGATATAATTAGGAATGTGTTTTGTTTGCCCAAACACAGGCCATCATGACTGCCCTGTTTCTAGTTACAGTTACTGTATATATATATATAATATTACATGACTGTATATATATATATTAATGATGATGTTTTCCCTGCCCACAGGCCATCATGACTGCCCTGTTTCTAGTTACAGTTACTGTATATATATATATAATATTACATGACTGTATATATATATATATTAATGATGATGTTTTCCCTGCCCACAGGCCATCATGACTGCCCTGCAGAGTGTGACGAAAGGCCGGACGTCGATCTTCATCGCACATCGCCTCTCGACGGTGGTGGACGCTGACGAGATCCTGGTACTTCAGGATGGGAGGGTGGCCGAGCAGGTGAACTTTGAACTTTATGTTACATTTAATTTGTTACATTACAACACTATCAGGAATGTGAGTCAAAGAGGGGACAACGTCTTGTAGACAATAAACATAGGTCTTACAATCAAAGATATGTATCGACGATTATGGAGCATATATATGACATTGTACATTTTCAAATCTACTTTTTACGCCTCCCACTTTCCCTAACTTGAAATGCTTTATAATAATAAATTTAAATTTGTTAACTATTTTATATTACATACAATGCCCACTGTTTTTATTATCTGTTTTTCATCCAATTTGTCATTTTAGACTTATATATAAAATTATACCTTTACTATCTATGTTACTAAAATTTTAAAAGTTATCTAGTAAAGGTTACAATTTTGTGAACAGTAGTAATACACATAATTCAGCTTTGGCTGCCAAGTGCCAACTGTGTTCTTGCAAAATTGCATTTGAAATAAACCATTATTATTATACATTGTTACACAGGGTCCGCACCATGAGCTGCTGAACAGGGAGGGCGGGCTGTACGCTAACCTGTGGATCAGCCAGCATCAGAGGGCCCTCGAGGACCAGAATAACAACAACGGACAGAAAGGTGCTGACGACAGCAATGGACCAGTGGATAGAGTTGAACAGAAAGTATGAGGAGACTCTTAGGTAGGGAAACAGTCCAAACTGTCCATTCAAGAGGGCACTTGGGGGAACCATAAAATCTGGACAAGAGGCGGTCTTACTGAGAGGCAAAGAAATGATAATTTCCATGGCTTAGCAGATATTTTGGTGCCTGGTTGAGTATCAGAACAACAAAAATGGACAAAGGGTGCTGACGAGAGCAACGAAAATGGAGTCATGGGCAAAGTTGAGCAGAAAGTTTGAGGAGAGACACAGAAATAAATTTTAAGGTAACTACCTACTGTACGTGAACCAGAACAACAATGGACAAAAAGGTGCTGAAGACAGCAATAGACTAGTGAACAGAATTGCGCAGAAAGTTTGAGGAGAGGCACAGAAATAGATGATTGTTCGTCCATCGTTCAGCACAGAAGGAAACTACATGAACATGAACCAGTCAGAACACCAGTGGGCAGAAAAGTGCTGATGAGAGCTACGGACTAGTAGAGGAAAAGCAGAGGAATCCAAGAGACAAGCGGAAAGACTAAAAAAAAAAAGAAACTTGGAGAAAGAACCAGAAAGTAACTGTGCAAAAGTCTATAACAACACTGGCCATTTTGAATTTTGTATATGATTGTTTTCCTTTTATTTTTCAGTCATCTATAGGAGACATTGAATTTCATACATTGTACAGTCTATTTTCTGTACCTTATAAAGTTTTACGGCAAATTTTGAAATTGGAGCAGCAATGGCATCCAATGTTCTCATTTTATATTTAGATGAATGTTACATTTGGTAGACTTTTTGATGACTTAAAATCTGAGTTTATAAAAAAATCTGAACTGCCAACATTCTTAAGAAGAAAGAAGACAAATGAAATGAAGAGACAAATTTTGCATCAACACCTTTTAATATCAGAGACTAAATCTCCAATGTTTTATTTGTGGAAGTCCATCTTTACAAAAGATATTTCCACCAGTATGTAGCAAAGTATGTATAGTGTACACAATATACCTAAAGCAGCATAGTTTTCCCATCGAAACAAAAGAGTCAAAATTCATCACGAAAGCACAAACAAGGCAACAAACAAACTTCTAAGAGACCAGTCTGCTTGGTGTTCGTTCATTTTTCAAATTTACATGTCTCTGAAGCTGGTCATTCTTCACTCTTTCATATGACTCCTAATATATGATGTATGTCTAGCCTTTTTATGAAATTCAATACCATTCGTTGTACTGGCCATTATTCTGTATATTACATCATTTATTCTGTTACAGTTACTGACTGTAGCAATGGTTCTGCCTTTGTCTATTGCTTAGCTTTGGCATATACAGTTAGTACAATTACATGTAACAGCCTCTTTCCACTAAAGACTGGAACTACTGAGCAACCAAATATTAACAGATTGATCAAGAAAAAGAATAATTTTTTTGTACATTTTGTGTGTTTTTTAGTTGTCTTTTAAATAAAACCTTTGCATTGTACATCATATTCTAGTTATAATATTGACACAAAATCAAATTTTGGTTGCTCAGGCATTGCTTTCTAGTGTAAAGGGGCCGTGCTGCATTCAAATTCTCACAAGCAATTACTAGTACCATAACAGTACTTCAGTACTGTAACATTAGGTCTATAAATTATTTTACACCATTATACTATCTGCCATACTGCGGTAACTTCTCTTTGGCTTGTCTTGGGGTTGAAGTACCCAATATTTAACGTTTCACTTTAAGATATTCTTCCTTCAAAGCCTTATATTTTTCTGGATAGTACATTTTTCCTATCTAGCATACCAAGTTTAATATATATCAATGGCATTTGTAGAGTGTTACCAAACTTGCAATAAATCATGAGCAGCAAAAGACTTACTGTAAGAAGCAACACTTGAAGTGTACGAGTTTTTAAAAGAAAACATGGGTTTTGATATCAACATTCATTTGATTAATATGTACATATTCATGATGTACATAACAAATGTAAAGTAGCAAACGTAAACCTTATTGTGTTTAACATTATTGAGTTTTCAATAAATGGAAAAAAAGCATCTCTGTCACCTGTTGTAATGAATATTTTGTATACAACACCAGAAATATTACATACAACACAGAACAACTCTTAAAATGGTTCAACATGCAACACAATTAATTAGCCAGTGGCATACATAATAGAATTCCTCTGGCTCAAAAATAATACCAGTAAATAATTATTTATCAATAAGTCTTACGTATTTGATACATCTAAAGACTGCATTTTCCAAATTCAAGTTGATTGAGCTCTAACATAAATATGGCGACATGTTCAAATGCCTTGGGTAGAGGAGTGCATGGGTTTGAATCCCGCAGCATCACAGAACCTTTGATTCCCAAGGGGCTTGCTCCAAAGCCGAAGTAGCCTTCATCTGAGGACTAGCAATCGAATTTGTTTGGTGTAACTTAATATACAAATGACATGTACAAAGAAAGTTACAATCATGTAAAAGTACCTATTTCCCAAATCCAAGTTGTTCTATCATGTTGAAATGCCTTGGGTTAGAGGGGTGCAGGGTTCATCCAATGTGACTCAAATCAGTCTGCAGTGATGTTTGAATGGTACAGGAGTGCAGGGTTCGAATCCTGCAGTTACGGAGCCTTTGAAGCAGCAGGGGCCTGTTTTAAAGCCTCTATCTGTAGCCTATGTTCTCTATGAATTAAATTTGTGTGAACTGATCCTTTCTCCAATCAAACTTTTCAGCGTTCCATACTTCCATCATAAATATGGTACCTTGATTCTGCAGTAAACTGAATGCCTTGAGTAGAGTTACAATGCAGGAGTACAGGGTTCTAGTCCCACAGTGTCACGGAGCCTTTGGAGCAGCAGGGGCCTGTTCCACGGCGTCTGTAGCTTTGTTCTTGTACTTGATCGCCAGGCTGATGGCAGCCACGTTCCGGAGACCCTGGGCCGCACTCTTACGGAAGGCATCTTCATCCATCACCTGTGATATCAGGTACAAACTGTCAGTATTGGGCCAAAGCATGGGCACATCTAAGAAAGAGTGATATATTCATACAAATATTGTCTTCAGTTAACCATAATGTATTAGAAAAACTCTGTAAATTTGTAATACAAATGTCTATAAAGAAGAGAGAAGAAACATGTACAGTTTAGAATGTTACATGTAGATATAGATAGAGCATAGCATAGTTTGCCTAATCCTTGCTTCATTGTCTTAAACTTCATTATCATTGTCATTGTATACTGCGAAAGTTTAATATACAAGAAATCTGATCAATCAAGGAGAATAAGGTGTTTTAACAGTTATGTGAAACAAACATGCATAGTTATGTACCTGCAGAAGGTAGCTGTCTTCGATGCCCCACTCCATAGCCAGGTCTTCTGCTAGGATGAACAGTTCTGTCGGGAAAAGTGAACAGAAGTTGTTGACCACCCAATCAAAATCCTTCCAAGACCATTCTGTGGTGCATAGAGCAGCGCCCATCTCCATTTCCTTAGCCCTTGGCCACACAAACTGTGCAATTACTGACAGCAGGAGGCTAGTCCACTGGTAGTGGTGTGTGTTCAACTCCCAACTCCCATACACACAGGCCACTACAGCAGGGGGCTAGTCCACTGGTAGTGGTGTGTGTTCGACTCCCAACTCCCATACACACAGGCCACTACAGCAGGGGGCTAGTCCACTGGTAGTGGTGTGTGTTCAACTCCCAATTCCCATACACACAGGCCACTACAGCAGGGGGCTAGTCCACCAGTAGTGGTGTGTGTGTTCAACTACCAAATCCTAGTAACACTGCACATTTCACCACAAACCTGTGAGCGCCCTCTGTAGTGGAGGTAAGATGGTCGCCGACGAGTCAGTGTTATCAGGCATCGTAACTGTAGAGCTTCCACAAACAAACAAACAAACAAACAAACCTGTGAGAGCCCTCTGTAGCGGAGGTAAGATGGTAGCCGAAGAGTCAGTATTATCAGGCATCGTACTGTAGAGCTTCCACAGCGGCTTCAGCAGGCTGAGGTCAATGTCCTGGTCGGGCGGGGCGTTGCCATAGGAACGCAGCGAGCAGGCCGTCAGGATGCGCAGGAGCAGCTCCACGACCTTTAACCTCTGCTGGCTGGTCTGGCGACAGGCCACCTGGGAAAGATTGGCATGGTCATCTCCAAGCAGATATATCAAGCACATACAGTAGCATTTTACTACAGATTGTTACTACAACATGCTTATATATTACTCATTTGTATACTGGGCCTACTACCAGGACTTTGGGGGAAACCCCAGACCTAGAGGAACACCCCCAAAAGAAGGTGGGACCAAATAGTTAATGACACTGGATGGTCACTAAAGTTTTCAGAACAAAAGGATTAGGACTGTGCTGCCTGGAGGAGAAAAAGAAGAGGAGCAAGGGGCCAGTTCTGGCCTAAGCATTTATGCAGGCTACTATTTCAATTAAGCTACTCCACAGTTGCTTGATTGGCAAGTTGGAGAAGATTGTTAGCCAATCAGATTGCTACTAACCTGCACAAGCCACTCCCATAGCAGTTTGATTGACAGGTGAGAGAGCCAATCAGATTGCAGGTGGCAGAAAACACAGCCAATCAGATTGCTACTAACCTGCACAAGCCACTCCCACAGCAGTTTGATTGGCAGGTGGCAGAAGACGGTTGACTTGGACAGCAGGGTGTTGAGGATGACGTAACCTGTGTTGAACCTGCCACTTCTGCCTCCAGTCACAGTAAACCTACAACATGGGTGGTCAATTCATTACATATTAGGCAAAATGCTTCCACCAAAACCTCCCTTCCTAAAAACCTGACCTTTGATTTGGACTTGAATTTATGTTTCTATGGTTTCTGTACTTATGTTTATGTTCTGGTGTCTCATAAGCCCATATATGGGCTGGACAACAAAGAAAGGTCGCAAGAAAGAAAATAAAAAAATAATTATTTAATTAATTAATAACTTAATTCATTCATTCATTCACACAGTGTTATCAGACTGGAAAAAGGTGCTTTCAGTAAAGGCTATGATTTCAGGAATGACTACAGAAAAGTGGATGTTATGTCTAATCAAATCAAATCAAATCAAATCAAATCTTTATTAAATATCAACATTGCAGACGTGCCGAGTACTTCGGGCACATCTGAATTGCATTGACATTTTACAAACATCATCACAATAGATTAAAAACATCATCATCATTTAAAAATCAACATCAAGAACACGTAGGTTAAAATAGTACAATTTCACTTTAAAATACAATATATATATACATGTCTAATACACATCACAAGTCTAACATAGCCATCTAAAAAAATTATATCACCTAAAAAATCATACCGGTAGCTACTGTTGAGTTATTGCAAAATACACTAAGATAATACTCTCCTCATTTGCTAACTTATTGCTGGATGAATTAAAAAAAAAGGAAATCAATAAAAAGGAAAGAAGACAGTGCTCACTTGAATCCCCATAGCTTGGAGGAGCTGTCCCCCTCAAACTTGTAGTACAGAGTGTCTCCCGGGATGTCAAACCCGGCCCACTTGTTGTGGGGCCCGCTGAACACATGGCGGTCCTGAGGAAATCAAAAGACAGACATATACACTCAGTCAGACATTTCAAACACTGTCATGTATGTATTTATTATTTCAGCTTTGTTGCAAACAGAAGAAGGGCTATGGGACAAGCCAGTTCACAGAGCAGTGTCCAACTTGATACAATGACAATGATGATAATCATACAATACATGAGCATCATACACAAAGGGCAAATATCGTACAAGAAGTCATCATAATCACTATGGTGGCTATTGGTGGCTCCAAGTCAACCCTGCAAATAATGCTGGCACATTTTGTTGTTTGTATTGTGTAATTCTGCAGATAGGTAATGATCTTAATATGGTGAAAGGAACAAAATCCATTTCCATATACATTGTATATTTAATTTAACTATTAAGACTAGAATACTGACCTGTTTGAGGTCCTTGCTGGATGACATGGCCAGCTCATCACAGTCCTCCTCTGTATGGCATTGTGGGTCGAACCTCACCGACAGGAACACAGCATTGGGGATGTGTACCTGGGAGGGAGGAACAGGTAAATGGGCAGGGTTTCTACTGACTTCATAAAAAATACAAACTGGTGCACTTGGGGGGTGGGGGTGGTACAGGTACAGGTAAACTGGCAGCCTTTCTACCGACTTAAACAGAAAATAACAGAAACACTGGTCTCTCAAATCTTGGAAATTAAGTCAATTTTTATTTCTGATAGGCGTCAGGTACCTTGTCAGTAATCTCAGTGTTAGACTTCTAAGGGTGTGCCGACTCTTTACCTGCATGTACAATGTAGTCTCAGAGGTTGGGTTGGTTGCTTCATGTTACCTTCAGACATGTCCCTTACATTGTACTTTTATAGGTAACTACATGTACATGTATAACTGTTACAGCTACTACGATAAGCGTCAGGTACCTTGTCAGTGATCTCAGTGTTAGACTTGTAAGGATGTGCTGACTCCTTAGTCTCTGTAGCCAGGTTGGTTTCCTCCATGAACTGACAGGTGGCCTTAGCGAACACAGCCAACATCTCTGATCCGCAGTGGGTCACCACGTTCTCTACTACCTGCTGGAAGTCATCCTGTCAACACAAAGTGATGATTAGTTATTGATAGTAAGCATTGTTTACAATGTATACCACAGAATGTACTGTTTAATTGTGTGTGCTAAAAGTCATTTTCAATTACTAAAAACTAGAACTGCAGTTGCTTGCATTTTTTTTTGGCACATTTTAATGTCATGATTTTTTGTGTGACAAGTGCATTGTAGCCCTTGCTGTCAGAAAAAAGTGGCAAGATCTTTGGCCTGCATTCAACTTTCTTTGAGACATCTGCAGTAGTTTGGATGTATTTGTAAACCCTAGCCCTAAAAGCTACAACAAATTAAGGTGTGACAGTGTAATTTTACGTACTATGTTTCATTTCATTATGGGTACTATGCATGTTACAAATGTGCAGTAAACATATCTAAAAAAATTCTGACCTTCTCAACAACTCTCTGCAGCAGGTCCAGCAGGCTGGCGAGGTGTGTCTCTAGCCCCGGCGGGAACCCCAGTGTCTCGCTCTTTATCGTGCTGCTCTCGGGCCAGTTGGCCAGCACCGAGCACAGCACGTGGCGCGCGTACAGGGTGGCAACCGCCATGTTCACCTGAAATGGCAACCAGGATGGTCAATACACACACACATCAAGTATATGATATTATATATAATACAACATGCACTCATTTCTTATTAGCTGGATGGTTTAGGTTGAGAACTAGGCTTGATCTCACAACAGTTCAGCACCAAGGACAGGCCTCATGAGCTAGATTCTAGTGAAAGATTAATGTTATAGGCATGTATCTGAACCTCTAACTTCTAAGTTTTTACCATGAAACATGGTCAATTTTTCAAACATGCCAAGATGTGGCTATAGAACCAATGGCTTGCAGACTTTTACAAAAATTGGATTGCCAGCCATTAAAACCGAATAATGTTCAGTGACTGTAGTTTTATCATAGATTCGATATGATTCATTATACTAGATAAACTACACCATCTACAGGTGTAACCTACACTACCCCTCACCTGATACAGGTATTTCCTTGAGGCTGCCTTCCCATGAGTCTGTACCTCCTTCTTCAGCAGTGCTGAGCTCTTAGACCTCTGCTGCTTCTCATAACTGTGGGGGGGAGGAATATACTTTAAGTCTAGTTGTTTAGACTAGATTATGTGTTTTTGCTGTTTCTTCTTCTTTTCTCAAAACAAATAAGATCAATGACCTGACCAGAGGATGTCACCATTGTAACTAATGTCATAGCAGACACCCTAAGGTGTAGGATTACATTTATGTAGCAAGTGGCAGGTCAGAGCTCCAGGGACTGGTCCCCCTATATATGTCACCATATGTCATTTAGACTTAATTTATATCATGTAACATTTTACCTCAATGATTTTTGATGGAGACATAAAGGAAAGAAAATCCTAAGACATCTCACCTGTCCCTGAGCTCAGCCTCGGACGTCTTGATGAGTTTCTCCCCGCAGGTGGAGGGTTCCTCCACAGCGACCAGGTGTGCCGAGGGCTTCATCGGGAGGGGGATGAACGGGATCACGCCTACGTCAGTCGCACGGCTCTCAAAATCCTCAGGAGTGTGCTCAACTTTTGGCTCCCTGCAATATGTTTGACAGTTATGTATAAGCATTGTGTGATTCTTGGTAAAAAGTGTCTTTAAATTTACAACCAAGAGTTAAAGGAATTCAATGAATTTTCAGGGCAATTCGTACAGTAATTGTGATGTCATTGGTTCATAATGTGCTGTAATATATATACAGTCTATCCCACAGCAAATCAGTAGGTTCAAAAATTTAGTAGGACTTCAAAACAGAGTGGTCCTTTAGAGATGTACCTTAGTTTTGTGCTCTTTTCAAATGTCCAAAATAGGAAAGAATGAACCCCGTGTTTTAGAGAGTGGTTACTTGTCAATTACATCAGGATTTCTAACTAACTAACTGATAGAATTGTTTCTGAAACCTTGTTATCTTTGTAAGTAAAACATGCATGCAAATGTACAGAAAATCACTGCAACTCATTCAAAAAGGCACATTTGCTGTGAGTGAGTGTGATGTAAAGTAAAAGAAAGAAAAAGAAAAAAAATGCACCCTTGAATCACCACACTAGACGGTACATGAGACAAAACCTACTCCGACGTCACTTGCCATTTTGCCGCCATCTTCCGGACCTCCTCCGATGCGTGGAAAGCGTCACCATCGAAACACTTCTGCACCTCATCCAGCAGGTCGTTGGTTTGCTTCCCGTGGAGCTCGTAGATCGCCCGCAGAATGGCCATCGGTGCTCCCAGCGCCTCGTGGGTGATCTGGAAGCAGATTTTCGTCGCTTCGTCCAATCCCTCGCACGGATCGAGCCCCTGCGCAACCGGCATGTCCGGGGTCACGTCCTTCGAGGCCGGGGTGGCCTCGGAATCCGAAGATGTCTCGGAAGATGCCTTCTCCTCGCTGTTGGGTTTCTCGGGACGGTACAGGGTGACACCGAGGACTTCGAGGTCCTTTAGGAGCCACTGGCGACTGAAGCCGGTGCCTTTGCTGGCCAGCTGCACCAGGGCGGGACACAGGCCCTGCTCTACCAGGTCCCGGGTGCACCTCCCGTTCTTATCATTCTGAAACGACATGTGGAGAACTTAATACATCAAACTCAGTGTTACAGTGTTACAAACTTATAAGAGACAAGATTTACTGCTGTGTTGCCACTGGACTAAAAACTGTTGAAAAGTTTTCATTTCATAATTATGCAGTGCTAAATAGCATTCACACGCAACACACATTAGGTGCTGAATTCACACAGGTAAACATGCCTGTTCTTGGTGCTGAAACCATCCACACACACGCACGTGCGCACGCAAACACACACATTGTATTGTCGCTAGTGCTGAACACCATCCACACAAACACCTGTCCTTGGTGCTGAACACCATACACACACACACACACACACACACACACACACACACACATACAGACACACACACAAACATACCTACCCTTATACAGAGCAGCACAGCCTTGAGTGTGAGTGCCAGTACCCAGACCCTCTCCACCCTGCTCCTGTCCTCCCGAGCCTCTACAAGCTCACGACTCACACCGGACAGGATCGTCAGCAGCTTGCCAAAACGCTCACCGTCAAGCACAGGCTCCTGCTGGACCTGCATGTTACAGATAAAATACAAAATTGAGTGAAATGTCATTGTTTGACAATTGTTCAAGGTACAATGTATGGCATTTTGTGCTGCATAACTACAAGCATATGTGACTAATCCAAAAGTTTTTTGAAAAAATATTTTCAAATACATGTGCTTTCTGGACCAGGTAAAATGATTTCTGTCTGGGAGAAAACTGTGACTAAACTACATTGTATGAGATTTCTGTTTCCTAGACTCTACACATATTTACTACCATGTAAATTCTAAGTGCTTCTTCGAGGAAGGTCTTGAAGAAACAAACTGGAGATTGTGGCTATGCGTGCAGGGAACAGTGGGAGGGAATTCTCTCAGGGAGATACCAAGTGCTGAAAGGAGCCTTGATCATCTTGATGATCACAAGGAATTATCCTGCCATGGCATAGGGACGAGAAAACAAAGTGGTATTGTTCCCAACCTGGTGGTCCAGCTGGTAATCCTTGACCGTCTTCCTCCTCCGTGACCTCACATCCATGACCATCACCTCACCCTAAGGAAAGAATGAATCACATGAGAATGGCTCTTTGTACAGTTTTGGCATTACTTTGGAGTTAAAAAACTTGCACAGGCCAAACAGTCCTGCTCTCTGGAAGTAAAGCTTGGAAATGAATGTTTTTCTTGATGAAGTTTTAGCTTGCCATGAAAGACAACCTTTCACTTACTTAATAGTTAACATTACAAAAAGAACAGATAAGTGTACAATGGGATGTCTATATACATTAGGTTTTATGTGATTTCCCCTTTGCCAAGTGAACAGTGGACCATGAGGTAATGTCGCATTGAAGGATCAAATAGTTAAAATACACAAAAAGTTGTGCACTACCTTCTCTGAGAAATGCTTTGCCCCATTCCAATACCGTGCCCTAGATACAATGGACTTGTCTAACAACCCACTGCCCCTGCAGCCTATAGAGGCTATGGGACTAATTGTTACAGTTATTCCCTACCTTCTCTGAGAAATGCTTGACGACCACAACAGGTTTGATGTCCCCCACATTGTCCTGCAGTGTGGCCTGTGATCCGGGGCACAGAACCTCCGGGAAACCCGCCATCACGAAAAGAGCAAACACATGGGACAGGGAGAGGTCTGTAGGCAGGCTGTCCAGACTCTTACTGAAGCGAGTGTTCAACAGGGGTCTCCACTGTTTGGTCTGGCATAGAGACTAGAAAATAATAAATTTGTTATTAGTAAGTATTAGTATACATGTAAGTATCGGCTATCATACAATCTAATACACTGTGTACATTTGTGTGTTAAGATAATGTTTTTACTAGTAGCAAGGAGGTTAAATAGCTGTTACGAACAGGGCAAACATGTGGGACAGCGAAAGGTCTGTTGGCAGGCTGTCCAGGCTCTTACTTAAGCAGTTGTTCAACAGGGGCCTTCACTGTTTGTTCTGCAGTTAAAGCTTTGTACCTATTATAGTAAACAAATTTTAGGTACAGGTACACGGGTTTAGGTACAGGACCGGATCTGAACCTGTACCTGTACTGTAGTGAACAATTCAACAAATTACATGATTGTAATATGTCCTTCCATAATGACAGAAATATGAAACAGCAAGCAGATTATATATATATTTGGACTGAGCAGAGTTCTTTGGACTAGTGCTTCTAGCCCTTCACTACTTAAACCTACACATCTGATATTATGTGAAAGGGTTCCCTGTCACCCAATGGATCATAATACCCCCCAGTGAGACCCTTCATGCTTCATTGAAAATGAAAAAATCTCGAAAGAAATCTCCAGATTTTTTAAAAATCTTGAAATATCTACTAGTAGATTGACCACTACCCCACCACTGCACGAGAAGTTGGATTTACCAAAGGTTGTAAATTCAGGTTATGTTTACTACGTACACAGTATCTGGCTTTATAACCATAGTAAATAAAGATAAATTGCAGTAATTTCTTTTACAACCCTTAAAAGTCTGGTATTATCGTACTTCACTTTAATTTACTGCCGTTGTAAAGTTCAGAAGTGTTTATAAAAAAAAAACAAAGTAAACATTACCCAAATCTACTGGCCCGGTAAATCTAAGTTTTTGTGCAGTGTGCACACTGCTATTTGCTTAAAGGGTTCACATTGGAATGTGACTGCCACGTATAAACTAAGCAGGAAGCAAAAACCATGGGCTCTGCACCGTCAAGTTTGAAGAGAGAAGTTCATGAAGAACTGTCCTGCAGCATCTGCCTGGAGCTGTTCACCAGGCCAAAAGTGCTGCCCTGTCAGCACACCTTCTGTCAGGACTGTCTACGGGACCATGCAGAGGTTCGGATGCCCTTCCAGTGCCCAAACTGTCGTCTACAGGTCAGGCTGCCACCCCAGGGGGTCGCAGGTTTGCCGGACAATCTCATGGCAGCCAACATGTGTGAGAAAGTCCGGAGGCAAGAAACCCTGCTAGAGGAAACAGAGAAGCAACCCCAGTCTGGAAACAGGTGCAGTTTTCACCCCTCAGAGGAAGTCAAGCTCTACTGTAAACAGTGTAACTTGCCAGTTTGTACTGAGTGTTGTGAAGAAAGCCATGATGGACATCCTACCACAGGCCTTAAAAAAGCTGCACAGGGAAGTAGATCTACAGTCCAGGCATTGATAAATGAGGGGAGGAACATTCTGGAAAGTTACTGTGGCTTCATCAGAGATTTGGGGTGAAAAGAGAAAACCCTGATTGAACAGAAACAGCAGAGAGACAACAGTATCATTCAGGCCTACAACCAAATGGTACAAAAACTCATAGACAGACAAGACCATCTCTTGTCTGAATCACAGGAAATTCACAGTGAGAACTTAGAGAAAACTAGAGTTCGGAGGTCTCATGCCTTCGACAGTGTGATATTGTTTTGGTGGGTGTTGTGTGTGTGTATAGTGTAGGTTTTTTTGAAGATGATAGTTATAGTGGCCAGAGAGTCTTTTTGTGAACGAAGCAACAGACTATTTCCCAAGCCTGTACCATGTCTTTCTACGGAACTACGGATCGTAGAATTCGGCAAAAAGGAGAGGAGAATAGGCCTGGGGAGTCTGGCCGCGAAAAGTTGTTTTCTTCCCTCCGATACGCGGTGATCCAAACTTCAAAACGGCAAAAGCTCCTTCAACTAAATTCTTCTTCTATGCAGCCAGTGTTGTTGAAGCGTGCGATGTCCAATACATTGAAAACAATTGCACTACAAAATCACACAAACTGGCCAATTGTTGTGATGGTATGTGGTATGTAAGATAAATGGGTTCCTTCCTGTGAGTTGCATCTCTCTAGCGGGCTAACTGACCCTTTAGCGGCAAACTATTCCCTTTTTT
>NW_017803889.1:88690-137247 GCF_001625305.1 Branchiostoma belcheri
CAACAAACAATTTACAAAGAAAACGTTTTTTACAACTAAAACCTAATGTTGACAGCTTCCTGTCTGTAACTTGTTGTTTAACCTAGATATGAATAGGTTTCCTGTATTCCCTACACATTAGCACATACATTTGTGCAGTCTTGTGTCAGGGTTCACAAATTTTACAAGAGTTATGCAGTTGCTCCAGTACATGTAACAAACATTAATAAAAAGAAAGATTGCCTTTTCTACATTGTACATTATGAATGATGTATCTATGTGTGTTTGAAGGCTGGCCGAGTCGTTAACCCAGCATTAACCCAGTATTAAAACTTTCAGTATTAATGCAGCATTAAGCGCCACTTTCGCCAATTTCGCAAGGATTCTGTTGTTTCAACAAACAGGAAAGTTTTTTCCAGCTATCCTTGTGGGCATAAATCAATGTAATCCACAGAGGGTGGAAACAAAAAGGTCTAGTGCAGTATGAAAGACATATAGATTTCTCTTATTAATTAATCAAATTGGGTCACAATTTACATAATTAATATCTGTCAATGTTCCTCTTCCTCTTGATTAAATATGCCTACCATTTTAATTGTTCTATCATGGAACGTAGCAGATTTATAGACTTTTGTCATTAATTATGAAAATTAGATCGTGATTTGCATAATCGTCATCTAATTAGGTCAAGCATCACTTAAGCTACCGATATATCAAAAATAACAACAATTCGTCAACCGTTTCTTGAGCTATCCTACTTCAAACATTTTCAAACAAATGCCTCTGCATTTCCCAAACAAGCTGCTACGAGGCCCAAACTTACGGCACTTCTTTCTGAGCACGAGAGCTACCTACCATTTAAAAATCATGACCCTAGCACGTCCATATCACGAGATTTAAAAACCAGAAGTTTCGCTGCAGTACTTTCTAATTCAATGACGTGGGGACCCCCCACGAAGCCCATATCCGAACTTGACCTTGGTATTGTCAATGGTAACTTGCCAACTAAAAAACATGAACATCCATTTAAAGATTCTCGAGTTATCTTGATGACAAGAAAAAACACAAAAAACAAAGGTCAACTGCAGTGACATAGAAACCCCCACGGGGCCCATCTTTGAACTTGACCTCGGCATTTTCAACGGTAACTTGCCCACTAAAAATAATGAACATCCATTTAAGGATTCTCGAGATATCTTGATGACAAGGAAAAAACACCAAAAACCAAGGTCAACTACAGTGACTTAGGAACCCCCCACGAAGCCCATTTTTAGCCTTGACAATGGCCACCCCTAAATCAACCTGCCTGCCAAAAATCGTGAACCTCGGACCTTGCCTTCAAGAGTTATCGTGCCTAATCTGCCAAACAGTGCAAACCCGATTTCATAACCTTCTCCGAAGGCATAGCCTTCAGTCGAAGGCAATAAAAACTGAAAGAGACAGGGTGTTGGCAGATGTCAACGAACTGTCTGCTGCCTGTGATCAAGCAGAACAAGAACTGCAGCAGGGAAGGGTAAAGTTTCTCAGTCAGCAATCCACTCTGACAGAGGTGGTGGCAAAGTACAGAGGAAAAGCAGCACCAACTCCTGTACAAAACCAGCCTGCTGTCTTTCTGCCTACAGACACCCCCGTGCCAGTATTGGGACATGTGACGGCCCATTCTGTCCCACCTGCACCAATCCCAGCAGCACCTGCAGCAAGGGGCACAGGTCATCACCATGGTAACCAAGAGCAAGAGGACCAGTCTGTCCCACCTGCACCAATCCCAGCAACACCTGCAGCAAGGGGCACAGGTTATCACCATGGTAACCAAGAGCAAGAGGACCAGTCTGTCCCACCTGCACCAATCCCAGCAACACCTGCAGCAAGGGGCACAGATCATCGCCATGGTAACCAAAGGCAAGGGGAGCATCAGCCTCAGAGGGTGACATTTGATAAACTGGCATCAGACGATGGATGCTTCACTGATCCAAAGGCTGTTACAGTGTCAGATGAAGGGGAAATCTTTGTAGTGGGCAATAGTTATTACAATTACAATAGAATCCATGTCTTCACCCTGCAGGGAACGTTTGTTGAAACTGTCAGAAGATTCGTGTCAGGTAGACAGGAGATGGTCCCAACAGATATGGCCATGGATGGGGAGGGTAACCTGTGGGTGGTGGGGAGGTGTAAGCCGTCGGGGTGTTCCACTTCTAACTTTGCTGTGCAGTACGACAAACAGGGTAGCGTGCTGAGGAACTTTAACCTACAGAAGTCAAAGTGGGAGAGAGGAGTTGCTGTGGACACTAGGAGAAACCACATCCTCATCACACAAACCACAGGATACTGCCCTAACCAGCATGGTGAAATTTTGGTGTTCAGGCCAGATGGAACACATGTGAGGACTGTGTGTAAGCAGCAGAGGAAGAACGGCCCAGAGTGGGGAATCACTGTGGATGGGGAAGGGAACATACTTGTGTCGGACTGGGACAATCACTATGTCTATGTGTACAACGAGGATGGAAAGTTTCTTTTCAAGTTTGGAGGTGAGGGAAGTGGTGAAGGTCAGCTGATGGGTCCCCGTGGCATCTGTACAGACAGGGCAGGGAACATCATCGTGGCAGACAGTGGAAACAGTCGTGTGGAGATGTTTGACAAGACAGGCAGATTTCTCAAACACATCGCTACAGACATGACGCGGCCATGTGCTGTTGCCATGGCACCACAGGGACAGCTTATAGTGACTGATGGAAGGAACTACAGAGGAGCAGTCTCCATATTTCACTACTTCTGAAGCTGTGTTACAAGAACATGAAATCTAAGAGGTAAAAACTACAGACTACAGACCTGCAGTGCTGTAGCAAGTGGTCAAGCCCTCGCCACCTCACACACACACACTCAAACACACAGACACACACACACACACATACACCCCCCACTCACGTGCACACACACTCTCTCTCTCACACACACACACACACACACAAAACACACACACACGCATGCATGCGCACACACACACATTGTACACACACACACACACACATTGTACACACACACACACACATTGTACACACACACACAACACACACACACACACAACACACACACACACGCATGCATGCGCACACACACACACACAGACCTGCAGTGCTGTAGCCAGCGGTGCGACCCAGTCCAGCCCTCGCCACTCCAGACATGAGGCTCCCAGGGAGAAGAGGAAATCGACTGTGGTCTGTCCCGTCAGGAACTCTGGTGTGATGGACGGCCAGGCAAAACACACCACAATTGCTGTGTCCGAGGCCTGTGGAAAAAAGAAAAACAAAACAAAATTAAATGTACATACTTAATGAGAATCTAATGCTAATAGTATGATTCTTCTGGGGCTCTTTGGAAACCAGCAAATTCTTATATGGGCTATCCAGATGTTTTGAAGATTAAGTACTAATAATAAATACACAGGTCATATTCAGTAAATATTCAAGATACTACATTAGTATATATATAGAGAGGATGACATGTAATTGTTTTATATTCATGGTTGAGAAATGAGCTCCTAATAAGAATCTTGCTCTTTATTCAATCCTCAATAAATAAATGTGAATAGAATAAAAATTAATATGGTTTTATGCCATTTCTCAACAAATTCTGTGCAATGAGTGTATATATACATACATACATACATACATATATATATAGTTGTCAATGTCTGTTTGCAATGAGCCCTCCGGCATGAACTTGCAATATATACATTCTATTAATATACAATTAGCAGAAACAGGAAAGAATGACCTGTCAACGTACATTAGGGTTGATCCTGCGTAGGAACTTCTGTAGCAGCCCCAGTGCCAGGTGTTGAGTGTTGATGTTGTAGCCAGCACCTCCCTTCACGATATCAAACAACAGTGGCAGCAGCTTGGACACATTAAACACATCCATGGCACAGTCAGGACCCTGGAATGGGCAGAAAAATGAAAGTACAGTCAAACCTATCCAAGATAGTCACCCAGGGGACTGAGGGCAGGTCACTTTTTGGGCAGGTAACTTAATGCTGGAGCCTATGGAAAAACATGTTGGGGCCAGGGAAAAGGTGGCTGTTATAGCCATGCAGGTGGCTAGCTTGTCAAACAACAATGGCAGCAGCTTGGACACATTAAACACATCCATGGCACAGTCAGGACCCTGAGAAATACAGAAAAATGAACATACAGTCAAATCTATAAATCTATCCAAGAAGGTCACCCAGATAACTATCATGGTAAAGTGGTCTTCTTGTGCAGTTCATTTAATTCTTTAAAATGTAGGGGCTGGAAAAAGGTGGTTGTTCATCATCATCATCATCATCATCGGTTGACCGTATTGGTCGGGGTTGTCATGGCCAGCTAGCTTGAAGAGGTGGCTGCTTTCGCAGGCTTAACTGTTACAGTAAGATGATACCGCTAGAATCGAAAAACTTTGTTACAAGAGCTAAGAAAGGGCATTAGAGCAAGCAGAAAATTCACACTGTCATCATTTTGCATTAAAAAAGACACCAGGACTCCAGAATCACTAGCAAATGTTTCATGTCAAACATTTCTAATGACTATATATATATATAGTACAAATGTATGTATACATGCTATCACACACAAAAAATCTTGTAAGGGGAAGATTGACCTATGACATTGCAGAAACAGAATAGAATCCGACCTTTCCAGGTTCAGGCAACATGGCCGCCAGCAATCCCAGAATCCTCTCCTGCGAGCACTCTGCAAACGCCTTGTCCAGCGACCAACCGTCCTTACTCTGCTTGACCTTGGGTGACTTTTCTTCCGTCTTCTCAGCTCCTTCTGTCTTTTCTTTCTTGTCTTCTGATGAAGCTTCTTCCTTTTCTTCATCTTTCTTTTCTGTGGCACCAGTAGATGGAGGGTCTTTTTCTTTCTCTTCAGATGAGGATGTTGTTTTCACCTTTTCTTTCTCTTCATCCTTTGCTGCAGCTACTCCCACATCTTGAACGAATAAATGAATAGTTTATTCAGGTTAAAATCACTCGCCATTTTGCTTAATTGTGGATTCCATTACTGTAACAATACTTACATGTCGTACTTTCTAAAGATCATAATTTGGTTGTGTAAAAAGAGTCTCTTCACTCAGTGTCTTACCAACCTGATGAAAATTTACGGAATCATTATGGTAGTTTTACATTCAAATATAAAATATCATAAAATATTATTCCTAAATATCAACAATTACATCGAAGCTTAATATTCAATCTTCTTTCTTACCATCTTCTTTTTTTGTAGCCACAGCAGTTGCTCCTTTCTCTTCACTCTTAGAATCTTCTTTCCTTTTTGCTTCATCTTGGGAGGTTTTGGACTTGTCTTTTTCCGATCCAACCTCCTCTGTACCGTCTTTGCCGACCGTTGGGAACCCCGGGAATGAGATGCTCTTGAGTACGGGGTGGAAACCCGGGCTTGCTGGGCCACTGCTTGGTGACAACGCAGCCATAGACTGGGACCTGCGAATGGGAAAAATCATTTTAATGATTTTTCCCATAAAATGCACAAAATACAGCAGATCTCGTTTAGATACATGGTGGTATAAATGATAAAAAGCATGTGGTACGTATTTAGTGTGATGTACACTTCAATCTGTCTTCTTCAGCATCACTAGAATGAACTGGTAGAACCAGCTAACACTTACAGTATGTATTGAGAACTGGTCCAGAAAAAAATGGTCGAACATCACAAGTTTGCATTGTCTGTGAGTATCCTTTACCTAAATACAGAGTTGCTTGGAATTGTGAAGATTAGCCGACTCCTGCCCACCCTTGTGTCAGGAACCCCCAAAAGCAGTAAAATCAAAGACTAGATACTACTATTACTAATGGCAATTTAGAACAAACAAAGAAACAGACAATCAAACCTGGTTGGTAGTGACTTCCCCTCTGGTACAATATGCTTAAGACACTGTGTGATCAGCTCCACACATCCCTTGAGCAGCTCCTGTGCGTTAGTGAGATACTGTCCTGCCAGGTTGTTGTTATGGAGGTCCTTGGAGAGGGAGAGAGCGAGTGAAGAGAAGAGCAGCCAGCCATGGTTGTGGATGTAGGTCTTGATGTGCTGGCCGGTGGACGGGTTGTTGCTGCTGATGGTCTTCAGCTGGTAGGTCGTGACATCGTGGTTCTCCTTGTGGCTACAGGTAAGATACAGTAAGCATGGACTAGGAATCTTCATTCACTAACTTAAAGTTAAAAGTAAGAAATGTAATTACTATGAGTGTGTAAACTACAGTTAATACAGTACTGTATGATGTCCGTCCAAATACAAATATCAAAAGTTTTGTGTCAGAAAATGACCTTTTGCAGTATCCTGAACATTTTCATAGAGCTGGCACTACTAATTCTGACATGGACAAAATCTTGGTGCATTTGTACTGTAGTTGAAACAACTTCTGAATCATTCAAAATTCATGAATGAACAAAGTTCATAATTCCTACTCAACACCACCTCTTGATCAGCCATATATAACCACATACATGGTAGTACCAAAAAAGAGAAGTGAACTACTGATTAGCCACCAAACTGGAATACAATTTTTAATTGGAGCTTTTAGTAATTCAGGCTCTATGTCTATTGTTCGCAATAGCATGTTACAAAAAGAAAACTGTTACAACAACATTTTAGACTCACCATTCCGGGTAGTCCCTGGCCTTGCTGCAGCCCAGGCACAGGTCAAAGTCCTCGCAGGTGTTACAGTGGATGCGTGTGCCCACGATGAAGGCCTGGCACTGGTCACACTTGAACTGCAGATGAACAAGGTCATGGTCGTCCTCATGGCCCTCAGGCTTTGCTCCATCTGCAGAGGGACATTGTTAACAGTAAAAACTGCCCTTAGAAGACCACTCGCAGGGTACTGATAAAATCTGGTCTATGTGGACAGGAGGTCACTGTAGACAGGATTCTTAATGCTTGTGTCAATGGAAAAATTATCTAAGTGGCCACAATGGCCTGGTGGTCCATCTATACAGACTGTATGTAGAGGTCCTCTCTTGAACATGTAAGGTTTCATGCAGAAAATTACCAGCACCAGAGAACTTTTACCTGCACCACTCAGACTTTGAGAAATATGGATCATACTAAAAACTGCTCAGAAACTATTGACATTATTTCTTTTATGCATTATTGTGGTAACAGTGAATGCACAATGTAATGTACAAGATGCACTCTATCTTAACACTGCCAGTTGTGCGCATCACCTGATTTTCTGAGGCCTTGTTTAAGGCCTTCTTAAAATAGTCTATCATGAACAGTAATCTACCCAACACTCACCCAGGAAGCATGTGTTGCAGAGGTCCATATCGGAACACTGCAGACAGCGGTACCGTTGCCCCGGCAACACTTTCTCGCAGCCGTCGCAGCGGATCTCCACGTCCAGCAGGTCGCAGAACCGCGCAACGAACATGTGCATGGCTCGCTTCTCCTCCTGGTCGGCTGCGTCATTTATCATGGTGAACCACGGAGTGTGGTTGTTCTTACAGTCATTGAACCTGGAGAGGTAGAAATTTTAATTAATAATTATAATTATCACAATCATAACAAAAATCTGAACATGTGCATCGCTTGCTTCTCCTCCTGATCTGATGTGTTGTTGATCATGCCATGAACTCACCATTTCATGCAGCCCTTGCCATGAAACCTTGTCATGAATCACCATTTCATGCAACCCCTGTCATGAAACTTTGCCATGAAACTCACCATTTCATGCAGTCTGTGTACTGCTTATCCTCCTTCTCCTCGTCCTCCTGCCTGGTGCTGACGTCATGCAGGCTGATGCTGCTCTTCGCCATCTGCAGCAGCATGGCCGGTAACCCGATCTCCCGCACAAACCCAAGGTCGTACGGCTGCCAGTCAATGTCAAGGAAGTGCACCAGGCTGGCCTGGAGCAGGTCAAAGGTCGCATTCAGGTGCTGCGCCCCGTTGCCTTGTGGGAAGGTGTTGACAACGTGGACCAGACGACGGACCAGGGTGTAGTATGATGTGCGAACCTGTGGGGGTAAACTTTAGTTAAACTTTTAAATTTATCATAATTTCTGTCATTGTTATCTTCAAGGGCACAACATTGGGATCTGCTAAGGATCTGAACCCAGAACTTTTGGATTCCGAGTCAATAACCCCAACCTTGTGACCTAGGTGAACATTCTGTACACTTCAATAGATATCTTATCTTATATGTCCCTTGAATTAAATTGGACTTTTTACTTTTTATAACAGTATTGGCATGGAACATGGGGCTAGACTATATTGTGCATGACTTTGAATGTATTTCAATACTGGAAATCGATGATTGATACCTTACGCAAAAACAGAAGTTCTGACCTGAGCTTCGAGGTCCAGTCCACATCCCTCCATACCGCTGGCATAGTGAGCTGGGAACTGCTGCTGGGAGCATAGCAGCTCCTGTAGGAACAGTACTACTGGCACCTGGGGGGGGGGGTAACCATGTTACATTGTTATCTTACATGTACATGTGTATCTTATACTCAAGTTATAGCCAGGTTTATAGGCTTTGTGAAGGTTTATACGAAACTCATGTAACCACACACAAAGGAAAATGAGAAGGGTCAACACTGGGACCTGGGGAAAGAAAATTGATTGTTATTTTACCTTATACAACATGTAGTATGGTCTAAAGGCTTTGTGAACTTCAAAACTGTATATACCGCACACAAAAGACGATAAGAAGATGAGAGATCTGACCGCAAGCAATTTTCTTTTGTCTCTTGAGTTTTAAATGCTTGTACCGTCACAGATGGACTTCAGTTCAAGATCTTGAGGCTCATGAAAAAAAAATGCCAAAAAGAAAACATGACATACCTGGAAGTCCTTAGGTTCAGCCATGGTCTTGAGGTACTCAGCAGCAAACCTGTAGGCATCAGCGACCGTCTGAGCCTTCTGTAGCCTCTCCTGCAGGAGTCTCTCCACCTTGTCCTTGGTGATGCTGACATCTCGCATGAAGTCCAGCACCAGTTTGAAGGAGGCGTACTGGTCTTCTGCCTCACGGCCGAGGTAACTCTGTATGTGGTCAGGGAAAGGTGGTTAGAAGCCTGTTACATAATTTATCATTCTTGGGCTGATTGGGCCTCCTCCCCGAGAACTTGTGGCCACGGTCTAACTCAAAAGAACCTTTCTCATTCCCAGAACTACATGTAAGAAAATTATAGGTACTCACTATTTATCATAAAACTCAGTCCAATAGGAGCTTAGAATTATCTGTCACTATGAAAACCAAAAACCAGTCATTGAAGCAAAAGTGGATTGCATGTTTAACTTCATGTTCCCAGCAGACTTTCCAGCAGAGAAAAACTTGCGTGACCCAAGATCCAGACTTCATCCCCTCAGACTCTGGTATTATGTTAGTATACTAGATATTCAAATCTAAAATGATCATCATTTGAAATACTAGAACCAACCAAGAAAAAATTAGTGTGGCCTAGCAAAAGTAAGAAAGTGAGACAGGGATGTGCAACACCCAACAGAAATACAGTAAAAAAGTTTTCCAATGGCGATATAAAGTACATGTACAGCATGGGTGAAGTCTACATGGTAAGTTATAATAAGTTCAACGTTTTTTCTCCTGTTCTAAACTTACTTCCTGCTCCAGACCATAGGTGGTCCCCATTCCCAGTGCAGGGTTGGGAGGGTGGAGAACAACAGCATGGAACTGACAGCAGGGGGACAGAACAGCAGCAAACACACACAGCAGGGGGGAGGGGGGCGATGAGCACAGCAGAAACAGGTGGCAGATGAACAATGGGGTGCAGACAGAGACAGGGAGGAAAAAATTACATGTGAAATAGCAGCAAATATGGTTGGGATGACAGGAGCAGATTGGAATAATGTAAAATGATATAATAATAATAATAATATGGGTGACATGTATCCATGAGGCTATTTGAATCAAAAGCTACATGTACTTGTTTGTGTACAGCCTCTAAAAGGGTTGCAGAAAACACATGATAGAGATGCAGGTTTTTTCACACAGACATTTTGCCTGAATCGTCCTGAGGTAGTAGGTCAGATACAAAGTACCTGAAGAAGACTTGGATTTCAAGCGAAAATTCCTGTAATACCAATTTATTGACAAATGACATGGAGAACAGTTTAACAACTCAGATGAAGTTTTGTGATTTTGTCACCATGTTGCATGGTAAAAACTTAGAGGTTCAGTCCAGTTCATGAGGCATGCCCTTGGTGCTGAAACCACGATTGTAATAATATCATATCCATTCTATGATAAAAGTTTTACAACAGTCACTGAACATGATTTGGTTTAATGGCTGGCAATCTGATTTTTGTCAAAGTCTGCAAGCCAAGAACTCTCTTCATTTCGATACCCTTTAGCCGAAAGGCTAATCTTCCATGGTTCATTTGAGAAAAACATACATACAACAAATAACATGGTAAATCATATAATACAACTAAGTTGAACATTTGTGACAGTCACCTGTTTCCGGTTGGACCTGTCCACAGAAACTTGCCGACTCAGCTTTCTGCTCATCGACCTCTGCATCTTGGGTCGTAGGTCAGTCTGGGACTCCACTCTGGGAATGAAAAAACATCTTGAGATTTTCTTCAAATAAATAACTTCTGAGTCTTCATGTCTTTTTTTCCCTCAAGACAGATCAACTCCAAATGTACCCACCTTTTCCCCATCCCATTGAAAATAGGTTGTGGCACATGTACATTTCTTTGCAGCATTGCTTTACAGAACATTGCAAAGAAACAAAATCAAGAAGGATTCCTTAACCCTCTCCCTGCTGCTTAACCCGATAACCAACACAAATTTGATGCCAAAAAGCTGCCTTAGTATGCTTAAGGTTAATCAATAACTCACTGAATCCGAGTAAGCAAGAAATCATAGCAAACAACAAGAATTTTGAACCCCATAACAATACATTGCATTGTTATGGGGTGAAAAATTTGCTATGTAATATGTAAAATGGCAGAAGATTTGAACCCCATAACCAACACATATGACATGTAAAATGGTAGAAATCAAGCAAAGTGAGAAAAAAAAAGCAGAAAATGTAAAAAAAGAAAAGCAAACAGAAAATATCAGAGTGAAAGAAAGAAACCATTCCCCACACATACCTGATAGACATGCCATACCTGGCCAGCCCAGAGAACTGCAGCAGGAACAGGGCCTTGTCCTTACAGGCCAGGATCAGGTTGTCTGGGGTGGCGAACAGTTTGGGCAGCGCGCTGGGCGGCTCGTCCTTCTTGTCGTCCGTCTTCTCCGCGTCGGAGGACACGATGAGCTTCTGACGCTGGTCCAGCAGGTACGGGCGCAGGCTCTCCGCTGCCATGTACGCCTGGGTAAAAAATAAAGTAATATAATGTACCTCGATCAAGTTTTGCTACCGAGAAGCTTATCATTACTGTAGACTCTCAACACTCTGGTTTAGAGCAGAGTCTATAGCGACTGGACCAACAAAATAAAACAGAAGTTTTTGAAGCAGCACAAATTTGTTTTAAGAAATGCTCTCTACTGTATGTGACATTACTAAAAAGTTAAATGCATGATTAAGGAGTATTATCAATAATTAAAACGGCCCTCAGAGTTTATATAAAGTAGCAAGAAATGGAGTGCATGATTGGTAACATCTCAGCGAAGTATTTAAATCATTACCTTGATCCTTGCTGGCAAACAAAAGATTCAAATACATCGTATAGCACAGCAGATTTGTTGACATATACATAACACTGTGTGACAGCAAAAGCCTTTGTTCCCCACCTGTGTGATGCCCTCAGGTACAGGTGTTCCCTCCTTCCCCATGTACTGTTCCACCTCCTCCCGCAGTTCCTGTGTGTGCCACAAGAGGGCACCGAACACAGCAGCAATGGTACGGTCCAACAGGTCCCCACCCAGCCGCGGGTTAGGGCAGGCCTCCTGGCATCTAGTAATTTACATAAAACAATATTAGCTATACAGAAACATCCCTACACAGCAGCAATGGTACGGTCCAACAGGTCCCCACCCAGCCGCGGGTTAGGGCAGGCCTCCTGGCATCTAGTAATTTACATAAAACAATATTAGCTATACAGAAAACATCCCTTCACAGCAGCAATGGTACGGTCCAACAGGTCCCCGCCCAGCCGGGGGTTAGGGCAGGCCTCCTGGCATCTAGGAATGAACATAATCAAAATTAATATCTTCACAGTAGCAATGGTACAGTCACACAGATGTGTATTCCATTCAAAAGAGTTTTATCTTATGCATGAGGGCCGGGACCGAGGGCGATGCGGAATACACGGTCTTGTATTTTATTTAAGTCATACCCACCCAAGAAAACGTGCCTTTCAATGCAAGATGAGCCAAAAGTTGGTGCCACTAAACCCTAAAATGCAACAACATCTATTCCAACGTCCAGATTCTGTATTCGAATTTTCGAAAGGGGCACACGCGGTTAGGGCAAAACGCGTTCGAATCATTTTATGGAAGCCATGGAAGCGTTCGATAATGGGTTCCGGACCGGTACGGTACAGCCCGGTCCGGAACCCGTTATCGAACGTTATCGCGGCCCGGGTATGATATAACGTGGAGTACATCCACAATCCATGAGGCCAGTTGGTGCACACGAAGCCCTTGGGCCAATCACCCATAGGTGGATTCAACTGATTACGAAAACCTCAAAGAGAAAGTCACTTCTCACAGAGGCCCTATGCTCCCGAGTGGGCGAAGAGGACTCAGTCAAGTAAGTCATACCATTTTCTAACAGTACAAAAGACTTACTTTGCCAGTAGCTGCCTGGCATTAGGAGCATCCACACTGCCTTCTGCCATGTTTAGTAGAAAAGAGTGGACATCTGTAGTGGCCGGCTGTGAGGTGTGGAGACCAGACAGAGACCTGGTCATGTTATAACTTGGGGTGTTAACTAAAGGATAAGGTTAGAATATAAAGACTTACTTTGCCAGAAGCTGCCTGGCATTAGGAGCATCCACACTGCCTTCTGCCATGTTCAGTAGAAAAGAGTGGACATCTGTAGTTGCCGGTTGTGAGGTGTGGAGACCAGACAGTGACCTGGTCAGCCTCCCCACCAGATACTGTTATAACTATAGGGGTTTTATGATAAAGGATGCTTAAGACTTACTTTGCCAGTAGCTGCCTGCTTGCAGAAGCATTGGTGCTGCCCTCAGCCATTTTCAGCAGGAAGGAGTGGAGGCCTTTGGTGTTTGAGCTAGTGTAAGGTTATACATTGTAACAACTGGAGTTAAGGATAAGGATGTTTAAGACTTACTTTGCCAGTAGCTGCCTGGCATTAGGAGCATCCACACTGCCCTCTGCCATGTTTAGTAGAAAAGAGTGGACATCTGTAGTGGCGGGCTGTGAGGTGTGGAGACCAGACAGAGACCTGGTCATGTTATAACTTGGGGTGTAAAGGATAAGACTTACTTTGCCAGTACCTACATTGTACCTGCTAGTAGAAGCATTGGTGCTGCCCTCAGCCATTTTCAGCAGGAAGGAGTGAAGGCCTTTGGTGTTTGAGCTAGTGTAATTCTATACATTGTAACTACTGGAGTTAAGGATAAGGATGTTTAAGACTTACTTTGCCAGTAGCTGCCTGGCAGCAGGAGCGTCGACACTGCCCTCTGCCATGTTTAACAGGAAAGAGTGGACATCTGTAGTGGCCGGTTGCGAGGTGTGGAGACCAGACAGTGACCGGGTCAGTCTCCCCACCAGATACCCTCCCCTGAACAGGGTTCCCCACAGCTCATTACGCTGAAGAAGGTTCTCTTCATCTTTGGTGTCCTTGTCTACTATCTGTGGGCAGACACAAAAAGGTGTTTTAATGTTATAATAATGAACACTCATCAATCTAGGCTTCATAAGAGTCTGACTGTCTCTAGAAATTTGTTAAATACATGTCTATTGACTATATTTGGAATAATGCACAATGTCACATAATTATACTAATTACATTTTATTACCTTTGCCAAGAAGATTATGGCTGTGTGTGTGTGTGTGTGTGTGTGTGTGTGTGTTTGTGTGTGTGTATTTGTGTGTGTGTGTGTGTGTGTGTGTGTGTGTGTATTTGTGTGTGTGTGTGTGTGTACAATGTATGTGTGTGAACAGCATAACTCGAGAAGGCTTCGATGGATTATCTCAATATTTAGTAGGTGGGTAGCTCTAGTTGAATGTACCTAATATGTAGAATTTAATGTTATATGACATTGTGCATTATCACGAGAAAGCAAAGAACACACTAACTGACATCTGTTCAATGATACCACACTCTTTCAACATATCCTGACCTGTGCCTTCCCCAGTGCTGTCCCACACAGCCGCCCGACCAGCCGACTCAGACCCAGCTGAAGGTCAAACAGCCACGGCAGCGGAACATCTGGAGACCCTCGAGCTGTCACCTTGAACTTGTATCTACATTGGAGAAAAATTAAGGCAATTAAAAAATTGTTGGACCTTTGATTCGCAAAATTACAGTATTATGGTTTCACAGTTTTCATGGTCACTTCTGTACCATGAACTTATCATTACCGCTAACAGATTATTTGTCTTTTGCCCCCTCCCTCTTCTCCACTAGTGCTAGAACTTATTGAATACAGAACTAGTAGTATTTAAGTCACATCAATTGCATTTTTTGTTCTCTGATATTTCAAAGGGCACACTAACCAAAACTACATGTAGGTGCTCATTTTCACCTGAGTCGAGTGAGGAAATAGGTGTAAAGTGACATTCCCAAGGGGAAAACATTGGGGCTGGCTTTAGGAATTTGAACCCAGAACCTTCAGATTCCTAGTCAACAACCTTAACCCAAGGTGTCTTTTGAACTCCCAAGAGCACAACATTGGGGCTTGCCAAGGATTTGAACCCAGAACCTTCAGATTCTAAGTTGACAACCCTAACTATAAGTCAGAACACCTTGCCACTGCCTATCCACTGAGAAATTGAGAGGATTTGTCTCACACTGTGCCCAGACTTACCCCCACTCGTTGTTGCTGCTGTCAGAGTGAAACAGGAACTGTAGCCGATGACTTCCACGGAACGTGACCTTGAGCGGCCATTTTTCTGTCCCGACCTTCTGGTCATAGCGAGTGCGTACCCCTCGGGCATCTGTGAACTCCAAGTAGTCATATCTTGGGAAAAATAAAGAAAAGAGGCTTTTGAGTACTTGCATGGTGTAGTTTAGTGTACTAAAGATGAATAAAGTGAAAAAAGACTGCCTGCGGTTAGAGGCTCTTTCAACAACTCTGGGCTGCAGAACACATTGCATCATCATCATTACAAATGCTCTTGGTATTATGACTGTTGAAGTCCTTTAGGATGAAAATGCCATCACTGACATACATTTGTATATAGGATAGATAGATAGGAAAGAGGCAAATGGCAGGCTGCCATCAAGTTCTGCAAGCACGTCTAACCCTTGGAAGACTTGGAACAACAGACGCTAAACTGAATAGTGAGTGAGTGTGCAGGTGACATGAAGTTAAGTTCCACCTTTTTTCTGTCTCGCTCCTCTGATCAAACTCCACCACGAAGTGCGTGGCGCCGGGACAGGTGAAGATCTGTGTGGAGTGCTGGTTGTTCTCGTAGTTATGCGGAGATTCCACGTTCCACGTCCTCAGGACAACCTGGTCATTACCGATGGATGACCACTGCTCACTGTCCAGTCTGGAAGTTAGATGAAATCTATCATAGCCTTGGTTTCCAAAAGTTTGAAGTATGTACTGAGCAAGAGGAATGGTTTGAGGAAAAAAGGGCTTAGAAGTTAGAGGAAAAACTAAATCTGACTCTCTGAAACTGTTTTGACTTTCTTCTCAGCCTCTGTTTTGTTTATTTTGGTATCTTTCAACTTAGTATCACCAATCAGTCTGCGTATTTTGGTAGCCACAGTTTGGTGGGTGTGTTACACTGTGTACCTTGAGCAAATTAATCAGAGACAATAGTGCTGGGACTATTTCCTTACTTGTAGAAGGTTGCAGGTTCTTTGCCAGTTTTGTAACCACACGGTTATCATGCCTTGAGTACGTTTACCTGTCATACAACACAAATATGACATAGTATGTCATGTATTACATGACATTGTACACAAAAGAATGTTCTAGGACCATTCCTTACTTGTAGAAGGTGTTTGTCAGGTTCTTTGCCAGCCTGTGCAGCTCAGCGGCTACAGGCTGCAGTGTGTGCATGGTGGAGACATGGGGGATGGGCTTCTCACATAGCAGCATCAGCCACACTATCATCTGGGGATAAACACAGGAAAAATTATAGCTGTATCACAATACTATAATTCTTGAAATATTTAGGGTGCATTTCTATCAAATGATTGGTAAAAAAAGTTCTTCACAATTGATTAACTAAGAATACAACAGAGGTCCCTATAAAAATACACTTTACACCTCTATGTTCTTACACCTCATCCTAACATGTTAACAACCCTAAACATATGCTAGAACATAGAAGTGTTGGAATAGAGGACTCCGAGTCAGAACATTGGGGCATCAGAAAATAGGGGTGTCTCCATTATAATGTCAACAGGTCTAGAAACTGTGCCATGTTCCAAGTGGTAGCCTGACTACATCAAGCTTCCAGTTTGAGCAGACCTTACACAGATCAGACCTCTCAGGCAGGAGGCCCAATCTAGCCCCTGACAGTGAGAGATTGTGTAACACACTGCTATTTGAGATGGTACCTGTGGCAGTGCCGTGGCTAAGAATGAGTGCTGCAGGTTGGCCAGTGCAGCTTCAGCCTTCTCTCCCATCTCCACAAGCTTCCCCAGCAGCTCTGTACAGTGTCGACTCAGCAGGAATGTGTCTGGAGGGGAAAGAAAAAAGACACTGATCTCGAACCAGTTTGCATGTAAGCTCACTGAAGGACGAATTTTGTTAAAACTTTTTGTGACAGAGAATACATGTAGTATTGCGATACTACATGTAGTATTTACAGGTTCATTGTACTGGGGAAATTCCCCTAGCTCTTTTCTATGGACAAACACCCTTGAGATAACAATCGATACTTTTCCAAGACAAGTGGTCTGTACAGACTCCTAGGTGCTTGTGACCCCCTGATGGATTTACATTCTGTGGCAGTTTTTCTAATGGTGAAATTAAAGTTAAAACTCCCAATTCTGCAACTGTTACAGTACAGTAACTGTTGCAGTTTTTCCACTGTTAATTTAAAGTTAAAACTCACATTTCTGCAACAATTTCAGTTTTCCAATGTTCAATTGAAACTCAAATATGTCTGCAACAGTTGCAGTTTTTTTTCAATGTCATGTATCACCCAAACTCACATTTCTGCAGCAGAGTTGTGGCCAGCCCCACAGACTCCTGCGTGGGCGCGCCTTTGTTGCTGTCGTCTCCCTCCATCTGCTTACAGCACCATGTGGCGAGGCTGCCCTGTAGGGAGCAGAGCAGACGTACGAGGAACGAGGCGCGACCGTTCGAGCCCTTCTCCCCGGCTAGCGTCGCCGAGCACTCACGGTGGGCCACGGACAGCAGGGTGTCCATTACAGCAAGGGCCTGGTCAACTTTGAAGTCCTCCTAATGGATGAAATAGATAGAATGATACAAAAAATATTGGAACAGACAACCTAGAACAGCATCCAGGAGGGTGTCCATCACAGCAAGTGCCTGGTCAACTTTGAAGTCCTCCTGCAGGTAAGAAACATATTTGTTAAATACTGGAACAGATAGATACACATAGAATCTAGAACTTGCAATGGGTTATAAGCAGGAGGGTGTTCATCACAGCAAGTTCCTGATCAACTTTGAAGAACTAGAGATGGAGAAGCAATTATGATCATAATGTTACCAACGTGCATAAACCTTCATTTCTGTACCTACCTAATATCTACCTTTCATAATTACCCATCTAGTCATTCATTTCTGTAAGTTGGGCAAAATGGTTAAAAGAGAAGGGACAAAAAGACTATGATTGATCTGTAGCATAAAGAATGTTAAACCCACCTTTGTATCAGCAGTTGGCAATGCCAGCAGGCCGCTGGGGTCCACACTACTGAAGAACTGGCACAGAGACTGGAAGGTGAGCACAGCTGAAGCAGGCTGCTCCTGACTGGAGATGGTGTCCATCATTTGGAACAGCTGCTTACGGCGGGCATCCTTGTCAGGGAAGAACACGGAAGCTCCTGGGGGAAAAATGGAAAGATTTTTGTCTTAATTACAGCTACAGGTGGAGGAGAGAAAATGTTATGCTTCTAGGACACTTAAGTACACATTACAACTCTGAGGGAACACTGAAGTGGAAAGTTCTCTTTGCCTGAATCACAGTTATTCCCCGTTATTTTTAGAAATCTGTGCGTTACCTATGGCATGTTCATTTGTCTGTACCACAACTTAAACGTCCACATTTCTTAGGACTGCAACCCTTTGTAATAAATTAGACCAGAAGCATACTTACTGTCTTGTACAAGCTGAAATCAACAGCCTAGATTCAAACTTTTTAAATTTGGCTCAAGATTGGCTCAAAGCACAGCACAAAGAACGCACAACACTACAATGTATGACTGTACATGACTGTTTGTAATACTGACCGTCCAGTATGACCTGCTCGGCCACCACCTTGATGGGTTTCAGGTGTTTCTCTGGACTGTCCACCACGTCACACAGGTGAGTGAACATCGCACCTGCAGCGATCTCACCTGAACTGTCTGGGGGGCGAGTCAGGGTGAAATGTTAGCCAAGTGTAGCCAGGTATAGCTGAACAACAGGTATAGTTGAAAACTGAACAACACAGTCAGCTTTATAATTAGTACAGCTGGCATTGATGAAGTGTAGAGTATTGCATACTAGCTATAGATGATACAGCAAGGATTATTATAGTAACAGGTAAATACATTCTTATTGCACAAACAAAATGACAGGGGCGAATATGGTGCTATCAGCTTATTTAATTACTAATACTAGTAGGTACTAGACAATCCTTAACTGTATGGAGCCTGTACAATCATGCATGTTTATAACTTAGGGAGAAGAGAGGCTGTTCCAGTAGTGGTCTTTTGGTCTTTCATTCAGCAGATTCATTAAAGAAAAAAAGAAACAAAATGTACCTTATTTACTGTAAGAAAGCAGACATAACATAGATGCAAGTATGATACAGCTAGAGAAAGAAGTTGTGACTGTCACAGCATTTTTTTCTCTGACAGAGGCCCCACCTTTACGCCTGAGGACCTCAGTTAAGAGCATGTGGGGAGGTAGCTGTGGCCATCGCAACATTACTGCAACAGACACAGGCAGAAATCATAGTGGCACATAGGGGGAGGGGGGCAGGACAAAACAGTGGCAGAGGTAAGAGGCAGGAAAATGCAGCAGGATCTAGCTAGAGCCAGCTGGTTCAATACAAAACAGGGGTAAAACATTGGAAACATCATCACAAAATTGTAGAATTCAAAGAACCAATCCTGAAACAGAACATTAAGCCTGTAAGGTGCAACAAAACAGACAATAAATGCAACAAAACAGAAGAAGCATGTGTGGGAGTGGCTACAAAGAGGAGGGAAAATCACAAATAACCAGGAGGCCACATCACAAGTGACACAAGAAAGACAATTTAACAACTGTTGTATAGGGCTCGAAATACCAACCTGCAACCTGAGATTTAGAAAACTTTGAGATTGCAAGAAAATTAGAACAACTCTGCGATTTCAAGGGCCAAAATTTTGACAGAAGGGAAATTCAATCTCAGTGCTGTCAATGGAAAATAAGTACAGACTGTATTTCGAGCCCTGAACAGGCAACCTTAAGAACCTACTCTGTTTGGCCTCTTGTTTCTCCTTCTCCTTACACGCAGCAGCAGTGGCCGCCAGGAAGGGGAAGCAACACTTGAGCAGCTGCAGCAGCTTGACTTTGGCGATCCTCTCTCCCCAGATCTTATCCTTCCCGGGGATGTGACAATACAGCTTCCACAGCATTTCTATCGACACCCCGGTTAGATCGATCGTTTGGAGCTTCGACGAGCGGAAACTATCCTTCTTCGCGGGCGCGTCGCGCGTCATGTCCACCAGAAAAGACAACATACGGATGAAGACGGTCACAGCGTCGATTGGGTTGTTGTCGTCGACGGTTATGCGACTGGATTGGTTAATACCGATGTCTTCGGCCGCGTTGGCGGTGTGGGGACGCTGGAAGCCGTAGAACTTTACGCCCATCAGGCCCACGCGTTCGGCGGAGTCGGAGCGAGGCCCGGTGATCTTCAGGAGGACGAATGTTCCGCGCGTGCACACATCAACGTTCACGTCAACCTGTGGTAAAACAACATTTGTTTATAATATACACATATATATATATATATATAAGGCCAGTGGTAGAAATACTTTTTTGCAGTGTCCTGCAATATTGTAGAATGTCAAAATTTTGTTGTGCAATTCGGAAATACTTTCTGCGAATACACACTTAAAAGGATCTAAACCCATGGCGCATGTTGGCAAATATTTTAAATGCAATTTGAAAAATAGTACAGTCAATATAAGCACAAAATCTCTTAAACATTATTTAACCCCAGAATTTGCAAAAATGCAGGTTGCTTAATTTTTCTGCTGCAACTTTCAAAATGTCCTGCAAAATGCAGACTGCAGGTGGGTATTTCTAACACCGGAGGTGCAGTACTAGTCAGTTGGAATAAACTCACACTCAATGTTAAAGCTGCATCAACTATTCAGCAAATCAGGTCATTGGCCAAGTCAGAGGTCAGTGTTTGGAACAGAAGAAGAAGAAGAGGAAACGTAGCAAAACCAATATTTTTTCTTCGGTAAACATAATAAATAAATAAACCTCGTCCCAGTCCTCCTCGAACGTGAAGAAAGCGATCGGCGTCTCTTCTGCCTTCCCGACTCCCACGCTCCTCATCTTGTTCATGACATCATACTGTGATGAGGTCATCTTGTCGTACTCACGGAACCTCCGCGAGTGCGTTTCAAGGTCAAACTCGTCAGCAGCGTTGTACAGGAACAGCATCCCGGATTTCGCCCCAGTGCCACCCTTGGGGACCTGGGATGAATGAATACATGTAAATGAATGAATGAATGAATGGTTTATTAAAAAAGGTACATTTCTGCAGCCATAGGCTGAAGTATGTACTATTTACAATGGGGTGAAATAACATGATGCCTTTGAAGTTTAAAAGCTAGAGAAATATTATATAGTAAAAAATCATTAAAATCACCGTTAACTTCAAGCTGTACCATGTAACACCAGAATGATACAAAAAAATTCGATGGATCTTGTCAATCTACATGTTCCAACTGTGAGCGAAAGGCATTGAAAGATACCATTGCTGCATGGGGTCATTTTAAATAGGGGTGATTTAGGAGGGGGATGGGGAATGTGGTGAAGCCATTCTGCATTTGCTCCTGTGTAAATGTCGGCCTTTCTACTTTTAAATCTTTAAAAATAATATTTTGTTCACCTTGATGCGGACCCTTGTGAGCTGGACAGCAGTTTCGCCCTCGGTTCTGAAGAAGAAGTTGACAGTTTTCTTGCCCATGGCGGTGTAGTAAGTTTCTGTGGACCAGTCGGAGGTGAGCACAATGGAGGGGGGGCAGTTGTTGTCCTTCTGCCCGCCATCACAGCCAGTAAGGGACAACTGGGAAATAACAAGTCAACAAAATAAGTCAACAAAAACACTGAAAACTGTACTATTTAAAATGTCTGACTCTTCAAAGTTATCCAGTTGCTTCTTGATTTATTTTGTTACATATACACACTCTGAGGGCACAAAATCATTGATGTTTTGTGCAACAAAAATTGGAGCTGTGAATCTTTTTTGACTGTGAGTGCTAGACGTTTTGTGGAATTACAATGTACATAATGTCACGTAATACAGCACTACATGTATGTACAAAATATGTCTACTAGGTAAAAGTTACTGTAGTGTACACTAGCTATAGTATACAGAGATTTAACTGTAAGATTTGTATCTAATACTGTAGCTAGGTCTTGCTGACATTGTACTTATATTATGTTATCTTGTGCACCAAAAAGGGTTTAACAAAAATGAATTTTGAGCCCTGCCTACACAAACTACATGTACAACAGATAAATGTAAGACTGTCCCACCTGTAAGGGATAGCCGTACTTCCTCCAGAAGTTCTCGGTGACCTTGTGCATGGACTTGAGCAGTGGCACAGCGAGCATCTCCATGTCCTGGTTCTCGGCCAGGAGGGACAGCGTCTCCAGGACACTGACCAGCCTTCCTCGGGCCAGAGACAGGGACATCAGCACCTGCATGGGATAGACAAGTGTAATACAGTTTTGCAGCATCTAGTATTTGATTATCCAAAAAATGCACATTAATCACGTCTAGCTGAATGAAAAGCTTAATGGATATATTTGACATTGTCTTTTGACTTGATAAATCCAAATGTCTTCGTTGATTACATTGATCTCTTTCCAAGATGAATAGGGAGAGTTTAAAAAAAAAACGGAACAGTCTTAAGAAAATGCCTTAGCACTATGGGCCCATTTATCAGAATAATTATAGATAACTGGACTTTTGAGTTGGTTAGAATTTGCACATTCCCAGTGTCTAAATTTGAAGTGTAGACAATCAAGTCTCAAACAAAAAATTGCACATAAGTTAATTAACTTCAGCAGCACATTTGCCTTTTTCTGTTTTTTCCTCAACTTGTCAATGTAGGAAAATCAGTCAAGAACCCACCAGTAGACCATCAGCACTCTGCACCTTCTCTTCTTCAGTCACCACAATAGTCTTCAGGAACCTCTCAATCTCATCCAGCAGTGTAGGGCTGAGGAACGACGGGCATGCCTTGGAGCCGGGCAGCAAGGAGAGGGGGGGCATGTGTCTGAGGGCCTGGCGGGTGTGGGTGAGGATGGTCTGGGCCAGCGCAGGGTTGGTGGGGATGGAGGCGGTGGCTGTGGAGGCCAGGACAGACAGGTACCACACCGCTGAGGCATCCGCAATGCTCACACCACGATCTTCTGACATCTGGGGGAAAACAAGGAAAAATAACATTTTTGCTGCCTGCAAATGTCACTGTACATCAGAAATGCTGATTACTAGAATAAGTACATGTAGTTAAAAGTGATCATGGAATTCTACCACACTGAAAATGGTACAGTACTGTATATCAAAAAGTATCATCAGTTATGACAAGACCTACCGTATCTACTTTTACAGCGACATTTAATTTCTTCATTTGCAAATTTCTTTCATTCTTTTCTTTTAGTTGCTTTCTTCCTTTTTTGTTAGTTACAAGACTAGTGAAGGTAAGGATGGAATTCTACCATACAAAAGAGTATGCTTCCTTTCCATCATAATTACTATTGATTAAATGGAAAGAGACCTTTCTTCATTTACTGAGACTTTTCCTAATTCACCAAGATTTTCTTAATAGACCAAGATTATCTTACTTTTACAAGATTTTCTTAATTTACCAACATTTTCTCCCCTTACCCCTACCTTGAATCCCAGCGTTTTGAGGCCGTGTATGCGGGTGTCACAGCCGTCACTATGGCAACGGCGGATGTTGATCTGGACCACGGGGTAGTGCATCCTGGCATTCTCCAGCAGAGTCACATCACCCGTCACATGGCTGGGGATACGCACCTGGGCAGGGGGGGGGGGACAATAATAATGCTCAGTACTGTAGCAAGGCAACAATGAATATCTTCCTTTCCAATCCAGAGACATGATGATAATGATATCTTCTTTCACCAGTAACAGTTATTTCTTTAATCACTGACTTCATTATTCCATATAATGAAAACAAGTTTGGATTTGTACCTACAAATGGAAAAAGAAAACAAGGCTCTTGAGTAGGATACTAGCTCGTACATCATTGAATATTGTCTGAAATACCTTGCTAATTTACAGCAGAATCTGATGCATATACTACGTCATTATTAAACTACTGTTACAGCTATTGATTTACATTTAAAGCAAGCTTTACACTGTTAAAAGAAGTTGTAAGTGACAAGACAACCATGATGAATTCATACCTCTTTAATCTCATGTAATGACGTAGGACTCTTCCCCACAGACACAGTGACAGTCTGGGGCATGTAGCTCTGGTCTGATGACTGCACATGGATCGCCAGCTGTTTCAGAACCACATTCGGCTTCATGTGGATTCGCACCTGAATTAGGTAGAATAATAGTTATGAATTAACTGTAAAATAGTCTGAAATAATTAGGGCCAAAAGGCCAAGAGAAACATCTTTTATCGAGTCATTTTAATAGCATGGGGAACTCTCTTAAAAAATAGCACTCATGTGTCACTTTAATTTCAACATATTGTCATCACATTTTACATAGCCAAATCAATAAAGTCCAAACTGTGCTACTGATCATCTGTGCATAAGGACAAGGACCACCTTAGAATTTATTAGCATGCAATGGCAATAGCTGATGCAATGAAATTCATTGACTCAATACACTCAGAAAGATGTCTACATATATACTGTAATACATATGCCATGCATTAGTGTTAATGTCTGCAGATGATTGATTAATCTATTGATTTATTGATAAACTGTAGGCCCTCACCAAGTGTGACCTTGCTGACATAATAAGGACAACCTGGAGATTTTGTTGGGTCTACACAAGCCATACATCAGCATTGATGTTTGCAGATGATACATAGATAGATAGATTTATTGATAGATAGATTTATTGATTGATTGATTGATAGATAGATTTATTGATAAAATGCCGACCCTCACCCAGTGTGAGCGTGCTGACCCATCAGACTGCCAGTAAGTGGACATGTCCCCGTCTGTCATACGATGGACGTCAGCTTTGTTAGTGGACACGTCGATGCCTTTGTAACACTTGGAGATGACCCTCTGCTCCTGGGTGGGACTGATGGCTATGGCCTCTTCTGACTCAGACACTAGCATGAGAATGGTTAACGTAAAATCAGCAACTCTGAGACTCTTAGCTACATCCTTGTTTATTTGATACTCAACACAAATGGTAGTTGACTACAAGACTAGATATTTCTAGTGTGGCTTTGTCAAGGAAGCCATGGTAGAAACAAGAAATCAAAGATTGTTGTGATTTTTGTGTACATCAAGAAGGTTATGTTTTCTGTTTTGCCATGGTGGAGTGGCTGTGGTGTAGGTCTGTATATGCATGTCAACAGCATAAGTTGAGAAATTGAGGATGTACATGTATCTTAATGATATTTGGTAGGTGAGTAGCAGCTGTGGAAATGAAGGTTAAGTTTGAAAATGGTTCACCTGGTACGTCATAATTTTGAATTTCTTGCTGATTCTGAGCATATATGTATTCCACTGTCACTTCCTCCCAGTTTGCAGGGTAACCATTTCGACCTACAATTCAACCTTCCTGTTATAGTTAGTACAGTTTCACATTGATTTATTGATTTATTAGTGATTGATTGATTTATTGATTGATTGGTACTTACTGGCACCCTTCAGCTGATGCAGATGATCCCTGAGCACAGCCATTCTCATGGCAGACCTGTTGTTGAAGCTGATTGACTGACTGACTGACTGACTGATACTTACTGACTGACTGACTGACTGATTGATACTTACTGACTGACTGACTGACTGACTGACTGACTGACTGACTGATACTTACTGGCACCCTTCAGCTGATGCAGATGATCCCTGAGCACAGCCATCCGCATGGCTGACGTGTTGTTGAAGCCGTCCAGGATGGAGAAGGGGAGGGCGGAGCTCGGAGTTCGGTTCCGCAGGAGGAAGTTTAACATCCGCTTCCCGTGCTGCGATACGCTGTGTCTATAGGGGGAAGAATGACATGGCAGCATTTCAGTAAATTACACCAAAAAACAGTTACTCAAGCAACTGGATATGATTTTGGAAACGGTCGGACGTTTCAGGTAGCATCCACTGACTTTTGTCAGTGACACTGGAGAGTTGTCAGAAAGGCAGGTTTATAAGTATGAACTATTGACTGATATGCAAATTGATGCTACCTGAAATGTCTGACCATTTCAAAAATCATATCCAGTTGTTTTTCGGCATACACGTATCTTATCACCTGGATGTCTAGACTTTGCCGGCATATGTTTGTAAATTACTAACATGGACCAATTAATGTTAGACTGAGAACTGTTACCAGGATCTTGGAGGCTATGATAACTGGTTTCCATAGTGACAGAGAATGTACAGAACTGGTGTGTTATATGCCTAAGGGTGGTTTAACTGTCATGGAAAACAAACAAACAAACAAACAAACAAACGGTTAACCCACCTGTCTGAAGCGAACACATCCACAAACCCGGGAGTGAGGATACATGACTGTAGACTGCGTACTACATAGTTCAGTTCTCCCTGCAGGTTTGCTCCGTTGGATGACTTCAGAGTCTCCAGCATGGCCTGTACTTCTGTGTAACCATCTCCCTCTGTGTCAAACTGGGAAAATGCCTGCAGAGAAATGCACCATTTTTACACTGCACATGTCACATGTCAACCTATATATACAGTTTAAAGGCTTGATGTGATATGTAATGTTGCAATGTGGCATGTCCTCTTTTGTGTTGCTTAAACCACTTACAAGTGATAGTAGTATGACCATCCGGTGACTTAAAATAAAGTATATAATATTTATACACTTATAATATGACTGATTTGACTGTGAAAACTCATCAAAGCTTTAGATTAAAAAAACAAACATGTATACACTGTACATCAGATTTTATGGCCCTACTCTAGATCTGCAACCGATCCCCTGCTCAGTTATTCGATCTGACGCTGACCTCAACATCACAAGATAATTGCGCTCCTATCATATTACTCATTTTCCCCAGCAAAGCCTCTGACGTAGTGTGCATAATATTTGTAACATGATATGTACAGCTTTGGTTGTTTGTTGAACGTTTACCGGTAGCTAATGACTATGTCGATCTATGTCATGGGGGTGGGGTGGAGAAAAACACTGCAAAAACAACTGCAAGCAAACACCTGTAGGTTACATCTACTCGAAGATTACAAGTAAATACGTCCGTGTACCTGTTCGCTCTCCTCCCTGCCGACCCCGCGGTGGTTCATGAGCTGGTCGCAGAACTGAGACAGCGAGACCGTCTCCTCGTTCCGCGCGCTGCGGTCCTCCAGCCAGCGGATCAGGTGCCCCTGGAAGTATTAGGAGGGTTGAATAAAAAGAAGGTATAGATTATACAACCCCCGGCCTGATCAGTTGGTAGCGCCTATAAAGTCAAGTCAAAGTTTATTGCACAACGATTGTCACGGGTACAATGTATGGCAAATAATAAGATTACCCACACTGTTACTGTAATTCAACTTCACGGGACAGACAGTGAAGCAAGATTTGACGACATTATTACTCTGGCAGGGATGAGGGAAGATTTAGGAGAAGAGATGAACAACATGATGTACAGAGCATTTTCAAAGTACATAGAGTCCACTGCAAGATTTAGGAAGAATGGCTAAGGAACAAGCGCAGCTGAAAACACACATGCGCAAAGCACCAGAGTACAAGCACCAGTGGGAACATACCCAAACAAAGCACCTAGTTGAGAATGGCACCCAGAGACTATGTCTAGCGGAGGAATAGATATTACACAAGGACAACAACAACAACATTTATGTTCATGGTAGCAAAAGTTCACGGAACTATATATATATTCACGCCACGGTGGTGACAGGTGCAGGAAAAAAGAAAGTCCAGGAACAAATTATTTGTTAACTGTAATGATAAGTTCACGGTACAGAAGTGACAGTGAAAACAGTGAACACAGCAGTACAGTGAAAAATTACCTGGTGTTGCTGTAGAACATTCTCGGGCAAACCGTCCTTGATTTTTGAAGCTGCATCGCGCAGTTTCCCGTGATCGAACAGCAAGTCCAGATCGAAACTCTTCCTCCCGCCGCGAATTTGCGTCGGGTCGCGGGCTTCTTCGCCATCAGAAGGGTCGTCAGACAAAAAATCGTCATCGCTGTCACTTTGGCTGACGTTACTGCCCATTGTTGAGCCTTAAAAGTCGTTGTTTTGGCCGTTAAAAGCTTAAATTTGTAGGAGAAACATGAGAATTTTTTTCCGCCTACGATTTTTCCGCCATCTTGGATGATGAATGACCTGCAGCGGGGTCATTGGAATAGTCCATTACAGAATAGGTGGTGTATTTCGATCAGTTTCATAAACACAATCGTCTTTTTCGTTCTGCACTTTTTGGAAGATTTAGAATAGAAAGTATAACTTAAATTCATTTTCCATCCATAATGCGTCGCAAAATTGCTTTAACAGGACAAATTAACTTAAAATCTTGTGGTGATGTCAAAGTGCTACAGTCCGATTACCTTTGACCTAGTAAAACAAGAATGGCTGGACAGGTGAACCCAGATTTGGCCAAAGAGAGGGAAAATGCCAGTTTTAACACCCAAAAACTCACCAACCTTCTGTACGGCGGCGCGGAAAAAGTGAGGAGAAGGCGGTACATCGGTAGGGAAACACATTTGCCTTTTCCTGCATTGTTTCTTTATCAATTTTACTGGGTAACTTTCTGAAGGTGCAAAGGTGGGCGTATCCATTTTGTATTTTGTGAAAAGTTTTTCTTCATGAAAAGTTACAAAGTAGTATAGGTAGTAAAGGCTCTAAAAAAATTATAGCTGTATCTCCCGACCTAGAAATGGGAGGGTCGTTTTGTTGAGTCACATTAAATATTATTCTATTAAAGTCGAATGTGAGGTTTAAGGGTCAACGTCCTTCAGGTTACATATAGTGAACTTTGAACAGGTCATTCATCAAGTCTTAACACCTAAAGCACCTAAATATGTAACAAATAATGAAAAAATCTAAACAATCCTTTGTGGTGCCATAGTGTGTATATGTCTGTCTGTCAGTCACTAAGTTTCGTGAGTAATGAATATATAGGTTAACTTTTTGAGCCCTGAAGTCTTAAAAAAGCACCATATTGTCAGGAAAATGGTACATGTATTTTTATCCGTTTTTTTCCAGAATCCCTGGCCTTCAGTGACCCAGCGTACAGTGGTGATGAAGACCCAGTGTTCATGTCGAGAGAAGAACTGTACAGCTCGCAGCTGAAACGTGCCCTAACCACTGTGCAGCGGGTCAAGGAACTAAACATCACAGAGGAGGATCTCAGCACATACAGGAAGTAAGTTTTGCACAGATGTCAGCGCAGCACATTTGCAGAACATACTGCGCCTGTGCAAAAACCAGCTTTTGTGCATTTTTTATCAGATATTTGGGCAACGTTGCATCAGAATTTTGACTGTTGCAGACAATTTCTTTTCTGACACAATATTTGAAAACTATAGATGGGATGGCATCCTTAAATACGCAAATATGACCTTAAATGAGATGTTCTGTGCTATGAACAGTACTGTACATCACTTCATTTTCTTGTTACTTTTTTATATTCACAGTTTTCACGGGGTCACTTCAGTGTACTGCAAATTTATCATTAACATGAACAAATCATTTGCCAACTTTTTCTTCTGCAACTTTTTCTTCTGCACCTGCCTGCCTCACAGTTCTGTGACTATGTTCATTTTTCTCAGACCGTGAAATTTTGCTACAGCAAACACAAAGTGATCTACAGTATTGTTCTACCTAGATGCCTGTCTTACATCAAAATAACAGCCTAATTTCTATATCTATCTATAATCCACAGTGCCGCCCTGTCTGGAGGCATGCCTGGCCTTGCCCTGACCTGGATTGCCTTCATCCCCACCATCCTGCAGCAGGGGACAGAGGAACAGAAACAGAAGTGGCTGAAACCTGCACAGGACCTCTCTATTGTCGGGGCGTACGCACAGACTGAGATGGGGCATGGTATGTATGGCTTAGGCCTTGATTTGTTGGTGCATAGTACAAACTTTTGCTAATTGTGAAAGAAAAAAGCACAAAAAGAGCATTTAGAGTCTAATTGAACAAAGAAATAGAAACAGTGGTAAGAAAACCACGTACTAACTAAAGATAGAGCTATCCCCTAAACCTACTGGGTTTGACCTCCTTTGAGACAGAGGAAGACAGCGGATCCTACTTTTCTTGAGCTCAGATCTTTTTTTGTACGTGATTGTTGCTCACACTGTATTTACTGTAGAGATGCTCAGTTGAATTTTTGTATTTAATCACCTGTTTCAGGCACATTTGTGCGAGGTTTGGAGACCACAGCGACCTATGACCCCAGCACACAGGAGTTTGTGATCCACTCTCCAACCCTGACCTCAACCAAGTGGTGGCCGGGCGGATGTAAGCTACCGTTCTGATTGATTTTATTTTTAACGATGTCGCTCAATGCAAGGCCATTTTTGGCCACTTCTAGGCATAGAGCTAGCCTGTAACTGTAACAGCAACTCTTCTCCCTGAGTCAGAAACATCGTGATTGAGACCAGCCCAATTTCTCATAAGTAGTGAGGACTAACTGACCCAATAGGAGAAGCAGGGGTTACGAGGCTGGTCGGGAAAATTCCCTACCCCGTTTTAGACCATAATGGTTTGTTTACTGTTTGTTGTAGAGAATATATTTAGTATTTATCTGTTTCTTAATCTAAGTTCTAAAACGGTTGTACTAAATGTAATGAAATGAAGCAGGTGTGCAATAAGGATTGATGATGTAGTCCCAGGCAAAACTAAATATACCTTTCGACTGTCTTTTTTCTGATAACATCACTATGAAAGTTTACATCAAGTTGGATGTAAGTTATTGTGTATTTATTTTCAAATCTTTGCTTTGTTCCTTGGCTGTGAAACATTTTTTAAAAGGATCAATCATATACCTGTAGATATTACAAGAGAAGGCAGGTCAAGATATATCATTTTTACAACATTTACATTGTTTTCTCCAGTGGGTAAGACGTCCAACTATGCGACAGTGATGGCCCAGCTGTACACACAGGGGAAGTGTTACGGACCTCACAACTTCATGGTGCAGATACGCAGTCTGGAGGACCACACGCCATGTCCTGGTAACCTCCAGTCCAACTTGGTTCTGTTTCTGCCCTCTGTGCCCTTATTTATAATGTCTGTTTGCTACATGTATATTTTTGCTGAGAACCAAGGAAATAAATTACGGTAGCCTAAACCGTTCCAGAACCAGATGGGATATACATGTACTGTTCATGAAAGTGTACTAAATGAATGAAGGAAGTAAGGAAATAAGGGAAGAATGGAAGAAAAAAGAAAGGAAGGAAAGAAGGTAAGAGGATAGGAAGAAAGGAATGAATGGTTGAAGAAAGGAATAAAGAAAGCAATGAATGAATGAAGAATGGAAGGAATGAATAAATGAATGAATGGTTAGTGAATAAACTTAGGTATTGACCCTCTCCTTAATATTGTCTATTTCTTTCAGGGGTGACGCTGGGTGACATCGGTCCCAAGATGGAAGGGAACGCAAACGACAACGGTTTTGCCCGGTTCGACCACGTGCGAATCCCACGGGAAAACATGCTGATGAAGTTTGCTCGTGTGGAGCCAGACGGGACGTACGTCCAGCCCGCCAGCTCCAAGCTGGCATACAGCAACATGGTGTGTAACAGTGGGTTTTTTTTATAAGCACTACCAACTGATCCGTCTGATGACCTTTTAGCTGAATGGTTAGAGTGTCGGGGTATGACCTGGTACCAAGGTGCAGCACAGGTTCGATTCCCAGCCCGTGGCCAGGAGTGTCTTAAATTTTCTGTTTCTACTCACCTCCTTGTTACAGTGGTTCCCATGCCAGCTCTGAGAGTACTGGCAAAGTGTGCCTCTCCAGGGATATCGAAGATTTGAGGGCAAGTGTAAGAAGAAAAGCTGGAGCAGTGTAACAGTGGAGATTTATAAGCGCTACAAGCCGTCTGATGGGTCTAGATCTTTTAGCCGAATGGTTAGAGTGTTGGCTCGGACCAGGAGTGTCTTTCTGTTTCTACTCTCCTCTTGTTTCAGGTGTACCTGCGAGGAACATTTGTGATGAGTGCTGCTCAAGCGCTGGCCTCTGCCTCCACTATAGCTGTCAGGTACAGCTGTGTGCGCAGGCAGAGCGAGATGAAACCGGGGTAGGTTCTTGAAGTTCGACATTTTTACATTCTACTGTAAAATTTCTAATGAACAATTTGCTACAATAACAGTGACTGCACTTGGAATTTAACACTTGTATACAGAAACTAGTTGCATTAAAAACAGGGAATCATCAAAGCATCATTAGATAGCTTTAAACAATGATTAGTTAGATGTTCAAGGGATAGGTGTAACAAGTTGATCGGTGTAGTGTAGCCAACTGCTGCCACATCGCGTGCTTGCCAAAGGGCGCTTATAGTTATACCGGCTATACAGATACACAATCTGATACAGAAAATGTTGGGCTTAAATATTGCTTTGAACTATTCAAGGAAGAAAATTACTCTGTCCTTTTTTTTGTGTAGGGAGCCCGAGCCACAGATTCTTGACTACCAGACGCAGCAGTACAAGCTGTTCCCCCAGCTGGCTGCTGCCTATGCTTTCTGGTTTGCTGCTCGCTTCATGACTCAGCAACACGCCAGCATTACGGGCAGTATGGAGAAGGGAGACATGTCCGGGCTGGCAGAGGTAAGGCCTATCGATCGATCAATTAATTAATCAATCAATCAAGAAAGCAATCAATCAATCAGTAAATCCACCAGTCATGTCAGTCAATCAATCAGTTGGTTAATAAAGACTTGACATAGATCATGAAATTCTTAGTTTGTGTTGTTAGATTTTGTCACCGAACACAAGAAAAACATTCTACCTGCAAAGTTAACTCCCAGGCACCATTGACCCTTTCCTCTAATAGCTGTGTGTCACTAAGGTCACATGTTCATAGATTGGTCAGTTTTGCAGAGGAATGCTGCAGTTATATAGCTATGTCAGCTAGGTAGTTTTCTAGAATTGGATGGCAACTTGAATTAGTCATCATATTATGCTTTATCAGTTTATGAATGACCAGATCTCTACTTTTCTATAGAAACACTAGTCTTAGAATACGTGGAGCTAGATTAATAAATTTCTCTCTTATAGCACAAGGTGATATGAAGTGTCGTTCTTAATAAAGATTTATCAACAGCTTACTGGTTATTCCCCTTCAAATGTTTATGATCATGAGTTTCCTTGTTAAATTTAAGAAACTTAAGGTAAAATATGTGCTATCATACCTGGCATCTCTCCTAGCTGCATGCCCTGAGCGCTGGTCTGAAGTCCTACACCACGGCAGTGATGTCAGCTGGGATTGACGTGTGTCGGATGTCGTGTGGGGGTCATGGGTACTCACACGCCAGCGGGCTGCCTGCACTGTTCAGTACTGGTACATCTCTCTGTACAGCAGAAGGGGAGAACACTGTCATGATGCTGCAGACAGCAAGGTACAGCAATTTATTTGAATTATGTAGGTTTTAGTACAATAATTGTATGACTGTCCTGTTTGGTGCTGGTACATCTCTGTGTACAGCAGAAGGGGAGAACACTGTCATGATGCTGCAGACAGCAAGGTACAGCGTTAGCTGTCTTACTGTAACTCAGCAAGGTACAGCATTAGGTCACAGTAACTCCCGTACTTCAGTACAGACACAAGGTACAGTAACTTAAGTTTGACTGTCCTGTTCAGTGCTGGTACAGCTCTGTACAGCATAGGGGGAGAACACTGTCATGATGCTACAGACTGCAAGGTACAGCATTAGCTATAGGTTACACAAAGTCATGTACTTAGTACAGACAGCAAAGTACAGCATTAGATCAGAATGCCCCTGCACAATAGAGGGGGAGCTACAGACAGCAAGGTACAGCATTTAATAGCTTACAATAACTCCTGAACTACTAAATGACCACCCTTGCATAAGGATTCTACAAACAGTATTAACATTATTGTACAACAGTAACTGTAATGTCTAAACACATGACTTACATTGTAGCATCAAGTAAATGTCCAAAACACAAGACTTAGCATCTGTATTTTGGCAACCAGAGCCAGCATATTTCTGTCACCTTGAAAAAAATACATGACTGTACATCTTCAGAGATCTTCAATCTCAATACAGTATCCCCAAGTGTAAGTCACACACATTCAGCTTCTTCATGAAGTTTCTACAGCTACAGCTACATGTACATGTATATTTGTTGAAGGGGCACTAAGACTTAGTGAAGTATTTTTTAATTATGGCTTTATTCTGTCTGCAGGTACCTGGTGAAGTGTTTTGTGCAGTCCCAGTCAGGTAAGACCCTGAGCGGCACGGTTGCGTACCTGTCTGCCGTCCAGCCCTCACCTGTGTCAGGTGAGAGGAACATGTCTGACCTGGGGACACAGGTGACAGCCTTCCAGCACAGGGCAGCCAGGTGGGCCGGTTTGTTTGTTTGTTTACACAACTAGTAAAGTACCCCGAGCATAGCACACAAGGTTTGTACTTAGAGTTGGCAAGTACATGTACATGATAGAATTTTAATCCAGTAGTGCAGAGACTAGACAATGATTCCCAGTTGCCAAAGTATAGAGTTTTCACAAATTTAAGTAAGACATGTTATGAAGAAGATATTTCATCATGCTGCCATCAAGCCTTAGCACCAGTGTGTACAAGCACATCTAACCCTTGGATGACAGGGAACAACAGACGATAAACCGGATAGTGAGAGAGAGTGAGTATGTCTATAACAAAAATACCTCCTTTTTTCCCTTTAGGATGGTGAGACATGCAGCCCTGCAGATGCAGACTGAGATGCAGAAGGGGAAGTCTCGAGAAGATGCCTGGAACAGCTGCTCTGTCCTGCTCATCAAGGCTGCTCAGGTCTGGGATTTTTTCTTTCTTTCTTTCTTTCTTTATTTATTTCAGGTGTACTGAGTCTTACTGACCCATACCATTTTACACAATGCCTGGACTAAACACGCATCACTTTTACAAAGTGCTCCTTTAGTGGCAGTCAGATTGTAAAGGACATCATATCACTCTTAAAGCCCTGTTGCAGGTGCTGAACTTAGTCTGTTTTTCAAAGAATTTTCCTGTGCCTTGCCTGTTGCAAGTGGACAAACATTTTACTAGCAACAGCCCCTTGGCTTGGACACCAAACAACTAGTAGAATTAATCTTTTTCTTCCTCAGTATTTCAGCTGTATTGCTGCCTTTGTATTTGTAAAAAAAAATTGCAAGGCATCCAAAAGTTTGCTAAATCTGATGTTCTTTGTGTGTCACCAGGCCCATGTCCACTCCTTTGTAGTGAGAAACTTTGCAGAAACAGTACAGACAGTTGAAGTGGAGGAGTCTGTCAGGGCAGTGCTGACCTCCCTCTGTCAGCTGTACTCACTGCATGGCATTACTGAACACGCTGGAGACTTCCTCATGGTGAGAACAGGAGTCTTCTGTTTCCTTTGTTTCTTCTTGAGCTTTGTCTATTCACTCATTCACTCACTCACTCACTGTCCGGTTTATCGTCTGTTGTTCCCCGTCTTCCGAGGGTTAGACGTGCTTTCACAATACATCTGGGGCTTGATGGCAGCACGCCACTTGTCTCTGTCCTGTGGGTCAATTTTATCTAGGTTCAGGTGGTGGAGGTCCTCCCGTACGTTGTCATACCATTTTCTTCTGGGGCGGCCACGGGGGTTTGGACCCTCCACATCCAGTGTGAGGATCCTCTTCGGCCATCTGTCCCTGTCCATTCTCTGGAGGTGGCCGTACCATCTAAGTCTGTTATACCTAACTGTGTCCTGAATGTTTATAATATATATTCATAAAAATATATATTATAATTGACTTGCTGGCCACTTTTTGCTGAGGTCATGAGAGAAGATGTCAGGGTCAAACAAAATATAACAAAGATACACTTAGGTTACATAATAATTATTGAAGTCCTGACAAATCCATAAACAAAGTAGTAATCCTTACACATACGTGGTATTACATAATGATTTTGTTTTATCTTGAATGTTATACATGTTATAAGTTAGACTAAACCAATTTCATTCATATTGGATCCTGGATTTAAAGGAAAACATGATTATAAACTGTAAAAATATAATGAAAACAAACTAAACCTTTCTCTTTCTCCACGCATTCAATCATTAATCCATTCTTTCATTCATTGTTTCTCTCTCCACAGGATGGTTACCTGACAGGCCGAGACATTGACGCAGCGAGCTCCCTTCTGAGCGCCGTGTTAGCCCAGCTCCGTCCTGACGCCGTGGCGTTGGTCGACGCCTTTGACCTCCACGACAAGATGCTGCATTCCGTCCTGGGTCGCTACGACGGCAGGGTGTACGAACACCTGTACCAGTGGGCCCAGAAGTCACCTCTCAACAAGACTGAGGTTGGTTTATCTGTGTATTAAGTTGATAATATCTGTGTCTGTAGCCAGTATACTTCATATCACCATGCTACATTGTACAATCATTATGGCAGAGTGTATGAACATCTGTACCAGTGGGCCCAGAAGTCGCCTCTCAACAAGTCAGAGGTTGGTTCATGCTTTTTTATGATTAGAAGAGAGAGAAGGTCCCTTTCCACTCCTTGTGGAGCATAGGGGTGGTGCCCATCTCCATTTTTGTAGCCATTGGGCCACACAGTTGTGCAAGCACTATAGCAGGGGGCTAGTCCGCTGGTAGTGTTGTGTGTTTGACCTTCCCATACACTTCCTCATTGGTTCTGAGTGCTAAGCAGACAAAGCAGTACTATGTACTATTTTTAAAGTCTTTGGTATAAACTGGGCTGGGGTTTGAACCAGATTGAGCTACCGGTATTGCCTTTATTTGAGACGAAAACTTAATACAGCTTCACAGGCTTGCAGGGGTAGCTTCCCATCCAACAACTTTTAATGTCTAGGCCTAACATGTTTAAATCCAAGAGCTGTATCTGATGGACAGAACCGTAGACTGTATTTAGTGATAAAAATTTACCATTTTTGATTAAAAAGTGTTGAGAAAAACATAACCCTTGATCTTATTGTGTGTTGCTTTCAGGTTCATGAATCCTACTACAAGTACCTTCAGCCTTTTCTCAAGAGTAACAGAGCCAAACTGTGAAGAAGGGCTTAGTACACCACCAGTTTTGTAGCCTGTGTTACACAATCTGATAGCCAAGAAATTGTCAAGAATGGATATTTTAACTTGTCTGTACCTTGAATTCCATGAGTCGTGACAGCCCAAAACAATTCATTTTTAAATTTGAAGTTATTTGATGGAAGGAAGGTCACAGATTCTGAAACATTTGATGTCTAAAAATCTAGAAAACTACTACAGGTAATATAATGTGCTATGTAATATTGTCCAGAAAAATCCGTTAACCAAGATATTAAAATAGTGTGGCCTTATGGAAGGAAAATAATATTTTTGTAAATTTGTATACTAATGATAATGAAGCTGTAAGAAATGTAGTACATTGTACATAATAATAATTGTAATTTGCTTTATTCTATAATGTTACCTTTCTCACATTGGGCTAGCTGTATTACATCCACAACTGTAAGGAAATATTGCAGTTTTAATATTCCTTTAGTGAAGGAATTCTTCACTACTTATTCTATAACATGTATGGCTTTTATACATCCTATCTATGCAGACAACAAAGTCAGATTTGACTGCAAATGGTTAATATCAAATGTGTACATTTTTGGACTTTTAATTATAAAATCTAGTACTCTTCTGCACAATGTACGTTATCAGATTTCCATTCCACCACATGTACTGTAAAGATAAACTTACCAAAATTTGGAAGCTCCATGATTTTGTTACAGCTTCAGAGGCTCCTAAAACTCACCAAGTTGTGGGGCAGAAAGTAATAATTTTTCAGTGGTTCTATTTCGCATTAGGATTTGATTTTCATTACTTTTTAAATTCAAAGTTAAAACAATTCTTTAGTACAGTTAGTAAATACAATACAGTCATTCAGAATTTGATGCATATCTGTGGTGGAGAAAATAAAACCACCAGTACTGTGAAAGGTTCAAGATTTATGCTAACTAGGATGGCAGTTGCGGCTTAATGTTTCTTCACTTTGCTGAATTGTTATTTAGAATTGCACTTGAACCTACATAACATCAACCCACAGGAAAGAGGCAAGTGGCAGGCTGCCATCAAGCTGCAGTGTTGCTGTGCAAGCATGTCTAACCCTCGGAAGTCAGGGAACAACAGACGATAAACCAGATAGTCAATGCGTGTGACAGTGAGTGAGAGGACATGTCTTTCTCCAAGTACAGTGTACTTTGCAGGCACACAGCATGTCAGTAGCTGCAGGTCATATTACTCTGAATGGCCTGTATATCACATCTAACCTCTTCACATCTAGCTGGAGGCATTGTTTAAAGCTATCTACATGTACTGAGGATGCCCCTACTGTGCTTGGTCAGGCAATATCCTAGGGATAGCTCTTATAGATAAGCCTGCCAGCCTGAGTACAGTCTGCTGAGGTTGGAGGGGTCTCGTGCTGTTTGGATCAGCATGTTGACTTGTCCGCTCACACTCAGGACCATCCCTTCCTCCAAACCCTTCAGTTTGTCCTCTAGTCTCATCAAAACCTGCAGAGGGAAGATAAAAATGAAAAACAAGTGAAAAACATTCAAGAGTCAATTTCACCACAATGGCAGTAGCCTCTACCAGGCTTAGGGAGGCAGCTGGAAAGAATGATAGAAATTGGCCAGAGATTTCTTGGCCAATTTCTATTCTTTCCAGCCACCTCCCAGAGCCTTGAGGATACATAATACAATACAGTTTAAAGTCTTAACAGAAATTCACAATACAATAATGTGAAGTTTGTTCCTCCAGAACTCTTTTCTTCACATACATGAAGTAGTTTGCAAATGTCCCTTTCTTGTGGAAAGAAGGGAATAAATGACAATGACAATAAATAAATAACTTGACAATTCATTGGTTGCCTCCATTACACTTTTCTTTAGAATGCTTACTAAATCAATCTGCCAGGATTTGAACCCCTAATCCCCTGGTCCAGAAGCACTGGAAGCTACCGACCTGTGCTGCCACCTTGTTCCTCTGGCTCATGTCTTTGTTCCCATTACTCGGCCCCGAGTCGTTCTCAAAGATCTCAGCGGCGCCGGTGGTGTCAGCATCTACCTGCTGCAGCTTCAGGGCTTGCATGGGCGTCAGGGTCCAGGCATGGAGGGGGTCGTACAGCAGGACCTGGGGGTCAATCAGTCAATGACAACAGAACCTGCACAGGAATGATTTACTACTCAGAGAGAGAGAGAGAGAGAGAATCTACACCTTACTGCCTGAGCAGCCTCCCTTCAGAACTTGAATCTGAAATTCTATAGCTAACTTCAAAATTGTAAAGAAGTAATTATTACAACAGGTTTTATCAGTTTTCTGACTCAGGAATATGCTGAATATTGTACAATTACAGCAACTTACACAAATATCTGATTACTGAACTAAATTACACACCTCCACGATGGTCAACAGAGCCTCATGGGAACTTCTCATCACGTCCATAGTTTTCTCACAACATCTGAAATGGAAATGACATGCAAGTTTTTTTGTACCTGTATAGCCAGTATAACTGCCATTCATCGTAACACGCCTGTCCAGCTTCTGTACACACTTGTATCTGTACAGCCGGTATAACTGCTCTTCAGTGTAACACACCAGCTTCCAGTCGGTATAACAGCCCTTTGGCCTGGCATAACAGTTTTAGAGGGATATAAACAATGAAAAGGTTTTACCTCCTGAAGACCCCCTCCACCCCAGTCACCCCCATGCCGTGTACGATGTCCCTGGTCAGTCGGAACGGAACCGTCTCAGGGGTGGGCAGCAGCTTTCCCTGCTCAAATGCAATCCCTACAGTAACATACAGTAAACATTGAAACCTTAATAAACATCAGGCATAAATGAAGCAGGCTAAAAAAGTTCTAAATGGGAACTATGTGGGCCCAGATGTCTTACAGAGGGACGGCTGCGTGTGCGAGATGTCAGCTTGAGGAATGAATTCCCTCTACTACATGTAACGCTATATAAACATCAGACAAAGGAAGAAACTAAGAATCATACTAACACTTTAGAATATAAGTGAGAAAGTTCCAGCACACATATTTTAATTATCATAATATATTATTATAATTATAACAAATAAAAATAAGACAGTACCTAAGTCAATGTGGACCAGTTCAGCTGTGTTGGTGTCAATGAGGATGTTCTGACAGTGTCTGTCTCCCAGGCCCAGCACGTAACCAACTGTGGGAATACAACAGAATAACAGTCTTCAGTATGTAAATTCTTCATAACAGAAACTGACAGACACATGTAGACAAGGCAGACACACACACACACACACACACACACTCACACACAGACACAAACAGATGCACACACACATACACACAAAAAAAAAATCCATACATCGTATATAACAATAGCCACACCACCAATGGATAACATTGCAAACATTCCAGCCTAGCAAGAAGAGCTACACTACCAATGGATGATGTTGTGACACTTCTGGTGTAGCTGCTTATGGGATATACACGTATACAACCATTTATGTCCTACCTGGGCCGCGATTACGTTCGATACGGGTGTTCCGGCCCGTGTGATAACTAGCGATACGGCCCGGGGGTTCTTAACGCGTACGGCCCGGGCCTTCCAAATGTTCCATAGGATGATTTGAACGCGTTTCGCCCTAACCGCGTGAACCGCTTTCGAAAATTCGAACACAAAATTCGGACGTTGGAATTGATGCTGTTGCGTTTTTTTGGGTTTAGGGACACCAAATTTTCGCCTATTTCGCATTAAAAGGCGTGTTTTCTTGGGTGGGTATGACATAAATAAAATACAACACGGTGTATTCCTCATCACCCTCGGTCCCAGCCCTCCCGCGGATCGGATCTCCCTCCGGCCTTCGGGCGATCCGACGCGCGGTCGGGCTGGTACCTCGGGCGATACGGAATACCCCATGTTGTATTCTATATATACAGCATGATTGTATAACAATAGCTACACTACCAATGGACAATGCTGCCAACATTCCAGCCTAGCAAAAATAGGCAACACTCCTGGTGTAGCAGCTTATCTGATATATACAATCACATACAACATGTACATTATATGAATTGTATAATACTAGCAACATTACCGATGGATGAAGTAGCGACACTCCTTGTGTAGCTGAGCCTCCTCTCGAACCAGTCCATGGAGTCAGGCCACTTCTCCATGAAGAAGTGCTGCATCACCGGGTGGAAATGTCTGCAGACCTCCCGATACGCACGTAACCGCTCATCTGGCCGCGAACCGCCCTTCTCCTGTACAGAAAACAGTAGTGACTGAGTTAAGTGAGATAACCTAACTAACTAAGTTAAACTTTACATTTAGCTCATTTCTCAGAATTCATAAAGTCTATCAAAACCTAGAATAGGTTATTATAGCAAAAAAGATAAAATCTTTTATCTGTATAGATGGTATAACTACAGCTCTTTGGTGTAACACACAAGCTTTGCAGGCAAATGGTGAGGTGGCAGCTGGCTACCTTAAGCTTACACCAAATGACTAAGTCTTGTTACATCTACATCTACATGTAACTTTGATCCAACACAAAATCGAGCTCACCATAAATTTGATAAGATGAAGGTGTGACCAAAAATGTATGGTAACTTCTCTTTTGTGTAAGATCAAAGTTTAACTTTACAAAAATGTTGTTTACATGACAGAACCATGATTGTAATGCTGATCTTACATGTATTTTCTTCCTGCAGGTCCCCGGGTCCCAGTCCCTGGGGTAGTACCGTACGTGTGCCCCAGGTTTCCTGGTGTTGCCGATGAGATAGTCTCCTATGGACATGGTTCCCTCACACCACTGTACCAGCCCACTCTGCTTGGACATTGGGATAACCTGTGTGTACGGAAAATGGACAAATATCGATGTTTCTTAATTTGTGCCTTTATCTCATATGCATTAACACAGCAATGCACACAAATTTGTTCATAAAGTCAGTAAGTAAAAGCTCTGCAAGTAATATTTTTGAGTAACTGGGAAATATCCCCCAAGCAAGAGAGGGTGAAATATCCTTCTCTCTTGTCTAAAAGCATACTATTTCTGACAATCATACTTGAGATGTGGCTCTTCTTACAACCTGAAGACAGACATTTCTTTCTTAAGTCAGAGGTTTGTTTGAGTGTTGTGGAGTGGCTCTCCTCAAACACAGGAACAGCACTGTACGAAATTGTGGCCTAAAGAATGTACCAGTAAGTTACATTTTCCTCTTGTTGGACTGAAAGACTGAGATCGCCACCTTGTAGGTCCTGATGCTGAGGTTCCTCCTCCTGCTCTCCTCATCTTTCTTCAGCAGGGAGTCGACCAGCCCAAACACCTGCTGCATCACCGCGTCCTGGCGCAGATCATCTCGCCCCTGTGAAACATAAAAAATAAATAAACAAACTGCTGCAGTACCAGGGAAGTTTGATAGGGGACCCGAACACCTGCTGCATCACCGCGTCCTGACGCAGGTCATCTCGGCCCTGGGGGGTGGAAAAAGCATTTCATAAACAAACCCCTGCAGTTCCAGGGAAAACCACTAGGAGAAGTGAACACCTGCTGCATCACCACGTCCTGGCGAAGGTCATCTCGACCCTGCAGGGGTGGGGTTAAAAAAAAACTTAAAACTGCAGTTTTAAAGGAAGCTTTTATGGAGCCCAAAAATTTAGTTGTCTCTTCCATGAGTAAAAGCTTACCACAAATCCATTTTACGTGCAAAATTTGGTGATTTTTGACAGAAGTTTACAATTGGGCTGATTTTGCCAGCTGTTGGACTATTTTGGGATATACTGTTGGACTGTTGGACTATGTCTTTGGAATATACCCTTTCTTAACACAAAAAAATTATTTTGAATGAGGCAAGAAAAAACAAATTAAAGTACTGTTTATAATTGTGACTGTTTGACTGGGATTCGAATTCCAATCCTATACCTTATGGTTCAATATTGCTAAACAATGGACCCTGTAATGTTGGTGATTTATGTTCAACAAATCTTTCTTCAACATTCTAAAATTCTGACTCCTGACCTTGACCAGCTGTTTCCTCCAGACCCCGTCCGACCCCTGACACGTGATGACCTTGGGAAGGTTGATGCCGCCAGGGAAGGTCACACTGGGGTCAAACTCACGGATGTACACAATGTCATCATAGCAACAGGTTGGGTCCACCTATAAAAAAATCACAGGTTTAAACTTAAAACACACCAATTCACATCTATATGTTTACAATATCCTATTTTTTTGTAAGATTTATAGTAAGTGTTACTAATATTAGATATATGACAAGAACTACAGTCATTGAATGAATGAATTTAAATTGAATTTAAAAAAATATACCTTTACTGTATATTTTTGCCCCACTAGGCCAAGTACAGGTCACTTGTTGACACTCATATACATAAAAGTGTACTAGTATATAAACTATTAGTAATATACTCTTACTAGTACATTCGACTTCCTCTTGCTTCCTAGTAATAGTGGAAATATAGAAGACTGTCTGATTAGGTAAAGTTGATTTGTGGAAGGTTACAAGGAATATAAATTTGTACCGTTATTGTTACAACTGTGACAGAAAATGGCAAAGTTTTTTACCTTCATGTCAATGGTTGGCACTGCAACTGTTGTCAGGTTCTTCACTTTCATCAGCATGGACTCACGACTGGTCAGCTTGTTGGGTCCTGCACAGGGGCAAACAGAACCAAAACAGTTCAGACAGTTATCTAGAATGTACTGCCAAACGATACCATACTGTTACACCCCTATGTTCCAATGCCACTATATTCCAACACCCCTCAGTGCTGACAAAGTGTTATTGTGGTTGGAACATAGGTTGAGTTGTCGGAAAATAGGGGTGTCGTAGAATACATGTAGGGGTGTAATGCTACCACACTGCCTAGTACAAAGTACATCTGTGTCAATGTGCCCTTTAATCTGGGTGTCTGTCATCCCATCCCTCTCCTTGCACTGCCTTTTACGTCCCCAACCAAAACCTTGTACCCATCTTATGCCTGGGTGGGGTGAGGTTAAGTGCCATTCTAAGGACACAATGTCTAGCCAGGAATGCCAGGGATCAAACCTGTGACCACTCCATCTTGTGTCCACTAGCCTAGCCACTCAACCATTCAATGATTAATGTTTAACTGACAGACAAAAAGCATGTCTTACTCTTGAGCCTCTCGTTCTCTGTTCTCCATGCCTTCCCGTCCAGGTTACTGAGCTGTATGTAGGCCTCACACAAAGCCTGCATGTCCTGTACCAGTCTGCCCTTCTGTAGTCCCACCTTCTCCAGTATCTGCACAGCTACAGACGTACGTGCCTGGGGAGTAGGTATTTGAGACATCGTAATTATTATAAATAATGATAAAATTAATGGTTTATTTGATTCAATTCCTACAACAGCAAATCCCACAGGGCAGCCATAAGTTGAATTGCATGTGGTTTCTTGAAAAAGCTGTGAGATTATGAGAGAGCAGAAACGTTTTTAAAGATGGCACCAAATTCCATTCTAATTTTTCCATGTTTACAGACAAAAAAGAAACTTATTGTCTCTCATCACAGAGCCAACATATTGCAGAAAAAGCAGGATCTTCCATGTTTTGTTATTATAGAAAAAGAAGTCAAACCCAACAAGAGTCTGAATTAAGACTAGAGTAGTCACAGGTTATTTTTGTTCATTACTACAGTGTATATGGAAAGTAAAATAGAAAACAAAACAGGACACTAACCTCCTCTCCATCCACATCTGAGTTCTGGCTGTGCTGACTGCGGGACAGCTTGGTGACCTTTCTCCCCTGACCTATGAACTTCCCGTCCAGGTCAGCGTTGGCCAGTGCCAGGACGACGTACAGGGAGTGGTAAGGGTGGTCTGTGGCAACCCGCTCTATCAACTGGGGAAGGGGGGAATCATCAAAATCATTATCATCGATGCAGGTTAGACATCCAGGTAATGAGATACACAAGGGAAATGGATACATTTTCAAATTGTTGGAAAGTATTGGATGCTACTTACAGTCACACAGTTTTCAAAATGTATCCAGTTGCTACAATAGCAATTTCCTTGTTCTTTAGATATGCAGGGCTCTTTCCACAAAAAGTGGAATATACCAATAACGATAAAAAGCATTTATTGCTACCTACCTACCCAGTCCCACAACCAACATTGGCTGTCGGGGGGACAACGCAGACTTTGTCCTATTTTGGACTGCTGTCAGAAGTTGCTACGCTGTTTAAAGCTGCTATTCACTGTATACCTGTATAGAGTGTTTGTGATCTAAAATAGAGCATCAGTTGACTCCCACCTGTAACAGTGTATTCTGGAACTCCGGTGAGACCTGAGACTTGGTTCCCATGCGAGCAGCCAACTGGTAGATCAGGGGTAGGAACTTCCTCGACTCAACCTGAGGAAAATACTCCTGGAATTGATAAAATTTGACACAGTTAGTTGTCAACTTGAAGACAAAAACCAAACACTGACAAAACTATGAGCTTAAAATCATAGGAAAAGTATCTGAAAACTTAGTATTTAGTTTCTTCTGCCAGAGCCAATTGTTCTGTGTACATGTCACTAAGCAGATTGGGCTTTATTCCTTTTCTTCTTTCTAAGGTGCTTTATACTATTAGTCAAAATTGCCAAAGAAGACCATTGGTCTATATGGACAGGTAGTTGCTACAGACAGGATTCTTTATGCTTATGTCAATGGTAAAAATTATCTAAGGAACCACTGAAAAGTCGGACCATATTTACTTTGTTCATATGGGCCAGACCTTGATAAAGTACAAGTTGTAAAGTACTGACCTTTGCGAGCTGGTTGATGTCAGGGTTGTGAGAGTTTCTGAACCACAGGGAGCACAGCCTGAAGACTCGCAAGTCATGCTCATCTCCTGCCTTCAGACATCTACAGCAGACATGGGAAATGAGAGATGATGTTCAGAATCAAGAAAAGACATGTTTGGATGGTGTTTTTCCTGTGTGTGGATGGCATTCAGCACCAAGGACAGGCATGTTCACCTGTGTGTGTGTGTGTGTGTACATGTGTGGATGGTGTTCAGCACCAAGGACAGGCATGTTCACCTTTGTGTGTGTGTGTGTGTGTTTGTGTGTGTGTGTGTGGTGTTCAGCACCAAGGACAGGCATGTGCATGTTTAACTCTATGTGTCATGTGTGCGCATGGTGTTCAGCACCAAGGACAGACATGTTTGCCTGTGTGTGTAAAATGTATGTTTGCATGTGTTGTGTTCAGCACCAAGGACAGGCATGTTTGCTTTTTTATTGCCTATAATTTATGGATTTGTGTTGCACCATATATATGTCCCACCTGATGTAATTTTCCATGGCTTTGTGTAGGAAGGCATCCCTGTCCTCATTTAACCCCTCCAGTTCATCCCTGCCCTCCACCATGTGTCTCTTCATGATCTTGAAATATCTGGAAAACAGAACAACATGGACAAATGACGTCATCACGCTTCCAACTTCCAAGTCAGTGATTGCATTACACATCTGATGAAGTTTGACGGGTTCAGCCGAAAATTTATGGTAAGCTATTTCTTTGTGTTGGAACAAGCCTGAACTCTATAACTAAACAAGGATGAATCATAACATAACATAATTGATGTATAAAACTGCACAACAAGCATTCAGCAGGATCACGAGATGAAAGCATAGGGAGAAAAGCTTGTATCTGAGAGCTGGAACTGTACAAATGTACATGAAGAGACTCTGTTTTCATATCTTTCATTAATTCATAAAATCTACGAACAGACTAAATTGGTTTGGCCCTTTATACCTGGCTGCAGATGCCACCAGCCCTGTCTGTGTGAGTTTCTCCACTTCTGCTTTGCTTCTTTCGATCATCTCCTTCTTGGCCTCGTAAGTGCTGGACTTCATGTAGTTGACGATGACTTGGTACTGCTGGTCAGTGAACCGGGCGAGGGCCAGGTAGGCTTCTAGTGCTGCCGGGGTCTGCTGTTCCTGCCTGGACATCAAGTCTGCTGCCTAGAGAATTTCAAGGTGAAAGGGTTAATGAGGTACAAGCTATAGTGTAGTTGGAAAATATATCTTGCCTCAATCTTGAAGTTAGCAAACAGTACAAGTTAGTGTATACTGTACATTTTTTTCTGGCTATTAGCCCTTGTCCTGCCGGCATTCCTGGCACAATATTTTTTAATAATTTCATGTCTTAATAAGATCATAAACCCCCAAATTTTTTTTGCCCCTAAGTGGCATAGTTACTTCCGCATTCGTTGCGTTTCGTTGCGGTGTGAAGCGTTGCACGAGAAATACCCCCAAATCGTACCTATACAGGGTGCTATATAGATGGTACTGTATGTGCCGCGCGACATATGTTGCGCACAGCAGGACAAGGGTTAGGTTTGCAGCTTCCATAGCTAAGTCTGCAGTTGTTCAGTCTAAAGCTCAAGTGACAAGTATTTTGCATTCAACTTCGCTCAGTCCCATAGCCTTCTTGTGGCCATTTCATCATATAGGGCTCTTCTCAACAAGTGCAACATTGGACCACAAACTTAGAAGCTTGACACAACTAGGAGGCAACCCTTTTGCAGCTGGAAGAGTCCTGAAAACTCATCTCTTTAACAATGTACATATTACTAGATGCTTTCTCCAATAGGACTATTGGCGAACACATTAAAACATGTTAGAACATATCTACCTTTGCCAGATAGTCCTCACAGATGTTGTACGGACTCTCTGTCTGTGTGACCGCCAGCCAGTGGCCGTTCAGCCCTAAGGCTTGTGGGAACAACTCAGTTGCTGTGCAGTCATCAGAGATCTGTTCCACCTAAAGATTATACATAGATGACAAATGTTTTAAACATGTACAACATATTGCGCAATCCATTACATGTATCATGATCTTAAAATGCAGTAGGCAGTTATTTCAATTTAAGTCATTTCTGGATGTTAATAATCAGTTATTAGTGAGTGTACCATGCTTGCAACTTTTATGTAAAAACCTCATAATTCAGCTGTGAGGCTGCGAAGGGTTTTGACTTCTCGATAATAAAACAATTACAGTTTGTTACAGTTCTACTCGGTAACCCGTAACTTAGGTGAGTGGTAATACCATTCAGGTGGTAATACCATTCAGGTGATACCATTCAGGTGGTTAACCAACCTTGAAGTGGCCTAACGGCCGTGTTACGTGGCGACCACTAAGTAGAAATAAAAAATAAAATTAACCTCCAGTCTCCTGATCAGAGCCTTCAGGATGTGGATGGCGGCACCCTGCTCCCCCCTACACCAGTACAATTTGGCCTCTTCCAGCTGCCAGGACCATGTGGCACTCTCGGACTGTTCCAACTGTTTAAGGGTGTGGATGGCCCTTTCTGCTACCTAGAATACAAAGTACATGTACCTGATAGTGCAAATGTGCACTTCTATAACATCAATGATATACTTAAAGAATGTCATATAAAATTCAAAAGATAGACTCAACTAGTCTAAGACAATTGCTTTCAAAGACTTAAAAATCTAAGAGTTTATGAATTCTTATCATAATTTTGACTATAGTGAAGTTCTTTTAGTTTTACCTGTTCAAGAATCTGGTTCAAGAATGGTGCAAGTTAAATGTAAAAATTATAAAAATGTTGAAAAAGTTGTAGAAACTTTTAAAACTTTCTCTCTCTTGGCTTGGCTTCGTTGTCCGAAGATATCAGGAGCCTTTCTCCCTCCTGCTGCATGCCCTCTGGTGGCTAAC
>NW_017803889.1:138401-138571 GCF_001625305.1 Branchiostoma belcheri
TGTGTGTGTGTGTGTGTGTCTGTGTGTGTGTGTGTCTGTGTTTGAGTGTGTGTGTGTGTGTGTGTGAGTGTGTGTGTGTGAGTGTATGTGCTGTGTAAGTATGTGTGTGTGTGTGTGTGTGTGTGTGTGTGTGCGTGGGCATGTGCCTGCACGTGTGTGTTTGTGTGCAT
>NW_017803889.1:138591-145109 GCF_001625305.1 Branchiostoma belcheri
GTATGTGTGTGTGTGTGTGTGTGTGTGTGTGTGTGTGTGTGTGTGTGTGTGTGTGTGCAATGTGGAAAGGACTAGACAGTATATTTTCATACCTGCAGAGTAAGTGTAGAGTTGTCAGACAGGGTACTGAGGCTGGACAGGGCACTACCCTGACTGTCCTGTGAACCCTGGGACTGCTGTGAGCCTTGGGCGTCTTCTTCTGCCCTGTTAAAAAAAAAAAAGAAACGAATCAATAAAAGTAACACTTTAACAAATCTCAATTCGTACCACAGTTAAAAAAGTTTCAAAAGTCAAGCCACAGGTACATTTACTAGTATATCATACAATACACTCTGACAAAGTCATACTTAATATCATCTAAGATACCTACTTCCTCTGTTCACAGTATATCTCCATGTACAGAAGTGATGTAAAGTAGGCCCCGCAGGTCTGGGCAGCCTTGGACACCTCCAGATAGTCCAGGTCCAGCCAGAAGTTGTTGTGCCAGGGCGTGGCCTTACGGCTGTCCCTTGCAGGCCTGGTCTGCTGCCTGAGATAATGCACCACGCGCAGCATGGTGTTCACCGACGCCTGGTCTAGTGCCGGTTTGGTGGGAAGGACCTGGGAAGCTGTAGATCAAGAAAAAAGGACGCTTGTATTTGAACTTGTAACAGTTTTGTGCTGTGATTTGTATCATAAAAGCATGGGTTCTAATCCAAGAGTAGACATTGGGGTTTTGAGCCCTATTTTATAATACATGCTACAGGTGCTGTTGGTTTTGTGATTTGGGGAGTCTCAAATATGTTTCAGAACAAAGTCTTATGGGTGCATCTATGCTGTGTGATAGCTATTAGTAGAAACATATCGATTCTGAATCACAGATTAGTAATAAGGTATAGGACATTAATTTTTCAGTGCACTGAAATAGGTCGAGATGCTTCACATTACCATCTACAACTTGGGCATCCCTAAATGTAAACAATTCCCTGTAACCTACCCTGAGTGGGGAGGGGTGTGGCTGAGCGGCTGGCTGTCTCAGCGGTCTGACAGTGACGGGAGAAGAAGGCTGACAGCTGCAGTGACAGCAGCTGTCTCGTGCTGTCCCTTCCCTCCAGAAGGATGCTGTGCACCAGGAAGGGCAGCAGCTGTTCACAGAAGTCCACCTTCACCTGACAGCACAGAGAAATGTGTACAATTTATAATTCTTGATCAGACATATAAATTAAAGAAATTTAAGATTGGGGAAATTTAAGAGTGCCCTTCACTTGTGGCATTGTCTGTCCCTTCTGAGGCTAAAGAATCGACACTGGTTAGGCTTTATTGGCAAGCAACTATAATCGCACAACTCCCACCAAATCTTGTCTTAGAAAGTAGTTTCACTTGTAAGTTGTTTAAGAAGTCTTATAACGAGGGGGACAACAATATACAATCTACATGATGAAATCATTTAAAAATGTTTGTTTTTCATGGCAAGTTGTTCCCCTCTCTTTTGCACCATCCCTGCTATCCACTCCCTTATCATTGATAACAAAGTTGCCCTTTTATTCCTTTTTCTTGAAAAACCATCCGTTTAACAAACACCTTGCACACAGGTGTCAGCAGACGGAGGACTTCATCGCCAACAGCTCCACTGTCAATCAAACTGCACACCAGCTCTCTGATCCAGTTGCCATGGCAACCAGGCTCGGGAATCCAGAGGGAGGCGCTTCCAAACGCCAGGGTGAACTCTGTGTCTGTGCAGGTCTTTACTGGTGGGAGGGGCAGCTGGAAAAAATAAAACTTCCTTTGAACACCTTGCAATTTGTATGTGACTGGACACATGCCACGAGAAGCATTCTGTAAGTTCAACCTATTAGCTTAGGATCTTTAGAGGGTATACTTAGTCTAGTCAATGCAGAATGATGTCAAATTTTGATGGACATTTTGACTGGCAGACATTTGATTATAGAATGCGTACCACTGACTGACATCATCTGCTAATAGGAAATTCTGTTACAGTAACAATACTGTTAGACACTGCAGACAAGATTGTGGTGAATAACACATAGAAAAATGGATGTAGGAGGAGTCATATAAAGTTGTCCTAAATTCATCTGAATTTTGTTTCTAAAAAAACAGATGGTCTGAAGATGGTATGAAGAGTTCAAACCTTTCTCTTCTGTAGTTTAAAAGGCTGCAGGTAACACAGAAGTGTCCCCTCCTCCTTCAGTCCTTCCTTGTACTGTTTGTACCACTCTGTACCTAAATAACACAGGGGAAATCAAGTTTAGGATGGAAATACAGAGAAAAGAGCAGACTTCCCTACCCTTGAGGGGGAGGTACATGTGATGAACTTGACGGAAATTATGAAGGCTTAAAAGACTACAACTGTAAACAAGGGGAAATTAAAGTGATTGTCAACAATCTTACAGTCAGTTCTCTAGTCCTTCTCAAGTTAAAATGACCCAAACCTATTAAAGTCACGTGGAAGTGTGACATCAGCAACGGACCAATGGTGCCTGGCAGTTGGTAAAGGCTTTGTCTGAATTCAACTTGAGAAGGACCAGAGTACTGGTCTCAAGCTTGATGGTGAGTGCTTTACTCTTGTGTCATTTACGGCCACAAATGATCTTTAGCTTGAACTTGAATGAAAGAAAGTATTACTAAACATTACAGTTGGGTATACCTGCAGCAGTTGACAGGATGAGCTTCAGACACTGTCCTGCTGCAGCTACCACGTCAACATCCTGGTCTAATAGGTACTCATCCAGCAGGTGCATGATGATGCAGTTCCTCTGCATCAAACTGTCATGGCTGAACACCTGTATGGTAAAGAAAAGGTAAGGTAAAGGTCCAAGTAAGGGCAGTTGGTTGTTAATCCACTGTGCGTAGGGAGCCTGGTCTAGGACACAGTTTTGGAAGGCAGAGCCCATCCCTCTCCTTCCACTGCCTTTAAACTCCACAGCCAAAGTCAGGTACCCATTTTACACCTGGTTGGAGTAAGGAAAGTTGTGCAAAAAGCCTTTCCTAAGGGCACCACGTAGAAACAAATAACATGCCATATTTGACAAGATTGTATGTTTTCCTCCATTTTGACAAGAACTACAGGAAGAACAGTGACGTAAGACTATGAAAGAAAACTGTAAAAACCAGAGACAGAACAAGCAAACCTGCATAGCCTTGTCAGCTGACGTCTTCTGTGCTCCATGCTTCAGAGCTATGGCAGACAGGTCCGCTGGACCGATCTCACCAAGACACAGGCCAACCTCCACCTGCAAGACGCTCTGAGCGGCATCTTGAGATGAAGATGAGACATCTTGAGACGAGGTCTGGCAGAAGTTGACGAGTGTGCAGACCTGGGAGACAGACAGTACAAGAACATATACTCTTCCAATCCCTGACTAATAATAGTAATATTGAAAATTTCATCTTTTTTAATGCACTTTGATCATCCTGTATTAAACAAACCCATCTCAAATTATACTTTTCACAGAGAAACGAGAGGAAGCCGAATCTCTGTATTAGAGTAGTTTCAGAGCTGATGTAGTTAGATTAGTATCAGTAGTCCTGTTTGTACTAGTACAAACATGTGTATACCTTTTCATCTGTTTACCAGTACTTAACCTGATAGGGCATGAATGAACAAAATGTCCAGACCGTGCATATGTACAAAATGACTAATAAACTGGTGGACGTACAAACCAATAAGTATCTGGTGTGTTACACTGAAGGGTGGTTATACCGGCTATACAGATACAGAAGCTGGTGTGTGTTATGTTGAAGGGCGGTTATACCGGCTACACAGATACAGACCAGCTGGCTCAGGATGTCTGTCTCGCCGCGCTGCTGGCCTCGTGTGATGGCTGTGAGCTGGACTTTCTCCTGGGTTAGCATGGCTCGCAGACTCCTCAGGCTCTCTACACTGCTGCCTCCTGGGGACAGCTGGACGGCTTGCAGGAAGTGATGGATCTCCTGGGATCGATTGATAGATTTTCATTTAATTTTTTAATTTCATTCTTTGCTTCAGGGCTTTGGAAGGCACAAAACCAAAGACAAAACTAGCTACAATTACATAAAACATAATATAATACTTAGTTGTGGAAAGATTATAACAAGCTATTTGTAAATCAGGCTAATGTATCAAATTCATCATGCAATAAAGTCCTTCTCCTAGAAATGTCTGAGTGGACATTTTATTAAGCCATCGTCTAATGTACAAATGTAAGGATGCATTTGTCAAAGAATTTGTTGCCTTCCTTCTTCTGGCTTCAAATATATCAGATGTTACAAATATGTGGCTATCTATCTACAGATCTGGCTAGCACTTGTGCACTTTCTATTTCTCTTTCTTGAAAAAAAATCCCTAAGAATAAAGATGTGCAATTACATAATAATACCTCTTTAAGGCCCACCACGCCCCCTTGCAGCCTGGCCCGGTGTAGCACCTCCCTCGCCCTCTTCAGTGATCGACACTCAGGCAGGGGGTCCAGAATGCAGATGGCCTTTGGAAAAATTGCAAACAATATTAACACTATTCTCTACTATCAGTTTGCATCAGCAATAGAATACATCCATTTCTTCTTTTACATATCATGTTAACAACCTTTGGAACAACAAGTGTCGTACGTCTGAAGATGGATACATAGAACATAGAAATGACAAGATTCTTTTTAAGATCTTCCCACCTCTTGAAGAGTCTCTTCCTTGTCGATGATGAGAAAGTTGATGAGACTGACAGCCTGTTTCCCCTTGTCCAGCGGACTCCCTACATAAGGCACCAGGGCACCAACTATCACGGGCAGATGCCGGATGATGGACTGGAACATGGAAGGGAAAGAAAAACATCATTTTGAATGTATGATATTGTATTTTCTATGTAATGCCAGCTCAGGAAAGAACAAGAAATTGTTATTGTGACATCAAGTTACATAGATATCAGACAAGTATGGAGGTGTTCAAACACTTTTGCTAGCTTTTTTGCTACAACTATAGTTGCATGGAACTCACTGTCACCAAGTACAGTAGAGGCATCCTCAGCTAGACAGTAACGGTTAGGTGTGACTGGTCATTCAGTTTTAATTGAGCTAATTATGTGTGTTATGCCAAATATACTTCAGTAAACCAAATCAAATTAAGAATATCTAACCTCTGCGCAGCATCGTAGAGCCTCTTGGCAGACAGAGGACAGGATGTCACAGGACAGAGAGAACAGCTCCACAGCGTCTTCTGTCTTCCCACTGAACAAACAACACAACTGTGGTTTACAACAAGGAGAATCATCATCTTTACATTACAGTGTGTGTCCATGAGTAGCTGTTTGACTGCATTGCATGGCATGGATGCTGTCCAGAATATACTGGTTTTGTCCTTGGTGCTGAATATGCTGTAATTTAACAGTACTTTCCTGATGGCAAATGTTTTGTCCTGAACAGAATGTCAATTAAAGAAATAAATTCCTTCTTCTATTCTTCTATCTAAAAGGAGATTGAATGAAAGATTTCAAACCCTCAGGAGTTTTTTTTAAGTATTGGCATAATCAAAGTGATGGTGATGTACATTTAATGGGCATGGGCCAGAAACCTTGCAGCCTGTGACTTTGCTATGTATGGCCAACAGACCAGAGTGTACTAATGTGTAGATAATATATATATACCTTCCTCCCAGCCTCCATGCCTCTGTAATCCTGTGCACCAGTGTATAGATGATGTCCCTCAGGATAAAGACCCAGACTCCGCCCAGGTTCTCCAGGTCTGACAACAGCAGAGCTGTGAAGAGTTGGTACATCCCCAGCACTCGCCTCTTCTCATGGATGCTCTGGGTCTGTGTAAAACATGGGAAACAAGCCATAACAATCAACCCCTTGGGGTGAAAGAAAGGAAAGATTTAAAATACGTCTCCAACACTTTCCTCTTCTCATGGATGCTCTGGGTCTGTGGCAAACACAGGAATCAGCGATTGCAGACTTCATCCCATTCATACTGTTTTGGGACTCACAGAAGTGACACATGCACATGTGTATGTACATGCTCATGAACTCACGTACACACACACAAGCAGGTACACACACACACACACACACACACACACACACACACACATACATACACACACACATGCACAAACACACACACATGCACAAAAACAACACCGTGTACTACAAGACACGTACACACACACACACACACACACACACATGCACACACAGACACAAATACATACACACACACACACACACACACAGACATAAACACATAAACACACACACAAAGATGCCTGAAATGTCCCAAATGTGTTTCAATGTAGTTTTACAACTTGACAAACAAGCCTACCTTTGTCATCCTTGTGGACAGAGCCAGCAGTATCTTCTGTAAGCTGTCAGGCTGTGACTTGGCCAGTAGAACGATGGCTGACTTCTGCCTGCTGGCGTGACAGCTGGTGAGATAGTCCATGGTGGCCCGAATGGTGTAGTGGGTAAAACACGGAGGGTTGGGTTCAGGGTCGGACGGTTTGATGAACTGGGGGACGTCAGGATCGTCTTTGGACACCTCGTAAAATGTCAT
>NW_017803889.1:147018-148805 GCF_001625305.1 Branchiostoma belcheri
GATCAGTAGGCATTTCTGTACAGTAAGTACATGACTTTTGTGTATTGATAAAAAGAGCTGTGAAAAAATGTGAAAATTTATATATTTGTCCTATGATAGTGGCTACTGGCTAGTGAACTAGAAGTAGAATAAGATCAATAAATAAAAAAGAAGTAGTATTGTTAAGTAAAACCCCCCAATGCAAAATGTTTATATTGTATTTAGTTACAGCTGATTCGTCAAGACATGTACATGTACAATATATCTGGTAGAAATATGTTACAAATTGTATATTGCAGATGCCTCAGGATAGTTTTCTGACAAATGTAAATAATGTGATACAGTTTGTCACCTGTGTAATTTTTTCCCTTTTATATACCTCCAGGATGTACTGTACGGTAGATGCAGCAGAGGTTGTAAGGAGGACAGTCTAGATGAAAGGCACGCAACTGCGTCTGAGTCTTCGAGTACCTGACTGCTGCTACAGGCTCCTTAGGTAAGACTACACCCCTGCATACTCCTCAGTATCACCACACTTTTACTTTAGTATTAATGTGTTCCTAAACAAATATCAGGTCAGAACCTGTACCTGAGCTGAAGGGTGCCAATGTTGATGATTAGTGCTGTGTGTCTGTAAAATCCAGCACAGAAATAGTAAAATTGGTTAGGTACAAGTCCAAAATTCTAGACCGCTAATATGCCGGGAATGGAAATAATTAGACCTAAAAGAACCTACCGGTAGACCGTAGTACACATGTCATTGTCTTTATTAAAGTTCAAGTGCCAACCATTATGTGAACACGTAGTTCAAGTACATGTCTGGACCTGTACCTAATTTAAAGTTGGGTACCTGCACCTAAAATTGTGTAACTAAACATGATCTGCTGATGATGTTTGGTTTAGATTGTATACATGTATGTTTGTAAATGCTATCTTGAAGTAAGTTAGTGCTTTTGTAAGTTGCACCGTAATCATGTGACATGTTTCTCAGTGATGTGAATCAATGTTTAATGATGCTTTTGTTCAAATATACAGGAACTGACTCCGAAGAAGTACTCCAAACCAACACCAAGACATCCAACATGCAAACACAGAACAGACAGCCTTACCCAGTGTGCATGGCAGCAGTGGAGTCAGATGTGGATAGGATTGTTTATACATGAGCAGTTCTACAACATATTTCCCAAAAGTTAACATTGTGGTGTGCCATGTGCCTCATGTGGTCAGTACTGATAGAGACCATAGGTTACTGTATTTTGCCTTACTTTGACAAACATGTAGATTTGTTTTTGTGTCTGATGGTTGTCAGACGATTAGACACAAGCTATTAAGGTCTTATTACTATATTAGCCATACCAGAATGTGTACTGTAAAATGTATTCCAGTTCCAATCTCCAGTGATTTAATAAGATGACAATGATACATTTTACATTGTGTCGCAAAAAGTCACTGATATTGTGGAAAAAGAGCAAAACAATGCAAGCTCCACTGAATGTCAACCCATATATCACAAGCCAGTTTTGTAATTTCCTTGTTATGTCAGTGTTTCTTTGAATAGTTTTCAAGCTTTTTATCATGCGGGATATAATGACATGTTAAGGGTGACAAGCTGGTATGGATTTTCCATAGAAAATGTGACAACTTTTCCTGGTACATGTTAAACCAAGTGTATAGTTTCTCAAAGGCTGTGTGTCAGTAGAGAATGATAATATTTTATTTAGATTGTGTCTGCTGATAGTCTGTGTGTTCATGAGAAATGCTGCTTGTATTTATTATTATTCTGTTGTATGTGTATGTATATGCCTATG
>NW_017803889.1:148825-164250 GCF_001625305.1 Branchiostoma belcheri
TAGGAGAGGCAAAACTCGAGAGCAGACTGCTTGGTCATGTCTGTAGTGGGACACTGTCTTACTTATTGTTTGTATCAGTCTCTTCACATCTTCATCATACAGGGGCACTTCTGGAGCACACAGGGTCTCACACACTTGTAAGAACATCTGAAGATGAACAGCTTTCAACTTGTCAAAGTCCTCACTGCAGAACTCCTGGATGAGTTTATCCTTGACCAGGTCAGGGTCGGCGGAACCTCCCAAGTTCAAGTCACCAGAGTTCCCCAGAGCTGAGACACACCAGGTACACACCACCTGTACAGCCTGCACACGTAGTCTATGGGCTTCTGTTAGTGACTCTGGGTCTAACAGGCTGGTAGTTCCTGTGAACAGAAAATCCACCATTTTATATTTTTCAGAAAGTTAGAAACAAAATCCAATTTTTGGACAGGATTTGGACATGTGTTTACAAGACTGAGTCATACTGTTCTGGTAGATGCAGGGCAGACTAAGGAGATTTTTTTATTTGCCAGCTTATTTTCGTATCGTTGTTTGACTAAGGTAAATAGGCTTTGGAATTAAGAGGTTCAAAATCAAAACTTGAAAACTGACTTTTAAAGCCCTGTTTTGTTTCTGACTTCCATTAAACTACATGTACCGTCTTTCTTGTAGTAGTGAGCCCAAAGTCATAAATGTTCAACATACACCATTATGATAACACATCACATCAATCTTCAGTAACTTTCTCTTCTTTCAATTCCCTTTTTTAGCTGAAGGAACCTGTAAGTAGATGTTGTTTACTCTTGAAGTACATGTACAGTACATACTACCTGAGGTTGACTCTCGATCTCCATTTATCTGAGGCTCCTGCTGACTTGGAGGCGAGTCGTCAAAGTCCTCGAAGCTTCCCATGGCACGACCTTTGCTGTTTCCATGGGAACTGTCGAAGTTGTCAAACCCGTCAAAGTCGTCAGAATCCTCGTCTAGAGCTGTCGAGGTCGAAGGTCGAGCTGATGATGACGTACTGCTTCTGACAATCGAGATCTGCGAGCAAAACTTTATGTTTCTTAAATCCTTTTTCAACCAGTCGTATTTGATCTAGCACTAACACATTTACTACACCTGTCTTGAAATATTTTGTAGAAGAACCTACCAACATACTAAAAGTCCACCAAACATCACTTCAGAGAGGATTTGAAGAAGAGAGTGGGCTATCACAGATTTGATTTGTGCAGTTCTGAGATAATAAATTCTGGGTCACAACTTCTTAAGTAAAAATCTTTTAAAATCTTTAAAGTTTAAAAATCTTCCTACATTCATATGATTCTAGTTGTTTCTCCTTACATGTTTATATAAGAAATAGATATGTTGAGCTCACCTTGCCTAGCGCCACATCAACCAGTAGATCTATCAGCCGGCTGGGTACCACAGCTCTCAACAGAGCTCTGAGCAGATGGACAACTTCTGTAGATTCCTGTACAACATTCATAGAAGTCATGTTGTAAGTGAAAATAAAATACTGTGTTGCATATCATTAAATAGCTGTTTGCATATGTAACAAAGTGTGAGGGTCTCAGATTTGCAACCCAAACAAGAGCTTACTGTGAACTGCACTCCATAAAAAAAAACTCAGGACCAATCTTTCATTACTTTTTTTTGCATCACATGCATTTAGTTGGTACAGTAATACATGTAGTCATTTTACTCCATAATATTGAAGAACAATGCCTCTGGCTATTTCAAATAATTATGTTGTCTACTTTGAAAATCTTCACCTTTGTTGTATCCCAGAGAAACAGCTGGTACAAACTGTCCATCACAGCCTGAGGCCCCTCCCCCTCCTTCTTCAGAAACTCTGACAGTTGGGAGGTCACTTGTTTCAGGGCAGCCTGAAAGGACAAATCACAAAAGGTGACTAGTAGTACAGTATGAAATCTGATGTTCATAATATCTAACATCTGGCAGATTTAAGAAAAAATTATTTTTTAAAAGCAATACAATACACATGTAGGACAAAGGCAGCTGTTGCTGGTGTTGTGTCCCACACATAGAAACAAATACAGGGCAGACAATACTCATTTTCACTTGAGTTAAGTGAGGAAAGTCGTGTAAAGTTCCTTTCCCAATGGCTCAAGATTGGTAACATGTCAGGACTTGAACCCGGGACCTCGCCACACGACCCCACCTAGATTACAAGGCAATAATTTACTTTTGTATTTTGTGCTAGATAAGCTGCTGTAAGCTGTTGTCAAAGGGATTAAACTTCAACAATTTTTAAGTTGAATGCAAAATTTATGAAGAGTTGTAAGAAAGACAAAGCCTACTTTTGTGTCCTGGTACAGAGTAGACTGTACCACATCTTGTGGTTTCCACACTCTCTTCTCCACCAGGAAACACATGAGCTTCATCAGCAGGGTGCAGTGTTGGACCAGCTTTTCTGTGTCTGTGGGCTGGAACAAAAACAACAGGAATTGAAAATTTTGATGAAAGAGTAAGATCAGGGATAGTGTTTTCAGAACCAAAAACATTGTGTTTTCAGTACCAAGGACAGGGTTCATGTAGTTAGTGTTTTTGATGATAGTGTAACTTGTTAGCCATTTAGTACTTTGATAGTGTTTGCAGTACTAAGGACAGAATAGTTAGTGATTTGATAGTGTCTTCAGTACCAAGGACAGGGTAGGAAGTGCTTTTGATAGCATTTTCAGTACCAAGGACAGGGTAGTTAGTGCTTTGAATACTTTTATAGAATCAAACACAGTGTGGTTAGTTCTTTTGATAGCATTTTCAGTACCAAGGACAGGGTAGGTAGTGTTTTCAGTAGCAGGGACAGAGATGGTGGTGCATAAAATTTGTAGGGCTACATTGTACAGGTCTAGTATAAACTGAAGTTACATGTAGTCAGAACAGGTTAGTTAACAGATATACCTTGACATCTGTGACCTTCTGTAGTTGTTTGGACATTCTTGTGAGGTGTGCTAGCAGCACCCCCTGTACTGATGGTAAGGAACTGCAGCTGCCAGTGGGTTGAACCATCTTACATCCCTGTGGGGGTGTTTCTTGCAAAGGGAGGATGAAGGAAGACTTCTGGTAGAGGGTGGCCATGTCTTGTAGCTGCTGACTCAGACTGTCTTTTATGGGTGATTTCCTGAAGAAAAATATGTCAAAATTACTTCTAGCATAATTGCAAGACAGCATTTGTTCGGTGTAATATAGCCAGCTGTTGCTGTGCCACGTGCCTGTGAAGCTGGTGTGTAACACTGAGGGGCGTGCCGGACAGAGATGCAGAAATTGATAAGGCGAAAGACCATGCTGTGAAACCGAAGGTATCTATATTCGTGCCTCCTAAGAAGACCTATGCTGTCCTCCTAGTGAACGGAAAAGAAAAGAAACGCGTGGATGCAGTGGACATTATCCTCTCTCATCCGAATACCTGAACTTTTGTAATATTGTGACTTTCTTACTGTTTTCTTCATGGATTCCGGTGTTCTTTGACTGTCTGTTATTTTGAATTCCGGCAGCTGGTTACGAATTAAATTAAAATGTTGCTGCGTGAAGACGCGTCTGAGTAATTATTTGTCAGGTGTGAAAAATAGTCTAAGTTAGAGTTCGGCATACGTGAACATTGTTATAACGATTTTTCATTATGTTGTGTTATTTTCAGTTTGTATTGGACCAACTGTTACTGGACCATTTACTGGACCATTTACTGTTACTTTACTTTGATTCATTTACGATAGTCTACTAATCTTGTTATGGTGTTATGAGTTCTAGCTTGGACCCAAGCTTTGATCAATTTTTGTTATGTTATGTTATTATCAGTTTCCATAACTGGATGTGACGAATTCTTATGATGATGTGGAATTAAATTATTGTGATTTTGATTGAAATAATTTTGATTGAAAAACACCTTAGTTGTGATTATGATATGATTTTCTGAGTTTTGAACTGGTCCAAGCCTTATAATTTACTTTTGTTATAACTTTTTGTTTTGGTGTGGGTTTAACTGATGATAATGATGAATGGAGCGGATGAAGTAGGACCACAAATTTATGTAAACTCACCATTGGTATGCGTCAAACTATTGATGTTTTAGTTCTCGTTACTCTATTTTCGTTTGCTGTTTACTTCTGTTCAGTCTACTTTGAATTATTGTGGCCATTGAATCTTGTTATTTGCTGTTCAGCTTATATTGATCTGGCACTTATTATTTACTGTCTTTACCTGACTAAAGTATCAGGGTTTTTGAGTTCTGTTGATCTTTCTTCAGTTAATGTTTCAGTTGATATTGAGTTCCATCTGTTACCTTTCATTTATTTAAGCTAAGAATCAGTGCCTTTGAATTTTGTTAATGATTCAGTTGAAATTGAGTTTCATTTGTTATTATTCATTTATCCGAACCAAGAATCAGTGTTTTTTTAGGTTTGTTAACACTTTTTCAATTGACACTGAGTTATTTTTGTTATTTACTATCAATCTGAGCCTGAGTATAAGGCCTTCGCTTTCATTATCATGCCATTTGAATTGTGTTTATCTATACTCAGTTCATTTTGAACTATCATTATATTTAATTTATTCAGTTTGTATGAGTACTAGTACTCGACCTATGCTTCCTGTTTGCATTAGTTCTATTATCAGTTATTTTGTTTGCTTATCATTTTGCTAATGTTATATATTTCATTATCTATTGTTCCCTTAGTTTATTCTTCTTATAGATTATCATCCACATCAACGAGTATCCAGTGCCCCGATGGCGTCTCCCAGCTTCTCTCTCCGAGACTTTTCTTCTCCCAGAAAACATGACCAAGGTAGAATGTCTCATTGGTAGTTATAATTGTAACGGACTGGGGAATTTCTATAAACGTAGAGGACTTTTCACTTGGTTAAGAGATAAACCGCACCATATTTACTGTATTCAAGAGACACATTCCACGGCTAAGGATGAAACCACATGGAAGAACGAATGGGGGGGCCAAATTTATTTTTCTCACGGGACATCTGGGACATCTATTCTGATAAAAAGCAACTCCTGCTCTCAGATTCATCAGATAAAAACTGATGAAAGTGGGAGGTGGGTAATTCTTGATATTCAAGTTGATAATTTTCGCTTCTGTTTGGTCAATTTATACGCCCCAAACAATGATTCTCCTTCTTTCTTCCAAGAGTTAGAGGATGAAATAGACACATTTGAGATAAGTTTTGAAAGTCTAGTTGTAGTAGGGGATTTTAACACTGTACAAAATACTTCCATGGACAGATCAGGTAGCCGTTTGCATAATTACCACCCCAATGCGCTTCAAGCGATTTCTGAATTAAAAGGAAAATTCTATTTACACGACGTTTGGCGCTTCAGAAACCCTGAGGCTCCATGGTTTGAAGAAATAATTTTGACAAAAATCACAAAAGCTTTGTGTCGGCACGCGCGAGTAACTGAAACATAGCATCGACAGTGATCGACAAAAATGGTTGCTAGAGATAGAAAGCTGAACATTGCCTTGAATGTGTTATTTGGGATTTGAAATGCAGGTAGGTGTATAACCTCCTTAGCTACACGAATTGAAAAAAAAACGTGGGGCTATAAACGTGGGTTTATAAACTGTGACACAAATGGCGTCGGTTTGTAAACAAAGGAAAAGGGAGGGAACCGGTCTAATCCAGATATGTTGTGAAAAAACTCTGGCTTCAGCCGACTTTCTTCTACAATGATTTACTATTATACTTCTACTATTTCTAAAATCTTCTTAGTACGGTTATGTTTTTAGTACGGTCTATCATTTGACTCTAGAACGTTACGATGTATTCCCCGTATTAGACGAAGTACTCGGCACGCCGGCCAAACAATCATGCCTTCTGTGCTGTTTCCGCGCCGTAAACCTCGTTCAGTAACAGGTACAACAAGAATACATGTATAGGAATGTATCTGAATCGTATGTAGTGTGTTTTTGGTAGATGTTCTTGAATAATCACTCGAGTCCAGGCTGGAATTTTTTAGACATATTCTAGATGTTCTGTCATGCAGCCGGTGCCGGCGCGTTCCGTGCCGTCTGAAGTATGCAGTAGCGCGATCAAGGCCGATTAGACCCGGGGAACTTTAATATCTGTAGAATTTTTTTAGTGTGTTGAATTACGAAATAAGACAAATTGTATCACGGTTGCAAATTATTGTTGGTGGCATAAGGAAATTAAACATGGCTTGAATGAGTGTTGGGGCATTGTTAATTGTGTGAATTAAAGAACAATAGGGGCGGGGAAAGGCGCGCATATGAAAGGACAAGATCGCGGGGAAAAAACAGCGACTCGAAGTATCACCAAAACATGCCAAGGCCCCGCCCGCTATAGCGTGAACCAATCAGCTATTGTTGCCAATAGTGAAATGACTGATTGACACCGATTTCTCATTAATATTAATGATTTCCAAGTGAGGATTTTTGATGGCCTTTTTGACCATCGTGACCCTAATTCTGTCCGTTACACCTGGCGGCGCGGGCTTCAGGCCAGCAGATTAGACTACTTTCTCTTTTTCACTATTAAACAGAATGACTTATTATCTACTGACGGCCACCTGATGTCTTATGATGAATTTTGTCTAATGTACACAAACCTTTGTGACCCGCTAAAGTATCAGCAAATAATTGCTGCCATTCCTTTTAAATGGAAAAATTTACTTGCTACGGAACATACAAAGAATTTAGTATGTTTGATTTTTCAAAAGAACCATGATTGCTTAAAGAATGTGAAGATAAACAAATCTATATATAAGTATTTTATTGTGTATTATAATCAAATTACTGTTGCTTACAAAGTTAGACTTTCTTGGTTTGACTTTTTTGATACACCGGTACCCTGGAAGTCAGTCTTTATAAATATCTTAAAAGCTTCCATTGATCCAAGTTTGAGGTATTTTCAGTATCGTTTAATAAACAAGTTCTTACCGTGCAACAAAATTCTTCGAACCTGGAATTTGATTGAGTCAAATTCCTGCTCCTTTTGTGATCAGGATGAAGAATCTTATATACATGTTTTCTGGGAGTGTGTTCATGTCATCCCTTTTTGGTTTGAAATAGAAAAATGGTTAACCCAAGAAATTGGTCTAAATGTAGAATTAACGCCTTTGGTGATTATTTTTGGTGACTTATCTGTAAATGCGTCCTCTTTAAAGAATTTAATTATTTTACTGGGTAAAATCTTTATCTTTCGCTCTAGGCGATATAAAAGTCTACATTTTCAGTCCTTTAAAAATTAGTGTCCTTTTACCAAAAGACTGAGTTTCTTATTTCATCTCGGAGAGGGAAGCTGGAGAAGCATCGGGGTAAGTGGGGAACTTTATGTTCAGATTAATTATTCATTTTTGCTGTGTTATGCATATTTAACCTGTTTTGCCACATTTTACATAAGTTATTCTTGCCATCTTGGTTCTTACTTTTAGTCAACCACGACTGAACGTGTCTTTGGTTTTTATGTAGTTTATTGTTACCCATGTTCTCTTTGTATTTGAATTGTTTCATATTTCTTGAATAAAATTCTTCGGACATAAAAAAAAAAGAAAAAAAAGAAAAAAAAAGCGTTCGAAACAAGGTCGATTTAGTACGTGGCGTGATGGCTGTTGGGGAACGTATTTGACCACGGTGATCCGAGAGGGCTGGTATGAGGGCTCTCAGCTAGGCTGGAGGACTGATGACATCACCTTGCTGTCACACACCCAGATGGACATCCAGGAAAAGTCAAACAGGGTGGACCACAGCAAAAACCAGCATAAGTGGTCAAGAATTAGAAGACGTACAGGACTTCAAATACCTTGGCAGTTACATTTCAGCAGATAGCAACTTTCAGAAGGAAGTTTCCACCAGACTGGGCTTCAGCAGCACAATCTTTCACTAAACTAAGTCATCTGCACGGAACGGAAGACCAAACTTAGGATGTACAACTCGAATGTTCGCTCGGTCCTTCTTTATGCAGCGGAAACCTGGAGGACAAACAAGAAGATCGAGAGCCGCCTTAGAGCCTTCAAAGGATTTTAAGTATACACTGGGAGCAGAAAGTCACAAACAAGGAAGTCAGTAGACTCACAGAACATCGTGACAGGAGTGAAACACAGGTGTTGAAAATGGCTACTCGTATGGCACATCTTGCGAATGGGAAAAATATACATTCGCATGTCGCCCTCAGATGAAAAAGCAACGAAAGCGCAACAGAGGCCGTCCCCTAGGGACATGGAGAAGGAGTGTGGAAGCAGAGATGAAAACAGCCAAGAAGACCTGGTATAAGATCGGCTGGCTAGCCCAGGACCGGAGTGGCTGGGGGAAGTTTGTCAGCACATTATGCTCCACGGGGAGCGAAGAGGATTAAGATAATATCCACTCTCGGTGTGGATATGTATATTCATTGTGTATTTATTGATTTCTACTGTCTCAGACTGATTCGTGCTCATTCCCGAGCCTCTTGAGCGCGTCTTGCCGTAATGTATGCAGCCAAACTTTGCCGCTATGTACATATGGGAACATGGCAACTTTTCAACGTTTTCCGGCAAATTACGGCTTCCAGTTTCAACCGTTTTGCTTAACACCTTACTCAGTTAAGCTACGGTCACAACCCGCCGTATGTGCTTCTGCGTGCTGTCTACGTGCAAACGTGGTTAAACGTAGGGCATCCGTGCGAGGTGAGTACTGCCTCCGTACGGAATCCTACGGATTTTGGAGCACGCAGACATGCCGTAGAACTTTCAGTGCATGAAAACTTTTTCTGCTTGCGGTCTACGGATTCACCACCCGTGCGTGCGAGTACGAGCAACGCGCGTGCCCCGTACGTGCCGTATGGAAGAAACACGTGGGAGTACGGCCTCCTTATGGTAAAGTTGCAATCACACAGAGATCGTACGTTGTAGGCACGTACAACTCACTTAACACTTGCGCAACGTACGATGCACACAACCGCTCAGGGCCAGACGTGGCGTGCAGACCACACTTTTACACCTTGCGAAACCGTGCGAGTGACGTGCGTCGATGCCACTCATTCCCCATGTTTTCAGAAAAAACGTAGCAGACGTAGCCTCCCAAAAAACGTACGGACAAAAAGCACGCACGGCGGGTTGTGACCGTAGCTTTACTGAACTCGACGTGTATTTCCGAAGCTCCTCCAGAGCTGCTTAAAGTCAGTCCATGTTGAAAATTCGTCCCCAAGCTTCATGCACGACGGGGCAGACATGTCGGCTTCGGCGCGAGAGACGAATGGTGGCATCGGAAAATCCCTGTCGGGAGCTCTGTTTTGATGGCGTTCTGGTCGCAGGTCAAAACATGTGTTTTCGAACATGGGGGAAGGGGCATTTTCGTGTCTTTTTTGTGATTGTCAGCCTTTTCGACATCCACTAAGTTAAACTTGAAACCCCCTGAAGCCTCAAACACACACTAAAACCCATGTTTCGGACCTGCCACGGAAACTAGTATTCCGGAGTGGATATTAGAATTTTTCTGTCCCTTAGATCCACACCGAGAGTGTAAATAGCCACGGCGTTCTCTGAAAACATTTCGTTAAGTTACAGGCGAGCCCTAGCTTTCGTTTAATTTAATCATTTAAACAAGTATCTTGTCGTCTAAGCAAGTACGAATCACCAAATTCAAATCAAACACACGGACCTGGGTATGGTTTGAAGGGAGTGGGACGCAGGCATAGCCCGTTGACGACCCTAGTCGCTTTGCAGGCCTGGTCGCGTATTCTCAGGCGAAGTTCTCGCTAATCACGGTACTCCAGAGTACTCGATGTACGTGATTAAGCGAGGCCCTTGTCGTATCATGGCCCATGATTAAAAAACTCTCTTGATAATCTTAACAGAATCGGTTACACCACCGGCCATCTGTCAGGATCCTGCCATACTGACCGGAGACTCCGGCACAATCACCTCCCCTGGTTACCCGAACAGGTACAAAGACAACCTCCGGTGTTCCTGGACGATAACTGTCAGCAGGGGAAGGGCCGCCATCAGGTCTGTTAGTCTTTAATACTCCTTTGAAGTTGGTCCCATAGCCTTTCAGTCCTGTTTATAACAAGTAGCAGTTTTAAATTAAAAGTACGTCCTCTATTTGGTGGTTATATGTAAACCTTAGCCAGTTTGTTTTAAGCTTTTGTGTGAAACTTTAAGTTAGTAAAACAATCAACACAATTCTGAGACAACCAATGGTATGGAGACAATTGCCCCTGTAAACTTACAAACAAGCATTAAGTAGCAATATTACTGAATGTTCATTTTATTCTATTTAGGCCATGTTGATTTGATTTTATGAATGACATCCTTTGGGAACTCCCAAACTGGTGCGAATAATAAGAGTTTGGAAAAAAACGTTGTTCATTATGAAATCTTCGTGGTTATGGTGGTTGAACAAATGACACAGAGCAAAGTATGGCAAAAGATCTAGTCTTTAAATTTATTTCTTTACATGTTCGTCTTTTCAGTTTGATTTAAGCAATCTATGAGTATGACATAGGTATCGTTTTCCATTTTTTTGCAACTTGCGGTATATTTTTGGTCGTTTTGCAACTGTCTCGTACTATTGAGCATGGTTGAAAACTTTTTTCTTGGAAACAGCCTAAAATTCATGCACGCGTGGATGTCATCCGTATAATCATATTAACATGGCCCTAAGTACTTTTGGCTTTTTTCTCATGCATGCAGCAGCATCATATGATCATTTCACGATAATCATGGCAAGCCCTTTGTCATGTTACACTGATGTTGAACGTTAACCTCTTGTAGGTTTACAAGTATCGACATACAGGGACATAGCACGTGTGCTTACGACTACCTGACGGTGTATGACGGCGCCAACTCCAGCGGCACACAGCTCGGCAAATTCTGCGGCAAAACAATTCCACCGCCGGTCGTGGCCAGTGGAAAGACCAGGCACCTTGTCTTCATCTCCGACTCTTTAGTTAACGGTCAAGGATTTTCCATTGAGTATGTGGGTAAGGAAATGTTATGTCTCACAAGTAGTCAGAAATTAGTCAGAGTCAGTCAGTCTACTGGCAGAGAATTTCTCAAACTGCTGCTAAAGACTTCTAGGGGAGAGCCGTGAGGCGATTTCCACATTCTTAAGCTGCAAACTGATGATAGTTTTCAAGCATTATACACAGGTGGTCAGCTGTCCTCCGTTAAATGGTATCCAACTCTTGTGCAGATATGAAATAAAAATTTTTAGACAACAATCATGTCGACTCTTCAACTGTAGTAACTGTCTCGAGTCCTCTTTTTTTCACCACATGCACGCCTCGTGTGGGGATATGAGCGTACCCGTTCAGGTACTCAGGGCAACAGAATCACCAGTTTATGGTCGTATATAATCCATAATGTTCAAAGCTTTCAGACTTCACATAAACGTCACTAAGTTGCACAGCCGAAATGCCCGGGTGACTATGTCTCCTAGTTAATAAAAGAGATACTTATCCTTTTATGTAGGAGTTACTAACCTTGCGAGGGGGCGAAACACATCACAATCAAGCACCGGCTATGGCCTAACATCCTCACTAGCTGTGGATGGGAACACAAACGGCATTTTATGGAGTATGTCGTGCACACATACAATAAACGAACAAAGCAACCCATGGTGGCGGGTGGATCTGGGCAGTACCCGTACAATCTTCACCGTCGATGTGTACGACCGTGTCGACGAGTGCTGCAGCGAGAGGCTAAACCCTTTCTATGTGCACGTCGGTCACAGTACGAGCGTAGCCAGTAACCCATCCTGTGACGGCGAACAGTCCATATCAGGGGACTACAAATCCGTGCCGTGCAATGGTCTGCAGGGCCGGTACGTCGGGGTAGCTCTGCAAGGAACCAGCCGCACCCTGACCCTGTGCGAGGTGAAAGTCTTCGGTAAGCCTCGTCCCTATATATACAGCTTTGTCCCTCACACGGCTTTGTTTCGTTGTGTTTAGCAGTTTTGAAGGTCATATGCATCCTACTTGTCCCGACTACTTGAAACTCCATAACCCTATCTAGACCGGGCTTTTTTTGACTTGGTGGGACGGGGGGGATGCTCATTCGACCCCCCCCCCCTCAGAACTCGCGAACCGCGGTATGTCGTATGACCACCAAATTTTTAGATAATAGTGTACTAGTACACATTTTCCACAACTATAATTTTTAGGTCGTTATGACGTAATATGACGTCATTAATGTGATTTTATCGGCCAAAAACCGCCTAGATAGGTTATTTTTTGCAACTAAATGGTATACAACATAACTTTTAATTACCAAAAGTGTTTATGACCGAATTTTAGGGTGTACTAAGTCTTTTAATGCCCACAACAACACCGGTGACGTTATGAAATGACGTTATGCACATTTAAGCTATCCGCCATCTTGTACCATCAATCTACAATTTTCAAAAATAGTTTTTTTACAGGATACAGCCTAAAATACATTGTAAACAGAATAAAGACGTTCATATGAACCTTTTTTGTAGAAAGAAATGGAAATGTTGGTGAAATTTTAAGGAAAATAACCTGTATATACCTTTTCTAATGATGTGGTTTTAGGATTTTTTATGCATATAAATTATGCATTTTTCATGATAAAATTCACATAAAACCATATTGAATGTTATCAATATTAGAAACAATGTGTAACTTGACATAAAACCCATAAAATGATATTGTTGAAAGAAAAATTACTAAATTTAGCAAAAAATGCCTGTCAGAAACCCGTTGCCATGGCAACACAAAAATTCTTATCTTATTCCAACGATACAGAATTTTTTTACCAACAATAAAAGTCACGAAGTTTGGCCATTTTAGCACTAGCCGTTCGGACGCTACGTGACATCAAAGTTGGCGCAGGCACTTTTAGCCCCCCCCCCCGTCTAGATAGGGTTAAAGTTTCTACAAAATAAGGTTTTTGACGTTCAATGCTTTTCTCCTCTCTGCAGGCGTGTAGGAAATCTGCCAAGCTCTTCAAGACTGAAGAAACTCGTCCGAGATCCAGTAAGGGCCGCCGTTTACTCGTTTATCTCATTTCTAGGAATTCAGTGTCTTTCCACATTTACATTTTGTGTAGTAGAACACTATGCTTGTTCAACTCGAGAACGACACAATAGCGACTTTTTTTTCCATATGTCATCTCCCCTTTTTTCTACCGACGTCGTTTAATTGGTAAAGACACTTCACAGAGTTGGTATCCTAGAAATGATAATGTAGAGTATAGTAATTATATATAAGCCCGTTGAGTCTGATACAACCTTTTGTTCATGACTATACCAGAGTAAACGTCCACCTGTTTTTCTCTCGTTTAGACAGAGTTCCCTATGTTATACAAATAGCGTCTTTCCTTCAAGTGTCGAGACTAAATAAAAAACTCTCAGGATGTTGAAATCACGGTTGAAAGAACTATCGTGTTTGACCTAATATATATCACACAAACTGAACAGTATTGTCTGTACCTTTGTCCAACATGATGACATTCAAGCTGAAAACAACAGCCAAAGTACAGTGTACATGTATACTCGGGACAACGTGTACAATATGAGTTAAAATTGTCTGCCTATTAATACCAAAATATAATGACTAAGAACGTTGGGTTGTTTCAGATTCAATAGGTAAGACGGCAACTGCAATACAATGTTGGGACAACCGCGCACAAACATTATTTCCTGATTATCTAATAACTGGGGCATTTTTTGAAGTGGACTTAACGTTTGGTCAATTTAACAATATCTGGCTAACAATTGTATCCAAAGTTACTACCGATAAATCGCATCAAAGAAACAGACTATAAAATTCATTTATACGAACGTGTTTAACATGTCCCTGCATTGTATGTAGGAAAACTTAAGAATATATGAATATACTTTGTACAATAGGAACCCGGTCGTAGCTGGTTCATACCTTTGTTATTTTGTTTCGGCGTTTTCTTTACAACCTGGCCGTGAACTTCATGTCTGTAAACAATAATCATGTTCATGGTTTGAACTGCGCATGCACGAGGTCAAAGTTAAAGACCACTAACCTAAAAACACAAATGCAAATATTCGTGAATTTGATCCAGGTGGAAACTGAATGAATAGCAAAATTGTTTATTTACACCTTTTTTTTTATTAACAAGAGCCGACGTTTCGATGTTGTTGTTAAAAAGTGGTTGCGAACAAAGAACTTTGTTTCACACAAGTAAGCAGTTTCTCAAGCAACTGGATAGTTTTGAAAACTGTCAGACTATTCCAGTAGCATCTTCTGATTTTTTATTTAGTCACTGAGTAACTGTTTTTGTGTGTATTTGGATCTCTTACTGTGATCGATGTAAATTGTAGTCAGTTCTTGTCTACACTAAATCCGATACCATGTCCAGGAGTGTCTTGTTACGTCTCAAAAGCCTTTAACATTTTACACTGCGCATGCAAGATCTAAACCATGAACCAACTTACGCTATTCGATGGTGTGATTACCTTGTTATGACACGGGCTTTAGGGTGTTCTTAATCCATTCTTATGATTTAATCTAATCAATTCATTAGTTATGAATTGAGGTACTAGTTGGCATCATGGTTACTCAATGATGACAGTTGTCTGATATCCCGTCACCATGTTGCCCGTTTGTAGCACTCAGGTCTACTTGTATTTCAACCATCATAATTACAGAATCATAACATAACAAGTATGTTGGTTAACATGTACAAAAGGTAACTGTCAGACTAAGAAAGCCTTTTTGTTCATTCCAAATTGAAAGCAACAACATCTTCAGTTGATGGTTGAGATACCGGTATTATGCACCTGATAAGGATTATGTATACCCAAGATGTTATTTGTTTTAAAAGAAAGTAATGTATGAGTTGAGATATTGGTAATTATGAAGTAAAATGTGTTCAAATGGCGTTAAATCAATTTACATCAATCCATAACCTTCATCAAAATCGATGTACATGGTAAACTTGTATACTTGAATATCGGTGAGCTGCTGTTGATAGTAAACATCACACATCAACTTCCGATTATGTTAGCAAGGCAACGTCTGGTTAACATGTGTTCATTCAGCACGTCAGCAGAACTTACTGCGCCTGCGCCAAACCTGTAATGTTTGTACATAACACCTTGGTAAAGCGTTTACTGCGCCTGCGCCAAACCCGTAATGTTTGTACATAACACCTCGGCAAAACGTATTTGCATATGTAAGGAAACATCCCGTCTGTAGTTTTTTAAACTTCGTGTCTAAAAAGAATTCGTCTGCAAAGGAAAAATTATTTGTCGACCAAACATTAAACGGAAACCGCGCAGCATCAAGGTTTAGCGCAGGCGCAGTGCCAGGATTTCTGGCTTCATGTATTCCTTACTGTATGATTTCCTTTGCGTACTCAGGGCTCGAAATCCTTTTTCAGGTATGTGCAAAATTGCACATTGGCAAACATTTTAGCTGCAATTAAAAAAAATTATGCGCAAAAAGAAAAAGGCTACACATCCAGGTAACAGGTACCCCAC
>NW_017803889.1:164270-164387 GCF_001625305.1 Branchiostoma belcheri
AAACCTGTAATGTTTGTACATAACACCTTGGTAAAGCGTTTACTGCGCCTGCGCCAAACCCGTAATGTTTGTACATAACACCTCGGCAAAACGTATTTGCATATGTAAGGAAACATC
>NW_017803889.1:164407-180151 GCF_001625305.1 Branchiostoma belcheri
GTCTGTAGTTTTTTAAACTTCGTAGTCTAAAAAGAATTACGTCTGACAAAGGAAAAATTATTTGTCGACCAAACATTAACGGAAACCGCGCAGCATCAAGGTTTAGCGCAGGCGCAGTGCCAGGATTTCTGGCTTCATGTATTCCTTACTGTATGATTTCCTTTGCGTACTCAGGGCTCGAAATCCTTTTTCAGGTATGTGCAAAATTGCACATTGGCAAACATTTTAGCTGCAATTAAAAAAAAAATTATGCGCAAAAAGAAAAAGGCTACACATCCAGGTAACAGGTACCCCACAAAAAAAAACAGTTTCTCAAGCAACTGGTTATTATTTCGGAAGCGGTTAGATGTTTCAGGTAGCAGCAATTACATTTCGTCAGTGACACTAAAGCTACGGTCACAACCCGCCGTACGTGCTTCTGCGTGCTGTCTACGTGCAAAAACGTGGGCAAACGCAGGACAAACGTGTGTGGTGAGTACTGCCTCCGTACGGAATCCTACGGATTTGGGAGTACGCAGACACGCCGTAGAACTTTAAGTGCATGTAAAACTATTTGTCATGCTCGGCTATTGGACCGGAAGGTATGACGTCATCACCCACAATGCAATACCAGCATGACGTCATTCTATCCGGTCAGGCCCGGTTCCACCGGCCACGTCTGGCCTACGCTCAAGCCCCCCACCCCACCCAAGCAAAACCCGTCGAGGCAAGGCACCGCGGATTCCGGCGGGACTGTTTGTGCGGGGAGACCGTGGCGACCGCGGCGTTGAGACGGTAGAGCGCCGGGCTGTGGCAGGGCAGGTTTGGGTGCCGTACGAGAGCTACCGGCGGAGTTTAGACACAGTTTTTGTTGTCTGTGTTTTGTTTCACAACTTGTTTGGCCAATATTGTCTTTGGATGTATGTTTCAAAGGAGCAGGAAGGAAGGATGCCTACGAGACGAGTCTGGCCATGGAGAGGTTTGTTTCTTTGCATCCGTTGAATCCGTTGCCATCCGCGCAGGGGAAAGCTAGAAACGTTTTCTGTCAGCGGGGACGGAACATTTAGACCAGGAACTAATCCAGTGTTGTGTAATTTTTAGTTTTTGCCTTCGATTCAACAGTTTTCAGGTACGGTCGAGGCGACCAGCCCAGAGATGCAAGATGGCTGCCCCACTCGTCCTCATGAAAGAGGGATCGCAATCCGTTGCAATCCTCGCCGTGGGCAATTCAGGGACGCCCAATTCTAACAGGACCAGGCGGCGGTTGCAGGATTGTAATATATTTGACGGTCCTTTTTTTGATTTTCGTTCAGATTTCTTGTAATTTTTTCCTTTGGCGTTCTCAGACGTGTGTAGTCTCATCGACCCTGTTTGTTTAGGGTCCCCCAGTGGCAGACCTCGTCCGAGTGTTGCGAGCTCGGGCTAGTTTTCTGTGGTCGTGTTTCTTTGTTTTCTTTTTTCACAGTGGTTTGCTGCTCTGGGTTGATGGAATTATCAATCCGGTGGACCACTAAGCCAGGTGCCACGTGTTCGCTCATGCCTCTCACAGCACATTTTGCGTGTGTGTAATGCTAATGTGATGTTGTGTCATGTTAATTTTTGGTGCGGTGCGCAAGAACACTGGTATGTGTTAGCTGTGTGAGGTTTGAGTGGCCTGCGTTCACTCATGCTAGCGTGGTAAATCCCACTATTGAGGTTCCAGGCAGGGGGGGAGAAAAGAGTGACTGATTGCGTGGCTGGTGTTGTGGTCTTGTCATGTAGTGGGGGTGTTAGCGTGTTGTGCATGGGTTCCTGCACTTCACCTGGGAGTTTGTGTTGATATGGTGGTATGCACTATGTATTCTTATTTTGCAACATGTTTGGGCCAGCTGCAGGTTTCGCTTTGTTTCTCCATCAGCAGCAAGGGCACAGTGGATTACCGATGCAGCTCGCCGAGAAAACAGCAGCCGTATGAGCGGTGCCCCGATTCCAGTGACCGACTAGAAGCTCGCTGCAACTTGAAGGATGCAAGCACGCTGTGTTACGCTGTGTTACACTGTGTTGCGCTGTGTTGTCGGCGCGCGGGGGCCTAGATGCCGCGTGCCGGTGACACAGAAGGCTGTAAGGCGGCGGGTGAGAAGCCGCGTGCTAGCAACACAGAAGGCTGTAAGGCGGCCGGCGAGGGCCCGCGTGCCTGTAACACAGAAGGCTATAAGGCGGCGGGAGGCCGCGTGCCGGTAACACAGAAGGCTATAAGGCGGCTGGAGGCCGCGTGCCGGTAACACAGAAGGCTATAAGTGCCGGTGACTCAGAAGGCTGTACGGCGGCTGGCTAGAGACCGCGTGCCAGGAGCACAGAAGGCTGTACGGCGGCTGGAGGCCGCGTGCCGATAACAGAGAAGGCTGTGAGGCGGATGACGAGAGGCCGCGTGCCAGTTAAAAAGAAAATATAAGAGAGAGAGGAAAGTGGGCTGGAGGAACTGTAAGGCGGTGGAGTGGCCGCGGCCCAGTATCGAGAAGGTCGTAAGGTTCATAGTGCGGCGGGAGGCCGCGTGCCAGTAAGTCAGAAGGCCGAGAAAACCGGTAGGCGGCGAGGCCGCATGCGAGAGGCCGCATGTAAGCCGAGTAGAGGGCTGAAGTTACTGTAAGACGTTGTGGTTGCGGGAGACAGTGTTCAAGTTCAAGGTCAATAATCTGCAAAGTCCCTGGACGGGACACCACGCAGACGGGGAGATTTTCTCTTGGGTAGTTTTTATGCTAGAGTGATAGTAGGAAGCCGGAGTAAGATCAGAGTTGGGTAAGATGATTCAATTTGATGTTAGGAGACTGGGCTGGATGCCGGAGTTTCAAGGCAGTATGAGATTGGGGGTAGGAAATCGGAGTCAAAGAAAGGGGAATGAGAGCGACCGTACCGTAGAGTGAGGGCTATGGAGTGAGAGAGGAAAGATGACAGAGGAAGAATGAGGAAGGGATGAACAAAGAGTGTGCACGGAAAGGGTATCAGGATTGGAAAGATGAGAGAGAAAGAATGAGGAAGGGGGAGGAAAGAGTGTGGAAAGTGTATCAGGATTGGGAAGACTGGTAGCAGAAGAAGAAAGGGATCAACAGCCAGAGAAGGGTGAAGGCGGAAGACGACTATTTCCGCATAACTTCATACCGGAGGTCCATGGCCGAGCATGATAAATAGGATACTATTTGTCATGCTCGGCTATTGGACCGGAAGGTATGACGTCATCACCCACAATGCAATACCAGCATGACGTCATTCTATCCGGTCAGGCCAGGGGCCTCCGACCGCGTCTGGAGCCGAAAGCGGCCCACCCACCCAACCCGGCACGACGGGTTTTGCTTGGGGTGGGAATGGGCGCCCGCTTAGGGCGGTCGCCTCAGCGCATAGTCCAACTTTTGGCTTCAGACGACTATTTCCGCATAACTTCATACCAAAGGTCCATGGCCGAGCATGATAAATAGGATGACCTTTACATAAAAAGTGGACCAAAAAGTGGACCTTTACATAAAATGTGGACCAAAAAGTGGTCCTTTGAGCCTTGTGGAGGGGTTCTTCCGAACGGTACGTTACGGTAAAGTTGCAATCGCACAGAGATCGTACGTTGTAAGCACGTACAACTCACCATTTGCACAACGTATACGATGCAGGCAACCGCTCACGGCCAGACGTGGCGTGCAGACCACACTCTTAAACCTTGCGAAACCGTGCGAGTGACGGGCGTCGATGCCACTCCTTCCCCACGTTTTCAGAAAAAAACGTAGCAGACGTAGCCTCCAAAAAAACGCACGGACAAAAAGCACGCACGTCGGGTTGTGACCGTAGCTTAAGCCCCGGTCAAAACCCGCCGTACTTGCTTTTTGTCCGTACGTTTTTTGGGAGGCTACGTCTGCTGCTCCCCCTCCTGCTCTAGGTGCCAAATTGCACATTTAAAATATTTTTAAGTGCAAATCTTGAAAATCATGTGCATTTTGCACATTGCACATGGGTATTTCGAGCCCTTGTGGTACATATAGTGATCACCATTCACCATTATTAGCATTTTTTTTGAAAATCATAACAACATTATAGCCACGTTTTCCCTTAACATAAGCATGCTTAAGTTAAGCGATCATTTTATCAGTTTTAATTAGTCTGAATAAACCTGCATTTGCCGTCAAATATTTGTGTCCTGCCATGGTTTATTATCATAGTTGGTACTGGCATGTAGTGTATTGTTTGGTGCACAAAATCCATAAGGCGTTTTTGGCACCCAGACAGATTAGCATAAGGGGCTCGGTGAGCGTCACTCAACCGTATAGGTGGAAAAGTCGTGTAAAGTGCATTTCCCAAGGGCACAACGTCGGGCCACGGTGATTATCGAACCCGGGACCTCTCGGTTCCAAGTCCAACGCTCTAGCCGTTCCGCCACCGACGACACGACTGAATTGTTGTAAACACTAGTATCAATCCGTAAATAATTCCATTTGGTTGGTATACGACTGAATAGCAAAGTTCTTTTACCACAACCATTTATTTTTCACAAGCCGACGTTTCAATGACCGCCTGTCATCTTCATCAGGGCCATTTTGACTGGTTTACTGTGCACTGACGCTAGATGTTATTTGGTGCATAGTGCACTAGAGGTGTTACATAGTTCACAGTGCACTTAAGCTATTTTTTCCTGTTTACAATACATGTCCCAAATGTGAAGTTCTCCAACAACAATATTAACGCCTTAACTCCATATTAACGCCTTCTGCAAATGTCAGGTCATTCGGCTCTAAAATGGAATCTATTTTACGACATGGCAGGGAAAGAAGGAGAACCACTACTCTCCAAGCAGAGGTTTGGGTTTTGGGTTATTTTTGGCGTGTTTTTAGACTTTTAACGGGGTTTCTTTGTTGCACTGGAATTTTTCTTTCACCCAACCCAATAACAGAACGGCAATAACAAGGACGGGCAGTAGGATCATGAATGACTTCCCCATGGTCGACTACGTACACGTGACGATAGACAAGACATAGTTAAGATTTAATTTGAAGCCAGTTAACAAAGTACGTAATATGTTAAGATCGTTTTTGTGACGAATTTCCTGACCAGTATGTTCCCCTTGGCCCTGTAAAAGCATTTTACGGAAAAAAAAGTCTCTTATAAATATTTCTCTTCTGAACATGGGCCTCTCAGTAAACTATGTCTTCTTTCTCTGTAAGATCAGAGCTCTGTAAATGTTTCTCCTGGACAAATTACACATTGATGTGTTTGGGCTCAACCTCCTGGCAACACCGGGGAAATTATTAGGGCAATTATTTTAGTCCAGTAGGTAGAACAAAGATTTCTTTTGTAAGTCACAGCTACCGCACATGCAATCCTTTTTTACTCTGCTCTACAAATTGGCTACTGTTGAAAATTACTTCTTTTCATCGATGATGATAATTGTTAAGTTCCTTACCTTTACTTTATTATCCCTAAAATCTTAAGTTCATCTTAAGTAATAAACTTGATTGTTGTAATTAGGTTCAAGTAAATCCTGACTCTTCTCTTTCTCGCCGGCTTTGTCTAACCTGAAAGAGTGACAAAGGTCTGTATGCCCTTTTCCGTGAGACTTAGCGAGTTATTGTAATTCACCGTTAGCCTGCTCTAGTTTAATGATATCAACCAGCATACCCTGCTTTTTCGCTCCCATCGCAGGTTTCTACATATAATCACGGACTCAGCTTAGCTTAAAGATCACAGTACAACAAGCACATGAGGTGGAGGAAGGCAACACAAAGAACAAGGAACACAACAGGACATGACACGACCTGCCGGTGTTATGTCTATTCCTAAATATGTGTAAAAGTTGGCAATGTGTCAATGTGGGTCTGTTTTTGTGGAAGGGGGACACAGATCTCGTTCAACGGCAAACTCAGGAACACCGGCAACGGTTAACGGTAAACTGACGCAAATTCACGCAATATTTCGGTCTCTCACAAATTGGTGAAATTTGGCTACGAAATATCGACACGACCGGACGTTCTTGAGTATATCAACACGGTCCAAAATGATTTTTCGTGGTGTAGAGAGGTAGGGTTTTAGAGCTAGGATTTTTGACCCGGGTTCAAATCCGAGTTTTCTTTGGTTTTTTAATAATACATTACATACATATCAGCGCTGTAAACACAACAGCAACATTTGGACAGGAGAGTCTCTGTGAAAATAATGTTTCTTATTTTACAGAAAATATTTACCGTTAAGACTGGCGCGTGGAACCCCGAAAACCTGATACCCCTCCCCAAATTGGAAACTTTACCCTAGAAATTGACCGCCGTGATAGATATTGAATGTGCGGTAGGTGTGACTTACAAAACAGCTTTAAGGTATGAAGTAACTCTCTATTCTACCTTCTCGACTGAGAAAATCTCAATTTGCTACCATTCAGACAAATAACTGAATTACGCAAAAAGTATTCTGTTCCCTGCTGTTGCCAGGAGGTTGAGAACAAACACATCAACGTGTAATTTGTCCAGAAGAACCACCTACAGAGCTCTGATCTTACAGGGAAAGAAGGCCTTAAGTTTATTAGGAAGCCCATTTCAACAAGAGGAACGTTTATAACAGTACCTTTCATTCCTAAGTAACAAACGTGGCAAAATTGGACTTTTGTCCATGGAAACCTTTACGAGGGGAACTTACTGGTGATGAAATTCGTAACGAAAACGTTCCCAACAGATTATGTATTTTGTTAGCTGGCTTCAAATAAAAGGACATGGCACCGAAGCCGCAGTCCAGACTTTCCCATCGACCAGGACTCATACTGTTTCTCTGAGTCTGATTTTGTATTTTAGAGAAATTCGGCACAGTGAGAGATATATCGAGAATCTTTACGTGTTTACTGCCCTGTAAAGAGCGAGTCAGGTGTACGTTTTCGACCATGGGGAAGTTATCCATGATCCTACTGCCCGTCCTTGTTGTTGCCGCGGCAGCGAATACTCCGGCAGAGCAGGAACTTTCCAGGACTTGGTCAGAACCTGGAAACATTCTCCCAGACTGGTCAATGGCACGACTTCGATACGACGGCTGCAGGTAGGCGTAGAACTCTACTCTACCGCTACCATATCAACTTTAGAAATTCAAGAGTTTGTTAGAATTGTCATTTTTGTTGTTTATTGTGCAATTGTTAACGTCAACTAGATTTTTAAACACGAATAAATGAATATCTTCGTCGGTACTTGGACAATGGCCTGATTCAAATATCTGAGTCTGATTTCCATATTCACTTACCTGAAATTGAAATTGACTGAAAGTTTGGGTGTGAAATCATTCCGTCTATTTGAAAAGCATTTTGATGCAATCAGAATTTCTCCTTTTAAAATTAGAGATTGTCCTGGAAGAATTCCCACTTGTCCTAGGACAAATTGGAATTCCTATCTCCCCTAGGAGAATATATTATCCTCCTAGGAGAGATTGGAATTCAGATATTTAGATCCCAGTTCAGAAGAAAAAAAAACTTAAATGCTAGTCTCCCCTAGGGGAGATAGGAATTCCAATCTCCCCTAGGAGAATTCCAGATTCCCCCGGATTCCAATCTATCTTTTGACGTATACAAGAAACACCAGTTATCAAAAATTATAATATAATTACTGTACCTTTCGAACAAAATGCCCGTGATGCAGAGGACAGAAAAAGGCCAAAAAACGAAGACTTGTTGAATGAAATCCACAGTCATAGCACCTACGAAGCTACTCTTGTAACGGTTGGAGTAGGGAGTAGGGGGTGGGTAAGTGGGAAAACCCCTCGAAGTTAAGATCATTATGTGTTGTTTATTTATTTATTTTTATTGGTTTGGCTGGTACAAGACAGCCAGGCCAGCTAGAAGCTATTACAAATGTGTTGTTAACCACGAAGACAGGGAAGTACATAAAAAGCAGACTGGGTAAATGTGCATTATGTACCTCGCATGTTGAGAAGACCTAATGAATCACCATTTTAAAACTGAAGTTTCGGCGTCCAGTTAGTCCGACGCACGCATACTTACCTTGCGTCCCGTGAGTTCATATTGTTAACTCATATCAAGGGATTGACCTAGGTGGTTTATCAGTTCGTCCTGTTTTTTTGTCAAAACTTAATAAAGATGATTTCAACTCCCTGATTTTTGAACAACATAAAAGAAAGCAGGAACCCACAGCAAAAGTATAATTTTCTAAGATTGTGACATTTTTGTATGAACGTTGGTTAAGCGAGGGTCACAACCCGCTGTACATGCAATTCGGTGCTGTTTACGTGCAAAAAGGTGGGCCAATTTCACATTTTGGGATCCGTAAGTGGTGGGTACCGCCTCCGTATGGAATCCTACGGAATCCCACGGATTTGGGAGCACGCTGACACGCCGTAGCACTAGGCGTCCATGCAGAACTTTTCTTTGGGCTGCGGATACAACCCTCTATGAGCCAGTACGGGCGACGCGTACGCGCGTGCTGTACGTATATATATACGTACCGTACATAATATAAACATCAGGTATAAGTACGGGCTGCATATCAGATACGGTGATGTGGCAATCGCTCAGAGATCATTCGTTGTAAGTTATTTTTGTCCGTACGTTTTTTTGTTGTTTTTTTTTGAGGGGACGACGCCCCTTTTTTTCGGAAAACGTGGGGGACAACTGGCAAGAGCAGGGAGGGGGTACGTAAACGCACGTCACTTGCACGGTTGCGGAAGGTTAAGTACATGGTCGTCAAGCCATGCCTGGTCGTGAGCGGTTGCGTGCATCGTTCGTTTCGCAAGTGAGTCCATGAAACGCACTGCTTTTAAACGCACGGTCTTTGTGCGATGGCCACGTTAATCTTTGGTCCCAATTGGAAAATGTGGCCCTGACGGGTATTTCCCGGGTTGTTTATGGAACTTCGGGTGATGGCTCTTACATGGCCCCATGGGACAGCCCGCGGCTACCGGGCTATTTTGGCCCGTCCGGGACTAATCCCGTGAGAGAGCGTCAGGATTTACTTGAACTTAATTCCAACGACCAAATTCATTACTTAAGATTTCCACTAAAAGCCAGTACTCAGAAATATTTAGGGGATTATAAATGAATAGAGATTGTATGTGCGGTAGCTGTGACTTACAAAACAACTGTAAGGCATGAAGTAGCTTTCTATTCTACCTTCTCGGCTTAATTGTGAAAATCTCAATTTGCCACCATTCAGACAAAATAACTAAATTAGGCAAAAAGTATTCTGTTCCCCGCTGTTGCCAGGAGGTTGAGCCCAAACACATCAACGTGTAATTTGTCCGGAAGAAACGCTTACAGAGCTCTGATCTTACAGGGAAAGAAGGCACAGTTTATTAAGGCGCCCATTTCAACAAGAGGAACGTTTATAACAGCACCTTTCATTCCAAAGTAACAAGCGTGGCAAAATAAGACTTTTGTCCGTGAAAGCCTTTAAGAGGGGAACTTACTGGTCAGGAAATTCGTAACAAAAGCGTTCCCAACAGATTATGTATTTTGTTAGCTGGCTTTAAACAAAAGGACATGGCACCGAAGCCACAGACCAGATTTTCCCATCGACCAGGACTCAGACTGTTTCTCTGAGTCTAATTGTGTATTTTTTAGTGATTCGACACAGTGCAGAGATACATCGAGAATCTTTACGTGTTTACCGCCTTGTTCAGAGCGAGTAAGGTGTACGTAGTTGACCATGGGGAAGTTATCCATGATCCTACTGCCCGTCCTTGTTGTTGCCGCGGCAGCTCGTAATCCGGTAAACCATGACCGTTCCATGACGTGGTCAGAACCGGGAAACATTCTCCCAGACTGGTCAATGACACGACTTCGTTACGACGGCTGCAGGTAGGCGTAAAACTCTACTCTAGTGACGTATGTTGACGTACTGCTTATCCAAGTCCTTTCCGACGTTTTCAGAAAAACGTAGCAGATGTGGCCTTCCTAAAAAAAGTACGCACAAAAAGCACGTACGGCGGGCTGTGACCGAGGCGTTACGGAACCCCAAAATTTACCCACGTTTTTGCACTCAGACAGCACGCAGTTGCATACGGCGGGTTGTGCCCCTCGCTTTAAGACAGCTGAATGCTATGAACATACCTAAAAAGTCCTTCAGTCTGCGAAGTGACCGGATCAATAGCGGAAATCTTTGTTTTCATTTATGCTAATGATAAGTTTTTCAGCATATTGTTACATACGTCGGTTAATCCATGCCTTTTATTTGAACTATTTTGCCCCGTCAATTTGGACATATAGAATGAATTTGCTGACTGAACCTGTGTCTAGAAACTGTGCAGTTTTATTTCACTATGATATATATATATATATTTGCAGGCTCTATGCGGAATTTGAACCCAAGGATTTGTCTAGTAAGATGTGTGAAGAGAAGGGGGAACTCCGGGACGTGCAACTGACTGACTCTAACGACAAAAACTACCAACAAGTGGAGAATAAAGGTAAGGTTAAACCAGACTTAGTACCAACATCACAGGCAACATAACGTCTACCAACAAACCTTTAACGTTACCTGTAATGCGTTCCATCTCCCGAACCAACTGGTTAAACCTGTGCCCGTTGGTTTGGGCACCTGAGGTCAATGTTAATGGGTAGAGGATTCTAATTCGCACAGGCGCAGGGGGGCCATTTGTGAGCGCATACAAACCTGGTTGTAAACAGTGGGATTCTTGGTATATGTTGATCAATATTTTCATTTTCCATCTTTTTTTTTTCTTTTCATCTTGTTTAAAAAAGGCTTTAAGGATTGTTTGAGCTGCACGGTATAACTATAAAAAGTTGGTCTGTTTGCCTGAGTGTGGTCTGACGCTATTGGGCAGGTTATAGATCACGATTGGTTTGTTTTGACTGAAGAAAATGCGGCGGGTGTAAAAAGTACAGAAATTTAGGTCTAAATATACAATTCAGGGATCAAACTTGCTTGTTAATGTCTGTTTTTGTATGGTCTAAACCTCAGGTAGGTGATTTTTTATTTTAACTTATTTCTTAGATGTTTACCATATGCCTCTATGGGAGATAGTGGTCTGTGCCCTAGTGCAGTTTTTACATGCGGGCGGTCTTCGCATCCGTTTTACATTTTATGCTCATGATCAGTCACCTATAGTAATCAGAGATCAGACTTATTTGATAATTCTATTAACTTAAACATATATGCATATATGAGTATATATATAGAGACATGCTTAGACACAGACAAAATAGAAGTTGTTTAAAGTAGAAAATCTCGGTTTTGCTACCAATGAGCAGAAAGAAGCAATCATGTAAAGCGTGAAGGGGGCCAACTGTTCTGCAGCAGGACCTATTTTTAGTTCAACTGTAGCATCATGACAGTTATCCACTACACTAAATATTTGGCTCGTTGTAATTCAAATGTACAAAATGCTGTCGACACTATTTATGACTAGATATGAGCCAAACCACGGACATTATCATTACTTTCTTTGTTTTTGCACTAAACTTACTAGTACTATGTTGCACGAAAAGTGTACAACACCAGGTTTCATTGATGACTTGGAAGAATCTATAGCCTCGGTTTGGGTTTCTCTTCTTTCATACTTGTAACCTCTGTTAGCTCTCAAGTAAGACGGTCGTGAAGTTCAGATATATTTCCTTTTTATGAATTTTTGCTTTTGGACTCTTGAAATTTTCTGGGTTTCTATTGGCCGAAGAAAGGGGTCTTTGCTGTTCTTTACAGCATACAGACTTATTTTCAATATTAGTTACTTCACCTGGTATATAAAACATACTCAGTCTGAAAATGTCCGTACTTATTCTCCCTTAAGCCTTGCTCCAGAAAGATGGTCAGCTATAAACTGCAGATCTTTCAGAGAAAAATGCCAAGTCCGATGTTGTAACCTCCGTTACCGGTATCCTGTACATTTCAATGAGAACGAGTCGGTTCTGTTTTTCTAGACTGCGGGACGACTGGGTCAGACGACTCCCATGACTTTGTCCTGTGCAAGAACAAGAAAGTGGCGTACCCGCTGTTCGGCACTGCCGAGGGCGACTTTGCGTGCGTGGCAGACTGTCCGTCAACTATGAGAGTAGTGCCTGGCACCAACAACTGTGAATGTGAGTGTGGTACCTATAACATTAACCTATGACCCATACATTGTACATACAGGACAATGTATCAAAAACCAAGTATTGAATATAAAAGCACATCCTTGTTCCATACCCCATAGTCTTTATAAGGTAGATTAGTCTCATAATATGCTTGATATATAGAAATTAATGCAAAACTCTGTATCTTGAGCAATTGTTAAGTAATATATATTATCATTTATCATCAGGCGTATTGCTAAATTTTGCAAATGTTTACTTCATTTAATCTTAAAGATGCAGCTTTGTGATTCTCAAGGGTTCATTCATTATCACATTGCAATTACATATGTTATATAATTCTATAATATAATAATTCTAGCTTTTGAATATTTACCGTACAGGAAACATTAGAAGTTTTAAGTCTTGTACATGGCAGGTGGGATGAGTAAAGAACATAGTAGGTAAATTGCTTCATTGCTGCTCTACGACATTGGGTCAATTATAGTATGGAGAGAAGGAACACTACAGATGTCCGCATGCCTTTAAAAACCAGTGCAATGTCTTTCTTGTGGCAAGCTGGGCATTTAAACTCCGTCATACCAAATGTTTTAAGTGCTAATCAGAGAAAGTAGTGTGCATATTTTTTACAGATAAATATTGCTTTGTCTGCTTTAGTAGTAGGTCACACTGGAATGTAGCCCGACTGTGTGGCCCAATAGCAATGGAAACGGAGATGGGAATCCGCCCCTATACACCAAAAGCCCTGGAAAGGCAATTTCAATTTTTAAAACATTTTACAGGTATCAAGCGTATGGAGGAGACACGTACTGAGGATGTGGTGCAAGAGTGTGTGAAAGAGTGTCCTCTCACCCACTATGACGACAGCGGCACATGCAAGGGTACGTAATTGTTTTTGTTTGTTTGTTTGTTTGTTTGTTTGGATATGTGTGAAAGAGTATCCTCCCTCTCATCCACTATGACGACAGCAGCACATGCATGGGTACGTAATTGTTTTTGTTTGTTTGTTTGTTTGGATATGTGTGAAAGAGTGTCCTCTCACCCACTACGACGACAGTGGCATATGCCGGGGTACATAATTGTTTGTTTGTTTGTTTGTTTGTTTGAGTGTTTCTCACACACTATGACAACAGTGATATACACATGGATTACGATTTGTTTGTATGAGAAAGAGTGTCCTCTTACCCACTATGATGACAGCGGTATATTTAGGGGTACATATTTGTTTGTTTGCTTGTTTGTGTGTAAAAAGTGCCCTTTTACCCACTATGACAACAGTAACATATACAAGGCTTAGAATTTGTTTGTTTGTATGTATGTATGTGGAAGAGTGTCCTGTCACCCACTATGACGTCAGCGGCATATTCAGGGGCAACGTTACGTATCTGTTCGTCTGTTTATTTGTTTGTGTTTGGAAGAGTGTCCTCTAACCCACTATGGCGGCAGCGGCATATACAGGGATACGTCTTAGTTTGTCTTTCTTTTATCCGTCATGAAAACAGGATGCAGTAAACCAGTGGAATAGCAGTTGTCGTCCTGTCCAGTTTTTTCTGGAGACATGTCTGGAAACAGGTCAAGATCAAAGCGCTTGGAGGATATCCAGAAAAATTACTTGGTGTGGGCTTATTAAAAGTCATCACGTTACTATTACTTGTTTCAGAGTGCAGCAGCTTGTGTCCAGATGTGAGTTCTGCCGGGAGCAGGGTGTGCACCGGGCCGGCGCCCGACCAGTGCCACGCGTGCTCCTACAGGTCGGCCGACGGGACCTGCACGTCCGGCTGTACGCCCGGGCAGAAGGCCGTGCCAGGGACGTCGGACGGGACCTTCATCTGTCAAGCCTGCCGGTCTGGATACAGGTGCGTCAACGGAGACCAGGTGGACGAGATCTGCTCGGCGGGGACGTACAGTAACGCCGAGGGGACGGCCTGCGAGCCGTGCCCAGCGGGACAGTACAGCGGCTCCGCGAGCACAGTGTGTCAGCCGTGTCCAGCGGGACAGTTCAGCCCGCAGTCCAGCTCGTCCAGCTGTCAGTCCTGTCCGGCGGGGCAGTTCAGCAACACCACTGGGTCCACCAGCTGTCAGCAATGCCCGGCTGGGACTGGAAGTACAGCGGGCTCAACCTCCTGCTCCCGTGAGTGCAAATATATAGTCGTGTCAAGTAGGATAAAGACTCTCTCTGTTAACCTCCTTTTGGTTACACGTGTACGTACCTAGTCTTATTCTTTATGCTTTAGGTACCATGTTACATGATTTTAAACACAACCCTGGGTTAGTATTGAGGGCACACATGTACATGCACATGCATATGCACAAATGCATAAGTGAACACATACATACCCGTAAACATACACACATTTCTATAGATATATATCTGTTCACAAAGACATACACATGCCCTTACACATACACACACTTACACGCACACACACAAAAAACCGTGACACAATCACAAATACACATACACATACATATAAACATAGCCATATAACCATACACATACATATGCACATATACATTCGCCTACACATACAAATCCACATACACATCCATCACACGCACGCGTAGGCGCACGCACACATTCACAAATTCCCGCGACCACTTGCACAGAAGTGGACCAAATGAGAACCAACTCTGCTCATGGTTCTTTCATTAAATACCTGCGTACTCACCTGATCCTGTCATGATTATCAAGAAAGTTTGTTAATCATGGGCCATGATTAGACAAGGGCCTTGCCTAATCATGTACCCGGCGTACGCCAGGGTACCGCGATTAACAAGGAGTTCGCCCCAGAGTACACTCCATAAATGCATTGCGCACGGTTCGGCTGGCGGGATGACCCCACAGAGGTCAACTGCAGGCAATATGGCGGCCGTGTTTACCGGTGTGGCTGGCTTCTGTACGCTTGGAAATACACCTTCCCAAACATACGTTTTCTATTGTACAGGTAAGTTGCTCCAGGGTGAAGGGTTGACCCGTTGGACAAGACCGATTTGACCCTCGGATCTAGTAGTAGTTACGAATAGTTGAGTAGTTTCTAGCCAGGAGGTAACAGTTATACGTTACATGACTAGGCCATGATACTAGTATTCTAATCATGAAATTTTGCGTGTAGCCATCCCTATCCCCGACCGGCTCCAATGGTGATAAGCCATGTAACCAGTATGATATTTGGCCTATTTCTTGAATTGGCCCGCAGATAAGATACCACACATAGTTTTTTTTAAATTTTATTTCGCATATAGTGACACAGGAAATACACACTCACTAGGTCTAGGATAGTACTAGTAGGAATAGAAGAAAAGCCTGAAAATTACGTTTGAAATTATGTTTGAAATTAGTGTATCATGTGTCGTAGGTGCACTCATGCCAAAAGCCAAGTCAGTTGCTTTTATTAGGTCCATGCTTGGAAAAGACCAGATGTAGAGTATACTGTATGTCATATCTGTGTGGCCCTTTTATCTGGGACCAGATAAGGCACCTTACAGGTACAGTGATATCTGCATGGCCCTTTCGTCTGGGGACCGGGAAAGGCACTGTTCAGGCAAGGACATTATACACTTCTGTATATAATGTCATTGGTTCAGGTGTTAGAAACAGGAGGAGCGAGTAGAAACAGTAGCCACGCCGGCAAACTGTAAACTGGATGGCTAAACTCCCTCGGCGTGTTATCTCTCTATTTGGCCAATTTCTACTATTTCCAGCTGTGCCCTCAAGCCTGGTAGAGGCTATAGAAACAGAAAGA
>NW_017803889.1:184980-188159 GCF_001625305.1 Branchiostoma belcheri
GGACACTTTTAAACCTTTGATGTCATGCAAGAACGAATGTACAGTAGACAAACTATGTAATTATGTTTCCAGATGTTTCAAAAAGAGAGAAGAAAGGGCAAGTAACAGTAGATGATAGGTAGTGTATAGTATTGTTGTAATAAATAGTCTCCTAGCACTTAGCATTAGAATATAGCGATCCAGTATACAATACTCATATTTTTCATCCTCTCGACCACATTTGGTCACATTTGTGCATTTAGCCCACCTGCGCAAGAACATGCAATAAAGATTCATATCATATAAAGATACTGGATTCATATCATATAAAGATACTGGGTATTCACGGTCTTCAATTCGCATGTGAAGTTGTTAGAGAATTACAATTTCATTCCCAGAGGGTTAAATGATAGTAACTCCACAATGAATTATGGTTCCGATATGGGAATTCGGGTATCGGCTATCAAAGTGTTCACAAATCAGTCCTTAAAATTTGAAAGGAATCCATTGAATTCTAAGCAAGCTAGGGCCTCCGAGGCGCCGTGGTCTCCCTTGACAAGAAGGAGTCCTCGTTTCTCAGAGACGATTCTATATATAGGACCGCATCGCACAGAAGTGCGTTTTCATTCATAAAACGAGAAGGGTTTTGTATATCGGCACAAAACCCTCACAATACCAGACTGATGTGCTGACCTAGCTTTGCTGTTAATAAAGCTGCTCTTTTTTATCCTTTGTGAAGATGCACGGTATTCACGGTATTCAATTGAGATGACGTGAAGTACATGTAGTTATGGAAGTTAATCTCCAAAGTCTTTAAAGATAGTTAAATCAAAAATGAACCATGATATCGGCATGGAAATTTAGGCATTGGCTGGGAAAGTATTTAAAAGTAAGTCACTCAAATTGGAAAGAAACGCATTGAATTTAATTCTTAGCGAACTATAACTCCCAGCCGAGGCATCGTCCCAACATTACGTATCTCTAGGATCGCATCTCACCAAAGTGCGTTTCCCATCATAAATTGACAAGGGTCTTATATATCCGGACAAAACTTGCACAATACCAGGCTGATATACTGACCTACCTGTGGTGTTAATAGGTTTGCTCTTCCTTCATCCTTTGTGAGGATATTGTCCTTTTCATATATGTGCAGTTCTAGGGGCGCAATTGTAGCCAATGAACTGATCAAACCAAGAACACTTTAAAGCCCAATAGATCACGCTACAATCAACACAGGTACACCATATTTTGAACTCGGATAGCCTACGATATTATGTACCTCTGAACAAAGTAACTTTGACCGTATGCCTAACCGTTCTTTAGTCATTAGACAAAAACTCGTTAGAAAATTGCCCTTGCGGCTTTATTCAAAAGTGCAGCAAGTAAAAATTTGGGAGAATTCAGACCAATTTCGCAATAAAATTGACTGATAATCACTTAGTTTTGGTTAATCTTACCATGGCCTCACAATTCAATCCTTCATATTAGTTGTAACATCTTAAAACTAAATGTAGATATCCTAGCGATTTATAGAGGGACTGCAGCAAAATAAAATTTCTTTTTTAAGAGATTGTGCAGGGGGCCTCCCTATCAATATTTCTGAACAAAAAATATATTTTTACACTTGGCATGTTCCAACCAACCCAATAATGCCAACTTTTACAACATAGCCCTGCATTGAAAATTTTATCAATTTTTCCTATCTTTGAACCAAAAGTGCTTTCTTGATGTCAGATGTGCAAATTATGCTATAACATCACAAATTTTCATACACGATGTCGGTGGGTCATTGGGCACCTGATGAAACTGTTTTGGAGAAAATTGCTTCTCGTTTAGCGATTTCTCATTCCTGAGCCAAAAAAAGCTTTTTCGGTGTCAAATATGCAAATTATGCTGTAACATCACCAATTCGCATACATGATGTCGGTGGGTCATTGCGCACCTGATGAAACTGTTTTGGAGAAAATTGCTTCTCGTTTAGCGATTTCTCATTTCTGAGCCAAAAAAAGCTTTTTTGGTGTCAAATATGCAAATTATGCTGTAACATCACCAATTCGCATACATGATGTCGGTGGGTCATTGCGCACCTGATGAAACTGTTTTGGAGAAAATTGCTTCTCGTTTAGCGATTTCTCATTTCTGAGCCAAAAAAAGCTTTTTCGGTGTCAAATATGCAAATTATGCTGTAACATCACCAATTCGCATACATGATGTCGGTGGGTCATTGCGCACCTGATGAAACTGTTTTGGAGAAAATTGCTTCTCGTTTAGCGATTTCTCATTTCTGAGCCAAAAAAAAGCTTTTTCGGTGTCAAATATGCAAATTATGCTGTAACATCACCAATTCGCATACATGATGTCGGTGGGTCATTGCGCACATGATAAAAGTGTTTCTATATTTTGCGACTACTTTTTTTGAGCCTAAAATGCATGGTTTTTGTGGTCTGATTTTATTGAAACATCATCAATTTACATGTAAGATGTCTGGGGAATTTCCGCACCGATAAAAGTCATTATGAGATATATATAATCGCTTGTCCTTTAGCAAATTCCCATTTCTTTGGCCAATAATGCTTTTTTCAGTCTTAGATGTGCCAATAGAAAGATCACCTCTGGACCACTCCTTATATTATACAGTCCATAGATAGTATCCATTTAACCTATTAGTATAAGATGACGAATAGCAGTTTGTGCATTGAGACAGTGGCTGCACGTTGGTCAAATATTTGTATTATGGTGTTTTGATGGCAGTAGATCTGATGATAGGAAATCATACTTCTCCTTTTGCCTCAGTCTGCTCAGATAGGCAAATTATGTTTTACATGTATGTGGCAATGTATAGTACGTAAGTATGACATTGTTGCATGATCTTTCCTTAGGAAACAGGAGGCTTATTTGTAAGAACCTCCTAAGAACAGATCTTGAAATAAAGTAGGCAACAAAGAGATATGTTATTAGAGACATATTTCATTTTAATGTTTATAAATTCCTAATCCCAGTATGGATTTTTGCTACTTGGCATTTAGTGTGTATGAATAATGCAGGAAAGCATTACGGTAGCCTGTATGCAAGGATATGAAACTCATCTCTGAAAATTGCTGTTATTTATATACCAATTACAGTGACTGTCATGAATTATAATAGATGCACAATGTACATACCCTACATATGGGTTAAATACTGTACTTACAGGTAATACG
>NW_017803889.1:188179-191961 GCF_001625305.1 Branchiostoma belcheri
ATGGGGGTAAGACAGTATCAATTAACTGGCCAGCCTGTATCTGGCTGTACCATTATATTTCTGAAGACCGCTGCTACCGGGGGAGTGTCTGGAAGAACTTTTTCAGAAAGTCTCGCTTTTCCCATGTTCTCACTTGCCCTGAGAGCAAGCCTTTTGCAGAAATCTTTTTGAAGCAAGTGTTCAATTACTACTACTTCCATCCTCCCTTTCTCCAAGGTCTGCTTTCTGCACACAGCTTCATGTGTTCAATGCTTTCCATGGCTAAGTGGTATTTCTTTATGGCCCTGCAAAAGAATATATATGTATATATAATTATATATTGTAAGAAAATGGTGAGAGCATTGCATTAACTATATGTTGTCAGTCACACAAAAACACGCACGCCCCCAGCCACCCCCCCCCCCCCCACACACACACACATATATATAGGACCAAATTATGGACGCCTCCGGCCGCTCATGGAGCACCTGCGGCTATAGCATATCTAACGTTATACTGCTGCATCAGATGTATTCGTTTTGTTCTTCTAGCCGGTCTATAATTCACCGAAAAAGCTGGCGGCTGAAAGATGACACACGAGTAGGGACGTATATATATATACTATTTGACCTCAGATAAAAATTTAATACGCAGGTCTCTCCCAAACCCGGGACGTGTAGGTCCGGCCATGAAATCTGACCCTAGGACTTTATATTTTATAACAGACCCAGCATAACAGACGGCACACAAATGTTATCGAGTAAGTTTGCATCACTCGCCCCCCTCCCCATACATGTACCTAAGTTCACCTCGAGCTCGACGATTCATGATTTTCTGAAAACATTCCGTGAAGTTCCAGTCGAGCCATAACTTTCGTTTAAGCAAGTGTCTAATCAGATTAAAATACCAAATATAAATACGGTATAATAGTAACTATGAATCATCAAAATCCAAGTCAAACACACATATACGTACCTGGGTGCGGTTTGAATGGGGCGGGCCGTCAGGTCATCCTACGCCGCCAGCTCCCAGCAAGCATAGCGCGGCTTTGCAGGCTTGGTCGCATACTCTGGGGCGAACTCCTTGTTAATCGCGGTACCCTGGCGTACGCCGGGTACATGATTAGGCAAGGCCCTCGTCTAATCATGGCCCATGATTAACAAACTTTCTTGATAATCATGACAGGATTTTCATTTCAGTAAAACCCTACAGCATTGTTCACTGACAATGTTCTCATGTGTTCGGACCCAAGCTTATTCCAATTTCACTTCTTCTTGCTGTGGCATGTCGGCATATATGCTAGCTGTATGTAACCATGACTGTGTTTTCACCTTCTATTTACCTCAGCTCAGTACTCCGGCTGCCAGCCTGCCATACTGAGCGGAGACTCCGGTACAATCACCTCCCCTGGATACCCGGGCATGTACCAACCCAACCTCCGGTGTTCCTGGACGATAACAGTCAGCAGGGGAAGGCGGGCCACCATCAGGTAAGTCCGTTAGGCTTAGTCCTTTGAAGTTAGTCTCATGGCCTTTTTAGTGCTGTTTATAACATGTGACAGTTTTAAATTAAAGGTACATGTACGTGCTCTATTTGGTGGTTATATGTAAACCTTATCCAGTCTGTTTAACCTATCATGTTAAACTAAGTGAAGCAATCAACCCAGTCTGAGATAACCAATGACATATACATATGGAGACAATCGCCCTTATAAAGTCACAAACTAGCAGAAAGTAGTAACATTACTGATTGTTCATTTATTCTATTGAGGCCATGTTGATTTGATTATATGAATGACCTCTGGGAACCCCAAAACTGATGCAGGCGTGCGAATAAAAAACAGTTTGGCAAAAAAGTTGCTTTCATTTTGAAATCTACGTGGTTTTGAAGGTTAAACAAATGACACAGTGTAATGTATGGCAAATACTCTAGTCTTCATTTCTTTACATGTTTATCTTTTTCGTTTGATTTTGGCATTCCATGACATTGGTATCGTTTTCCAATATTTTTCTTGAGACTTACGGAATGTTTTTGGTCATTTTGCAACTGTTTTGAACGATTGACAGTATGGTTGACATTTTTTATCTATCATATGTTAATTTCACGATAATTATTGCAAGCCTTTTGCTATGTTATATGCTGATGTTGAACGTTAACCTCATGCAGGTTTACAAGTTTGGACGTAGAGGAACAGCCTGGGTGTGTTTACGACTACCTGCAGGTGCGTGACGGCGCCGACTCCATCTCAGACTCCCTCGGCAAATTCTGCGGCAGCACAATTCCGTCGCCGGTCGTGGCCAGTGGGAGGACCATGTTCCTTGTCTTCGTCTCCGACGGATCAGTAGGCGGCGCAGGATTTTCCGTTGAGTATGCGGGTGAGGAAATGTTATGTCTCACAAGTAGTCAGAAATTAGTCAGTGTCATTCAGTCTATTGGCAGATAACTTCTCAGACTGCTGCTAAAGACTTCCAGGGGAGAGCCGTGAGGCGATTTCGTCATTCTTGAGCTGCAAACTGGTGATAGTTTTCAAGCAGTATACAAAAGTGGTCAGCTGTCCTCCGTTATAAGTGGTAACCGACTCTTGTGCAGATATAAAAGAAAAAAAGTCAACTGTGTACACAACGATAATGTGGCCCCTTCCACTGTAATAACTGTCCCGATATTTGACTCGAATCCCCTTTCCTTTCCTCTTCATCACGCGCACGCCTCTTGTGGGGGTATAGGGGTACCCAGGTACTCAGGGCAACAGAATCACCAGTTTATGATCGTATTTAAACCACAATATTCGAGATGGGGTTTTGTGCACGTAAAAAAAAAATTCGCGCGCGTGAAAAATTTGCGCGTGAATATTAACTTACTGAAAGACGTCAGGAAATGTGCGGTACAAAATTCTTAATAGACAGAAAAACGTGATCCCCTGATCTAATTTTCTATCTGTTAGCCGTGGTCTTTGTTTTAACCCTATCTAGACCGGGGGGGGGCTAAAAGTGCCCGCGCCAACTTTGATGTCACATAGCGTCTGAATGGCTAGGGCTAAAATTACCAAACTTGGTGACTTTTCCTAAAATATTGTTGGCAACAATTTTCTATCATTGGAATAAGATAATAATTTTTTGTGTTGCCATGGCAACGGGTTTCTGACAGGCATTTTTTGCTAAATTTAGTAATTTTTGTTTCAAGAATAGAATTTTATGGGTTTTATGTCAAGTTACTCATGGTTTCTAATATTAATAACATCCCATATGAATTTATGTTAATTTTATCATTAAACATGCATAATTTATGCTAATTTAATGACGTCATTGGCCAAAATCCAAGATGGCGGACCATATCATTAGAAGAGGTATATACAAGTTATTTTCCTTAAAATTTCATCAATACTTCCATTTCTTTTTCCAAAAAAGGTTTAAATGAAGGTCTTTGGTATGTTTACAATGTATTTTAGGCTTTATCACGAAAAAAAACTATTTTTGAAAATTCAACATTGATGATCCAAGATGGCGGATATCTTAAATATGTATGACGTCATTTTATGACGTCACCGGTGTTGCTATGGGCAACATAAGACTTAGTACACTAATATTCTGTCATAAACACTTTTGGTAAAGTTATGTTGAATACCATTTAGTTTTCAGGGAATAGCCTATCTAGACGGTTTTTGGCCAATAAAATCCCATTAATGACGTCATAATGACGTCATATTACGTCATAATGACAAAAAAATTGTAGATATGATAAATTTTAACTAGTACACCATCCTCTGAAAATTTGGTAGCCATACGACATACCGTTAGCGAGTTCTG